>NC_053041.3:546400068-546723568 GCF_002575655.3 Aegilops tauschii subsp. strangulata
GCTTCCACTTTCGGTCTACGAGGGTACGTGGACACACTCTCCCCTTCTCGTTGCTATGCATCTCCTGGATAGATCTTGCGTGATTGTAGGAAATTTTTTGAAATTGCATGCTACGTTCGCCAACAGGGGCTGGTTCTCGGGCAAGTACAACCGTGGTTCTATCTGCATCGACAGGTAGCACGATCTTTTCTGAAGACCGTGTTTTTACTCCCACAGATACTGCCATCACCCCCTCCAATTCAAATGGCCGATAAATAAGAAAAGTAATTGAATGTACAGACATTGTAAGATAGACATGTGCAATGGATAGTAGGGAAGAAAATAGGGCATGAAATAATGCACATTTATGTTGTCTAACCAAATAGAATAGCATGACATAATTTCACATATATGATGGCTAATTAAACAGGGTAGCATGACACACTCTCCCCTTCTCGTTGCTATGCATCTCCTAGATAGATCTTGCGTGATCGTAGGATTTTTTTTGAAATTGCATGCTATGTTCCCCAACAGTGACATCCGAGGCAGGTCTATGCGTAGATGATATGCACGAGTAGAACACAAAGAGTTGTGGGCGATAATAGTCATACTACTTACCACCAACGTCTTATTTTGATTCGGCGGTATTGTTGGATGAAGCGGCCCGAACCAACCTTACATGACCACATTCATGAGACTGGTTCCACCGACAGACATGCAACTTGTTTTGCATAAAGGTGGCCGGAGGGTGTCTGTTTCTCCAACTTTAGTTGAATCGAATTTGACTATGGCTGGTCCTTGTTGAAGGTAAACACAACACACTTGGCGAAAAATCATTGTGGTTTTGATGCGTAGGTAATAACGGTTCTTGCTAGAAGCCCGTAGCAGCCACGTAAAACTTGCAACAACAAAGTAGAGGACGTCTAACTTGTTTTTGTAGGGCATGTTATGATGTGATATGGTCAAGACATGATGTCATATAAGTTATTGTATGAGATGACCATGTTTTGTAAAAGTTATCGGCAACTAGCAAGAGCCTTATGGTTGTCGCTTTATTGTATGAAATGCAATCGCCATGTAATTGCTTTACTTTATCACTATGCGGTAGCGATAGTTATAGAAGCAATAGTTGGTGAGACGGCAACGACGCTACGATGGAGATCATGGTGTCAAGCCGGTGACGATGGAGATCATGACGGTGCTTTAGAGATGGAGATCAAAGGCACAAGATGATGATGGCCATATCATGTCACATATTTTGATTGCATGTGATGTTTATCTTTTATGCATCATATTTTGCTTAGTACGGCGGTAGCATTATAAGATGATCCCTCACTAAAAATTTCAAGGTATAAGTGTTCTCCCTGAGTATGCACCGTTGCTACAGTTCGTTGTGCCGACACACCATGTGATGATCGGGTGTGATAAGCTCTACATTCACATACAATGGGTGTAAGATAGTTTTGCACGTGCAGAATACTCAGGTTAAACTTGGCGAGCCTAGCATATACAGATATGGCCTCGGAACGCTGAGACCGAAAGGTCGAACATGAATCATATAGTATATATGATCAACATAGAGATGTTCACCATTGAAAACTACTCCATCTCACGTGATGATCGGACATGGTTTAGTTGATATGGATCACGTGATCATTTAGATGACTAGAGGGATGTCTATCTAAGTGGGAGTTCTTAAGTAATATTATTAATTGAACTTTAATTTATCATGAACTTAGTCCTGATACTTTTTCCATATCTATGTTGTTGTAGATCAATGGTCCGTGCTACCGTTCCCTTGAATTTAAAGCGTTCCTAGAGAAAGCTAAGTTGAAAGATGATGGTAGCAACTACACGGACTGGGTCTGTAACTTGAGGAATATTCTCATTGCTGCACAGAAGAATTACGTCCTGGAAGCACCTCTAGGTGCAAGGCCTGCTGCAGGAGCAACTCCAGACGTTATGAATGTCTGGCAAGCTAATTCTGATGAGTACTCGATAGCTTAGTGTGCCATGCTTTACGGCTTAGAATCGGGACTTCAAAGACGTTTTGAACATCATGGAGCATATGAGATGTTCCAAGAGTTGAAGTTAATATTTCAAGAAAATGCCCGAGTTGACAGATATGAAGTCTCCAACAAGTTCTATAGCTGCAAGATGGAGGAGAACAATTCTGTCAGTGAACACATACTCAGAATGTCTGGGTACCATAACCACTTGACTCAGCTGGGAGTTAATCTTCTGGATGATAGTGTCGTTGACAGAGTTCTTCAATCACTGCCACCAAGCTATAAAGGCTTCGTGATGAACTATCATATGCAAGGGATGGAAAAGACAATTCCCGAGCTCTTCGCAATGCTTAAGGCCGCGGAGGTAGAAATCATGAAGGAGCATCAAGTTTTGATGGTTAACAAGACCACTAGTTTCAAGAAAAAGGGCAAAGGGAAGAAGGGGAACTTCAAGAAGAATAGCAAGCAAGTTGCTACTCCCGGGAAGAAGCCCAAGCCTTGCTCGCTTCAGACGCATGTTCGAAAACTCAAATGATGAGTGGGTCGCTGGGCGAGATGTTGAGTACACCCCAGTCCTGGGAAGCGAGAAGAATCTAAAGGAGGCAGAGAAGAAGAAGCCTGCTGTGATCCAGGTTTGTGTGCATGACTTATTCTTGGTCTACCACATATGCCATGCCGACATTGAGTGCGAGGAATTTAAGAAGTTCCTCAAGGGCGGCCTAGTCAAATTCGTTACTCTAGACTTTAGGAACGACAAGGAAATCCTGGGTCGGATAGGCATCGTTGTAGGCAACCCCATTGACCTCCAGAAGAAAGGGCTGGTGTCCTCCCATGATAAGCCTTCAATGCTGACCCTGGCAGGAGCCATGGTTCATCCTTCAGACGGTAAACTGAAGAAACCTCCGCACACGTTTCATCGTGCATGGCAGTGGAATGTACTAGATATAGACCACATCCACTACGCTGCAATGGATGGCTACCTTTGTTTCAATATCTACAAGGGTTGGATGAAGAGCAAGAGCCAAGTGTGCGGTTCAAGCAAAGAAGTATCGGCCAAGAGCAAGAGGGACAAAGACGAAGTCGAGGACGTGGACGAGGACTCCGAGTAAGGTGGCAGTGTCGTTGCTCATGGTGGTTCCAATGCAGTGTGTACCGGATTAGTTGCTTAGTTTAATTTCTGGTGTGGTTAGTTTTATTTGAGGGGTGTGTTGTGCTAAGCCCCCAGCAGAACTATGTTATGTTTCTTCTTGTTACTTTAACTCCTCAGTACGTACATACTAGTATTTCTTACAGTTCATCTTTTAGTTGGTATAGTACTACGACTACCACTCGTTTCTTCACATTATATACGTACAATATATATGGCCAACATCATATAGCCAGCAGTTTAGTTGTCAAAGAATTTTAGGGGGCTTAGTTTTGTCAAAGAATTTTAGGGTGCTTAGTTTTATTTGAGGGGTGTGTTGTGCTGGACACCATAATTGTGACTCAAATCTCTTTTGCCATGTTATAATGAGATAAATACCGATGGACCAACATGCCAGCTCTCCCTCTATCTCACTACAGTAAAATAAAGTGTGGGGCCTACTTGATCCCAACAGCGTTCTTATTTTCCTGTAAAATTGTTCGCTTGGTTACTCCTGACAAGCGGGGCCACACTTATCATTGTGAGAATCAGCTTATTTTTGTCATGTAACATGGTCAACGGTTTTGACGTGCAAATCACAATGTCTAATGGCATTTTTGAGCAAACATCTAACTTAACGATGGCATTTTTTTAGATATCTAATTGCATTTTTGAGCAGGCATCTCACGGATTGATGGCATTTTTGAGTAGTTGTAACTTCTAATGGCAAAACTAAGTAGTGATACACAAACTAGTGGGACAAATAATAAGAACCCAAGAATTAAATAGGTATGCGAATTTCTTTAATAGAATTTAGCACCCCATTTAAGCACGTACTAGCTTTTTTAATAGTACTATATGCATAATTTGGCGACGAGCGCTCTCTATATGTACCAAATTTTTCTTTAATTTCATCTTGTTAGTTTTGCTCCATGGCGCAATCCATCGATCCTACTACTGTACAAAAGTATACATTTGTTAAAAGGCTAGAGGGCGGGGCAGTCTAGCTAGGTCGGTTTCAAGAGAGGCGAGGGCCTTTGTGATTTGACGGCTCATTACTGCTGGAAGGTGGGGCCTTGTGATTTGACTGCTCGTATAAATGTGCCAACAACCTGAGGAGGAGCAAAGAACCGTGCGGTATACTCAAGTTTTCCACTAGAGTACGACGGAGGAGCACGAAACACGGCAGCCCAGTGCCATATCCTCTACTCTCTACTCTTATTATATATTACTAGCAAGAGGCATTGTTCTATTGGCGATAAAGAATGATCTAATTTGCTAGTCATCTCATTTTTAGCATTGTTCTATTCATGCCTCGCAGAGAAGGTGACACGTGCAGCGAAACACCCGAAGCAAAAGAAGAAACACAGGAGCAAAAGAAGAAGGAAGATTATCACCCCCCAAAAAGAAGGAAGACGCACACACAAGTCTGGGGCGATGCTCTCACTACATGAAGGGTTGCTGGCCGCGGAGTCGTAACTGCTTGTTCATCGCCTCCACGACCTCCATCTCCTTGCGCGTCTCCTCCGCCATCTTCTTCATTGTGTCCATGACGCGGGATTTCTCGACGCGAGCCTTCATCATCTGTTCCACGGCCGCATTACGTACCTTGACAGCAGCCGGGTGCTCGATGCGGAGCTTCGCCAACTCCTCCTTCTGTTCCATGATGAGGGCCTGCAACATCTTCATCGAGGAACTACTATTCTCATGCAGCTTCTTCCAGCCGGCGTTCTCCTCCTTCAGCAGGTCGAGCTCGTGGCAGAGCTTCGCCTTGTCCTCCTGAAGTTGCAAGATTTCGCCGGTCGCCTTCTTCTCCAAGGCAATGCTCTTCTTCAGTAGCATCACCAAGCCGGCGGTCAACTCCCCCTGCTCATTGAGCTCAGCGGGCATGTCGTCGAGGCTCTCCTTCAGCAGCTCCACCAAGCCGTGGATGAACTCCTTCTGCTTATTGAGGTGCTTATTGAGCTGATTGGGCATGCCATCGAGGGATAATGACTTTGAAGGAAATATGCCCTAGAGGCAATAATATATATTTCCTTATATCATGATAAATGTTTATTATTCATGCTAGAATTGTATTAACCGGAAACATAATACATGTGTGAATACATAGACAAATAGAGTGTCACTAGTATGCCTCTACTTGACTAGCTCGTTAATCCAAGATGGTTATGTTTCCTAGCCATAGACATGAGTTGTCATTTGATTGACGGGATCACCTCATTAGGAGAATGACGTGATTGACTTGACCCATTCCGTTAGCTTAGCACCCGATCGTTTAGTATGTTGCTATTGCTTTCTTCATGACTTATACATGTTCCTATGACTATGAGATTATGCAACTCCCGTTTACCGGAGGAACACTTTGTGTGCTACCAAACGTCACAACGTAAATGGGTGATTATAAAGGTGCTCTACAGGTGTCTCCAAAGGTACTTGTTGGGTTGGCGTATTTCGAGATTAGGATTTGTCACTCCGATTGTCGAAGAGGTATCTGTGGGCCCACTCGGTAATGCACATCACTATAAGCCTTGCAAGCATTGTGACTAATGAGTTAGTTGCGGGATGATGTATTACAGAACGAGTAAAGAGACTTGCCAGTAACGATATTGAACTAGGTATCGAGATACCGACGATCGAATCTCGGGCAAGTAACATACCGATGACAAAGGGAACAACGTATGTTGTTATGCGGTCTGACCGATAAAGATCTTCGTAGAATATGTGGGAGCCAATATGGGCATCCAGGTCCCGCTATTGGTTATTGACCAGAGAGGTGTCTCGGTCATGTCTACATAGTTCTCGAATCCGAAGGGTCCGCACGCTTAACGTTACGATGACCGTTTTATTGAGTTTTGATGTACCGAAGGAGTTCGGAGTCCCGGATGAGATCGGGGACATGACGAGGAGTGTCGAAATGGCCGGGACGTAAAGATCGATATATTGGACGACTATATTCGGACTTCGGAAAGGTTCCGAGTGATTCGGGTATTTTTCGGAGTACCGGAGAGTTACGGGAATTCGTATTGGGCCTTAATGGGCCATACGGGAAAGGAGGGAAAGACCTCAAAGGGTGGCTGCACCCCTCCCCATGGGCTAGTCCGAATTGGACTAGGGAAGGGGGGGCGCCCCCTTCCTTCTTTCTCCTTCCCCCTTCCCTTCTCCTACTCCCACAAGGAAAGGAGGAGTCCTACTCCCGGTGGGAGTAGGACTCCCCCCTTGGGCGCGCCACCTCCCCTTGGCCGGCCCTCTTCCCCTTGCTCCTTTATATACGGGGGCAGGGGGGCACCCCATGAACACACTTGATATACGATATTTTAGCCGTGTGCGGTGCCCCCCTCCACCATATTACACCTCGATAATACCGTTGCGGAGCTTAGGCGAAGCCCTGCGTCGGTGGAACATCATCATCGTCACCACGCCGTCGTGCTGATGAAACTCTCCCTCAGCACGCGGCTGGATCGGAGTTCGAGGGACGTCATCGAGCTGAACGTGTGTAGAACTCGGAGGTGCCGTGCGTTCGGTACTTGATCGGTCGGATCGTGAAGACGTGTGACTACATCAACCGTGTTGTGATAACGCTTCCGCTATCGGTCTACGAGGGTACGTGGACAACACTCTCCCCTCTCGTTGCTATGCATCACCATGATCTTGCGTGTGCGTAGGAATTTTTTTGAAATTACTACGTTCCCCAACAATGGCATCCGAGCCTGGTTTTATGCGTTGATGCTATGCACGAGTAGAACACAAGTGAGTTGTGGGCGATATAAGTCATACTGCTTACCAGCATGTCATTCTTTGGTTCAGCGGTATTGTGAGATGAAGCAGCCCGAACCGACATTACGCGTACGCTTACGCGAGACTGGTTTCACCGTTCGGAGCACTCGTTGCTTAAAGGTGACTGGCGGGTGTCTGTCTCTCTCACTTTAGTTGAACCGAGTGTGGCTACGCCCGGTCCTTGTGAAGGTTAAAACAGCACCAACTTGACAAACTATCGTTGTGGTTTTGATGCGTAGGTAAGAACGGTTCTTGCTAAGCCCGTAGCAGCCACGTAAAACTTGCAACAACAAAGTAGAGGATGTCTAACTTGTTTTTGCAGGGCATGTTGTGATGTGATATGGTCAAGACATGATGTGATATAATTTGTTGTATGAGATGATCATGTTTTGTAACCGAGTTATCGGCAACTGGCAGGAGCCATATGGTTGTCGCTTTATTGTATGAGATGCAATCGCCATGTAATAGTTTTACTTTATCACTAAGCGGTAGCGATAGTCGTAAAAGCAATTAGTTGGCGAGACGACAACGATACTACGATGGAGATCAAGGTGTCGCGCCGGTGACGATGGTGATCATGACGGTGCTTCGGAGATGGAGATCACAAGCACGGTGCTTCGGAGATGTAGATCACAAGCACAAGATGATGATGGCCATATCATATCACTTATATTGATTGCATGTGATGTTAATCCTTTATGCATCTTATCTTGCTTTGATTGACGGTAGCATTATAAGATGATCTCTCACTAAAATTTCAAGATAAAAGTGTTCTCCCTGACTATGCACCGTTGCGAAAGTTCTTCGTGCTGAGACACCATGTGTTAATCGGGTGCGATAGGCTCTACGTTCAAATACAACGGGTGCAAAACAGTTGCACACACGGAATACTCAGGTTAAACTTGACGAGGCTAGCATATACAGATATGGCCTCGGAACACAGAGACCGAAAGGTCGAGCGTGAATCATATAGTAGATATGATCAACATAGTGATGTTCACCATTGAAACTACTCCATCTCACGTGTTAATCGGACATGGTTTAGTTGCTTTGGATCACGTAATCACTTAGATGATAAGAGGGATGTCTATCTAAGTGGGAGTTCTTAAGTAATATGATTAATTGAACTTGAATTTATCATGAACTTAGTCCTGATAGTATTTTGCAAATTATGTTGTAGATCAATAGCTCGCGTTGTTGCTTCCCTGTGTTTATTTTTGATATGTCCCTAGCGAAAAATTATGTTGAAAGATGTTAGTAGCAAAGATGCGGATTGGATCCGTGATCTGAGGATTATCCTCATTGCTGCACAGAAGAATTATGTCCTTGATGCACCGCTAGGTGACAGACCTATTGCAGGAGCAGATGCAGACGTTATGAACGTTTAGCTAGCTCAATATGATTACTACTTGATAGTTTAGTGCACCATACTTAACGGCTTAGAATCGGGACTTCAAAGACGTTTTGAACGTCATGGACCATATGAGATGTTCCAGGAGTTGAAGTTAATATTTCAAGCAAATACCCGAGTTGAGAGATATGAAGTCTCCGACAAGTTCTATAGCTAAAAGATGGAGGAGAATCGCTCAACTAGTGAGCATGTGCTCAGATTGTCTGGGTACTACAATCACTTGAATTAAGTGGGAGTTAATCTTCTAGATAAAATAGTGATTGACAAAATTCTCTAGTCACCATCACCAAGTTAGTAGAACTTCGTGATGAACTATAGTATGCAAGGGATGACGAAAGTAATTCCCGAGCTCTTCGTGATGCTGAAATCGACGAAGGTAGAAATCAAGAAAAACATCAAGTGTTGATGGTTAACAAGACCACTAGTTTCAAGAAAAGGGCAAAGGGATAGAAGGGGAACTTCAAAAAGAACGGCAAGCAAGTTGCAACTCAAGTGAAGAAGCCCAAG
Organism: Aegilops tauschii subsp. strangulata; assembly: GCF_002575655.3. Lineage (NCBI taxonomy): Eukaryota > Viridiplantae > Streptophyta > Magnoliopsida > Poales > Poaceae > Aegilops > Aegilops tauschii. The sequence continues at coordinate 546,408,878 of NC_053041.3, forward strand.
TCTGTACCTAAGCCTGAGACTAAGTGCTTCTACTGCAAAGGGACTGGTCACTGGAAGCAGAACTACCCCAAGTATTTGGTGGATAAGAAGGATGGCAAAGTGAACAAAGGTATATTGGATATACATGTTATTGATGTGTACTTACTAGTGTTTATAGCAACTCCTCAGTATTTGATACTGGTTCAGTTGCTAAAGAGTAGTAACTCGAAACGGGAGTTACAGAATAAACAGAGACTAGTAAAAGGCGAGGTGACGATGTATGTTGGAAGTAGTTCCAAGATTGATATGATCATCATCGCACACTCCCTATACTTTCGAGATTAGTGTTGAAACTAAATAAGTGTTATTTGTTGTTTGCGTTGAGCATGAATATGATTTGATCATGTTTTTTGCAATTCGGTTATTCATTTAAGTTAGAGAACAATTGTTGTTCTGTTTACATGAATAAAAACCTTCTATGGTCATACACACCAACGAAAATGGTTTGTTGGATCTCGATCGTAGTGATACACATAATCATAATATTGAAGCGAAAAGATGCAAAGTTAATAATGATAGTGCAACTTATTTGTGGCACTGCCGTTTAGGTCATATTGGTGTAAAGCGCATGAAGAAACTCCATACTGATGGGATTTTGGAATCACTTGATTATGAATCACTTGATGCTTGCGAACCGTGCCTCATGGGCAAGATGACTAAAACGCCATTCTCCGGTACTATGGAGAGAGCAACAGATTTGTTGGAAATCATACATACAGATGTATGTGGCCCGATGAATATTGAGGCTCGTAGCAGGTATCATTATTTTCTGACCTTCACAGATGATTTGAGCAGATATGGGTATATCTACTTGATGAAACATAAGTCTGAAGCATTTGAAAAGTTCAAAGAATTTCAGAGTGAAGTAGAAAATCATCGTGACAAGAAAATAAAATTCCTACGATCTGATCGTGGAGGAGAATATTTGAGTTACGAGTTTGGCCTACATTTAAAACAATGTGAAATAGTTTCACTACTCACGCCACCTGGAACACCATGGTGTAATGGTGTGTCCGAACATCATAACCGTACTTTATTAGATATGGTGCGATATATGATGTCTCTTACCGATCTACCACTATCGTTTTGGGGTTATGCATTAGAGACAGCTACATTCACGTTAAATAGGGTACCATCTAAATCCGTTGAGACGACGTCTTATGAACTGTGGTTTGGCAAGAAACCAAAGTTGTCGTTTCTTAAAATTTTGGGGTTGCGATGCTTATGTGAAAAAGTTTCATCCTAATAAGCTCAAACCCAAATCGGAGAAATGTGTCTTCATAGGATACCCAAAGGAGACAGTTGGGTACACCTTCTATCACAGATCCGAAGGCAAGACATTCGTTGCTAAAAATGGATCCTTTCTAGAGAAGGAGTTTCTCTCGAAAGAAGTGAGTGGGAGGAAAGTAGAACTTGATGAGGTAACTGTACCTGCTCCCTTATTGGAAAGTAGTTCATCACAGAAATCTGTTCCTGTGACTCCTACACCAATTAGTGAGGAAGTTACTGATGATGATCATGGAACTTCAGATCAAGTTATTACTGAACCTCGTAGGTCAACCAGAGTAAGATCCGCACCAGAGTGGTACGGTAATCCTGTTCTGGAGGTTATGTTACTAGACCATGACGAACCTACGAACTATGAGGAAGCGATGATGAGCCCAGATTCCGGTAAATGGCTTGAGGCCATGAAATCTGAGATGAGATCCATGTATGAGAACAAAGTATGGACTTTGATTGACTTGCCCGATGATCGGCAAGCCATTGAGATTAAATGGATCTTCAAGAGGAAGACAGACGCTGATAGTAGTGTTACTATCTACAAAGCCAGAATTGTCGCAAAAGGTTTTCGACAAGTTCAAGGTGTTGACTATGATGAGAGAGTTTCTCACTCGTATCTATGCTTAAAGTCTGTCTGAATCATGTTAGAAATTGCCGCATTTTATGAAATCCGGCAAATGGATAAACAAAACTACATTCCTTAATGGATTTATTAAAGAAGAGTTGTATATGATGCAACCATGAGGTTTTGTCAATCCTAAAAGTGCTAACAAAATATGCAAGCTCCAGCGATCCATCTAAGGACTGGTGCAATCATCTCAGAGTTGGAATATACACTTTGATAAGTTGATCAAAGGATATAGTGTTATACAGACTTGCGGTGAAGCCTGTATTTACAAGAAAGTGAGTGGGAGCACTACAAAATTTCTGATAAGTATATGTGAATGACATATTGTTGATCGGAAATAATGTAGAATTATTCTGCAAAGCATAAAGGAGTGTTTGAAAGGAGTTTTTCAAAGAAAGACCTCGGTGAAGCTGCTTACATATTGAGCACCAAGATCTATAGAGATAGATGAAGACGCTTGATAAGTTTTTCAATGAGTACATACCTTAACAAGATTTTGAAGTAGTTCAAAATAGAACAGTCAAAGAAAGAGTTCTTGCCTGTGTTACAAGGTGTGAAATTGAGTAAAGACTCAAAGCCCGACCACGGCAGAAGATAGAAAGAGAATGAAAGTCATTCCCTATGCCTTGGCCATAGGTTCTATAAAGTATGCCATGCTGCGTACCAGATCTATTGTATACCCTACACTGATTTTGGCAAGGGAGTACAACAGTGATCTAGGAGTAGATCACTGGACAGCGGTCAAAATTATCCTTAGTGGAATAAGGAAATGTCTCTCGATTATGGAAGTGACAAAAGGTTCCTCGTAAAGGGTTACGTCGATGCAAGTTTTGACACTAAATCTAGATGACTCTAAGTCTCGGTCTAGATACATATTGAAAGTGGGAGCAATTAGCTAGAGTAGCTCCGTGCAGAGCATTGTAGACATAGAAATTTGCAAAATCCTTACGGATCTGAATGTGACAGACCCGTTGACTAAAATTATCTCACAATCAAAACATGATCACACCTTAGTACTCTTTGGGTGTTAATCACATAGCGATGTAAACTAGATTATTGACTCTAGTAAACCCTTTGAGTGTTGGTCACATAGAGATGTGAACAATGGGTGTTAATCACATGGTGATGTGAATTATTGATGTTAAATCACATGGCGATGTGAACTAGATTATTGACTCTAGTGCAAGTGGGAGACTGAAGGAAATATGCCATAGAGGCAATAATAAAGTATTATATATTTCCTTATATCATGATAAATGTTTATTATTCATGCAAGAATTGTATTAACCGGAAACATAATACATGTGTGAATACATAGACAAATAGAGTGTCACTAGTATGCCTCTACTTGACTAGCTCGTTAGTCAAAGATGGTTATGTTTCCTAGCCATAGACATTAGTTGTCATTTGATTGACGGGATCACCTCATTAGGAGAATGACGTGATTGACTTGACCCATTCCGTTAGCTTAGCACCCGATCGTTTAGTATGTTGCTATTGCTTTCTTCATGAGTTATACATGTTCCTATGACTATGAGACTATGCAACTCCCGTTTACCGGAGGAACACTTTGTGTGCTACCAAACGTCACAACGTAAATGGGTGATTATAAAGGTGCTCTACAGGTGTCTCCAAAGGTACTTGTTGGGTTGGCGTATTTCGAGATTAGGATTTGTCACTCCGATTGTCGGAGAGGTATCTCTAGGCCCACTCGTTAATGCACATCACTATAAGCCTTGCAAGCATTGTGACTAATGAGTTAGTTGTGGGATGATGTATTACGGAACGAGTAAAGAGACTTGCCAGTAACGAGATTGAACTAGGTATCGAGATACCGACGATCGAATCTCGGGCAAGTAACATACCGATGACAAAGGGAACAACGTATGTTGTTATGCGGTCTGACCGATAAAGATCTTCGTAGAATATGTGGGAGCCAATATGGGCATCCAGGTCCCGCTATTGGTTATTGACCGGAGAGGTGTCTCGGTCATGTCTACATAGTTCTCGAACCCGAAGGGTCCGCACGCTTAACGTTATGATGACAGTTTTATTGAGTTTTGATGTACCGAAGGAGTTCGGAGTCCCCGATGAGATCGGGGACATGACGAGGAGTCTCAAAATGGCCGAGACGAAAGATCGATATATTGGACGACTATATTCGGACTTCGGAAAGGTTCCGAGTGATTCGGGTATTTTTCGGAGTACCGGAGAGTTACGGGAATTCGTATTGGGCCTTAATGGGCCATACGGGAAAGGAGGGAAAGACCTCAAAGGGTGGCCGCACCCCTCCCCATGGGCTAGTCCGAATTGGACTAGGGAAGGGGGGCGCCCCCTTCCTTCTTTCTCCTTCCCCCTTCCCTTCTCCTACTCCCACAAGGAAAGGAGGAGTCCTACTCCCAGTGGGAGTAGGACTCCCCCCTTGGGCGCGCCACCTCCCCTTGGCTGGCCCTCTTCTCCTTGCTCCTTTATATACGGGGGCAGGGGGGCACCCCATGAACACACTTGATATACGATATTTTAGCCGTGTGCGGTGCCCCCCTCCACCATATTACACCTCGATAATACCGTTGCGGAGCTTAGGCGAAGCCCTGCGTCGGTGGAACATCATCATCGTCACCACGCCGTCGTGCTGACGAAACTCTCCCTCAACACTCGGCTGGATCGGAGTTCGAGGGACGTCATCGAGCTGAACGTGTGTAGAACTCGGAGGTGCCGTGCGTTCGGTACTTGATCGGTCGGATCGTGAAGACGTGTGACTACATCAACCGCGTTGTGATAACGCTTCCGCTATCGGTCTACGAGGGTACGTGGACAACACTCTCCCCTCTCGTTGCTATGCATCACCATGATCTTGCGTGTGCGTAGGAATTTTTTTGAAAAATTACTACGTTCCCCAACAGACTTCAGCGCCGTCAGCTCGGCATGTTCGCCTCCGCGGCTAGGGCGCTCCTGGGAGCCATCGCCTGCCCGTGAGAGATCTTTCAAGGTCTCTGCATGGCGGCGAGCCCTCTTTTTTTTCCGCAGCCTTGGTTGCCGCTTCCTTGTTACGAGTAGTTCGGATAGTTCTCGACCTAGAGCTCTGCACACCGGCCATGGCAAGGACGGACGCAGAAGGAGGACTTATGAGGAGGAAGGTAGAGTAATTTTCGGTTAGGTAGTTCCCCTTTTTATAACCTAAGTACGAGCACTAGTACTAAAACCTGCATAGTGGGAACACGTTCTGGTTTGGTACGTACTGGTAGGTGTGAGCAGGCTTGCACTTAATTGTAGCACTAGTACTTTGGAATGTGATGGGAACAAGGTAAAGATTAATTGATGGTTTTGGTTTCGAGGCCTGAAACGGCTCCTGTTGGGGATATAACTATTGAGTATAAACCGCCTAGGAGGGGCCGGGTTATACTCATGGTGAGTTATTCATATTGAAGCCCACGAAGACAAGGAGTATGGCGCTTTATGGAGGAGACTTAACAAGAAGGCCCAAGGCCCAAATGCGGATTATGGCCCGTAGATGTAAACCGCCATATGATGTATGACTTGTGCTGTAAGATAGGAAAGGATAGAAACCGAGCCGGACACGTTTATGAGCCGGTCGGGATTTTGTAAACCGCCAGGCGTCAACCTGTGTATATAAAGGGACGACCCGGCGACGGTTTACGGACGAAAAACAACAGATCGAGAGCCAGGCAAAGCGTATTTGCTCCCTGGTCATCGAAACCCTAGCAATACCAGCTCAACTGGATTAGGCCTTTACCTTCACCGCAAGGGGCCGAACCAGTATAAACTCTTTGCGTCCTTTGTCCCGCTTTAACCCCTTTAAGCTAACTATGTTGTGATGGCTCCACGACTAAGTCCTCACACTAGGACATCTGCCGTGACAAAACCACGACAGTTGGCGCCCACCGTGGGGCTATCGCACGATGGTTTCAAGTCCTTAGAGGGCAACTTTGAAGGGCTCAAGGGATACGCGGTGGGCCGGATGACCAAGAGTCGTCGCGGCAAGCTCTACATCAACGATGCAGGCTGGGGCCCCGAGGCCGGCTCAATTGAGTATGGGTACCGGGTCCCCTTCGGCGGAATTCACGTCTTCATTGGCAAGATCGACGAACCGGGCCCTGAGCCGGACATCTGCACCGACATCGTCGAAACGGCTCAGCGTGCGAGACTTGCCCGGGTTCAGCCTGCCATGAAGCGTGCCTTCATGGGAGTCATCCACGGAGCGGAATCTGAGGACAGATCAGCATCTGGTGATGAAACCGTCGTTTACTCCGATGACGAGTCATCTACCGGAGAGACCGAGTCATTGTACCAACTGCAAGATGGCCGGCTTGGGGGCTGTTCCGATGGCGATAGTATTCCGGACCCCTTCGATCCGCCGAGCCGAGTTGCGATCTTCATGGCCGGTACACAGCCAGTGCAGCACTCTTTGACTGCAGCAGCGATGATCTCCGGGTTAGCAGCAGCGACAGCAGCCGGGGCAGGAGGCCTTGTGCGACCGCCGGCTCAGGTTTTGTCTGACTTATTTGACACTTTGGCAACGCTGCTGGCGGCAGAGGTTAACCCGGTGAATCAGGATCAGCATAACGCGGAAGTTGCGAAACTGAAGGATCAGATATCTCAAGCCAAGGCAGACCTGGTAGCTGAGGACACCAGGATGGCTGCAGAGCGGGCCGAGTTGGATGCACAGGCTTACCGACTTATGTTAGATCAGAATGCTTCAAATGATGTCATGAGGAGAAGGTACCGGTCTCACTTGCCCCCGGTTTATGAGGCAAGAAATATCTTTAACACGCCAGGAGCAGGAACCAGTAACCAGCCAATGGTAAACCGGGTGGAAGCACCTGGAACGGGGGCGCCGTTTTGTAGGGTGGAGACCCTAAGTGGAGATCTTTCACGAATTGGAGGGGAATCCACGAAGAATGCGAAGAACACGAAGAACAAGAGGGGAAATAACAAGAAGAAAACACTCAAGAACAAGTCCAATCACACATCCACTAGACTCACAATCACACAAGATCCACAAAGGTACAAGAACAACAAAGGGAAAGACACAAGGTAAAGTTCATCCCAAATGCAAAGGAGATGAGGTCTTGATGATCTAGATAGATCCTTCCCTAGAAGGGGTCTCGAATCCCTAGGGATCTTCTCCAATGGAGGCCTTGAACTCCAATGGAGTCTTCTCCCTCAAGAGGAAACCCACAAGGGGAGATACATGAGCTAAGCTCTAATGTCTAGTTCTAATCTTAGCTAACCCTAAAAACTGAGAGGAGCACGGAATATATAGTCTAGGGGCGAAGGGGTATGGGCCTCGGTGTTTACATGGGCTTTTTAGCCTGATTCGTAGCGAAACTAGGCGGGCCGGACAGTCCGGTGAGGACAGATGCAATTTCGGGTGCCACCGGACTGTCCGGTAGTGCAATTTTGGTGCGACCGGACTGTCCGCTGTGAGGACCGGACTGTCCGGTAGTGCAATTTCTGCACGCTTTGTTTTCTTCATCTTGACACCTCCGGTCGGCTCTTGGGTCTTGGGGTCCTTCTCCTTGGCCTCCGGGAAGCTTCCTAGCTACTTGGTGGTGGTTTCCCTTGTACCTAATGATGCACAATGTTCCATGGTGAGGTAGCAACCACGTCCAATGGATATTCATGTAAATCTCGAAGAGGAGCGGGTTCACCTTAAGTCCGGTAGGTCCACTTGGGGCTTGAGGTGCTATGAAGGTGTACAAGGAGATGACCGTAGGATGCTCCATATCACGCCGGTTCAGCCACGCACGATGGATCCGCCTCGTCAGAACAATATCCTGTCACAACACATACCAACGCCTCCGGGTCATTACTCTAACCCTTTGGATAACATAGTCGCTGCCGCTTGACGATTGGCGGCTCTCCCAGTCGAAGGCGAGTCCCCAGTAGCGGTTGAGACGCGACGGGCTAGAGAGCTCCTTCAGACAGCCTTGACTCAGCAGCAGGCTTATTCGTACAGCCGCGAAAGGATTCATTCCACCCCCCGCCCAAGCCGGAGTTACAGCAGACATATTGATGAACCGGCTGTGTCAAGCAGTGCGTGGAACCGTAACCCGCCTCGTGGGCATAACCCGGCAGGTGGTGGTGCTAATGCTCAGAACGTGGTGGATCACGGTAGGGCACGTCGAGAAGCCGAGCTAGCGGCACAGTACGTGGCCCGTCAGCTTACTCCGGTTCGTCCAACAACTTCGGTGGAACCAGGTGTTGCTTTCAGTTCTTTGGGGGTACCGTGTCTCACCCCGGCCCTACGTAATGTGCGGCTACCCAAGGATTTCAAAGGTCCTCGTAAAGTGCCCAATTACACTGCCGACTTACCCCCCGAATCATGGATTGAGAGCTATGAGATGGCGATGGAAATGCTGGACGTTGACGATGCTGCATGTGCTAAATACTTCACCATGATGTTGGAGGGAACAACTCGTACTTGGCTGAAAAGTTTGCCAGCTAACTCCATTGGATCATGGGCCGAGTTAAAGACCCGGTTTATCCAGAATTTCAAAGACACGTGCAAGCAGCCCATGTCAATAGTGGATTTAGCCGCCTGTGTCCAAGAAGAAGGTGAATCGACAACCCATTGGGTGCGCCGGGTCTCAGCAATCCTGCATTCGTCGGACCTCATCAACAACGATTCAGCAGTCTTAACATTGGAAGGCAATTGCCGGTTCACGCCTCTGAAGCTGAAGTTAGGACAGCTCAAGCGTCACTGGAATGACATGGGGACACTTATGGCGGCTCTGGTTAAGTACGCTGACACTGATGGTACCAAGGACCCCGAGTCTGACGATGAAAAGCCGGGAAAGGGAAAGAAGAGCAGCAGCACCAGAGGGCAACAGCATAACCTGGCGGGCCATGGAAACAACGGTAAGCGCAAGGCTGATAACAGTTTGGATTTTGTGGCTAACACCAACACACAGAATAATGGTCAGCGTCGTAAGGGTAAACCGCCCCCACGGAGTGGAGGATCAGGTATCAATCTTGAGCACCTATTAAACCAGCCTTGCCCAAGACATGAGACGCGAGAAAGGCCGTCTACGCACCTCTGGAAGGATTGCTTTATTACGAAGGAGTTCAAAAATTCAAATCTTTTCCAAGATGGTCATGGACCGGGTGGCGGTTCAAGACCCGGTTTTCATGGGCCGGGTTACGGCAGAGGCGGTTCTGGCTCAGGATTTCAAGGCAATCAAGGCAGTCATGGAAACCAAGGTGGTTATAATCAGCAGCATAATCAGGGGAGTCAACAGCAGCAACAGTCGGGTTATCAGAGCAACCCGAAGCAGTTGAATAGTAAGCAGTATCATGTCTTCACCACTAGCCTATGCAAGCGCGACTAGAAGCTTCATAAGAGAGCAGTAAACTCCGTTGAACCGGCAGTTCCCCGTTATTTGCGCTGGTCTGAGCAGCCCATCGTATGGAGTCGAGAAGATCACCCGCCCCGGGTTGATAATTCGGGTCACCTGGCACTGGTGGTGGCACCTCAGGTTGGAGGGTATAAGTTCACCAAGGTACTCATGGACGGGGGGAGCAGCATCAATATTCTCTATTATGAAACCTTCCGTCGCATGGGGTTGACAGATAAAAATCTTAAACCATTGAACACTGTTTTCCATGGTGTGGTGCCTGGTAAGTCGGCGTATCCAGTCGGTAAGATAGCCTTGGAGGTTGCTTTTGGAGATGATCATGACTCTAGTTCAGAGACATTGACCTTTGAAGTGGTGAAAATCAAGAGCCCTTATCATGCCCTGTTTGGACGGCCGGCTTATGCTAAGTTCATGGCAAGGCCCTGTTATGTTTATCTGCAGCTCAAGATGCCGGGTCGTAAGGGGACTATCACGGTACATGGGAGCCGTAAGATAGCTTTGGAATGTGAAGAAGGTGATGCGGCTTATGCTGAGTCGGTTTGTGCAACGGAGGAGTTGAAGTTTTATAAGGACAATGTTGATCCGGCGGATATGACTTCTTTGAAAAAGCCAACTACAGAGCATGATCCGGCCTTGAAGTTTAAATCGGGTGATGAGACTAAGTTAGTTGGTTTTGTTCCTGGCGATTCATCCAAGAAGTTTAGCATCAGTGCTAATCTGGATCCGAAATAGGAAAACACACTCATCGAGTTCATCCGTGAGAACCGGGACATCTTTGCAGGGAAACCTTCTGACATGCCAGGTGTACCGAGGGAACTCGCTGAGCACACTGTTAACATTGATCCCAAGTTTAAACCGGTCAAGCAGTTTCTCCACCGCTTCAATGAAGAAAGGCGCAAGGCCATTGGTGAGGAGGTAGCCCAGCTCTTGGCAGCAGGGTTCATTGTGGAGGTTTTTCACCCTGAGTGGTTAGCTAACCCGGTGCTGGTGCTTAAGAAGAACGACACTTGGCATATGTGTGTGGACTACACAGATTTGAACAAGGCTTGTCCGGTTGATCCCTTTGCTCTCCCTCGTATTGATCAGATTATTGGTGCTACGGCGGGTTGTGAGCGTTTGAGTTTTCTGGATGCTTACTCTGGTTATCATTAGATCAAGATGGCAATTAAGGACCAGGAGAAGACGGCTCTCATAACTCTGTTTGGAGCCTTCTGCTATGTGTCTATGCCTTTTGGGCTCAAGAGTGCCCAGGTGACTTATCAGCGATGTGTGCAAAATTGCCTTCACAGTCAGATTGGGCACAATGTTCATGCTTATGTAGATGACATTGTGGTGAAGTCAAGAAAGAAGGAGACCCTGATTAATGATTTGGAGGAGATGTTTGACAATCTCTGGGTCTACAAAATGATGCTTAACCTGACAAAATGTGTCTTTGGCGTACCAGCAGGCAAGCTTTTGGGTTTTTTGGTGTCTAACAGGGGCATTGAAGCTAATCCGAAGAAGATCAAAGCCATTACTTCCCTAGCTAAATCGGCGTGTGTCAATGACGTTCAGCGTTTGGCGGGCCGGATTGCAGCTTTGAGCCGGTTTATAAGCCGCCTTGGAGAAATGGCCATCCCTCTATATCAGAGATGAAGAAGTCAGATGATTTTGTTTGGAGTGATGCTGCTAATGAGGCGTTTGAGGATTTGAAGAAATAGCTGGCTGAGCCGCCCGTTCTTGCTGCTCCTATTGATAAAGAGCCCTTGTTGTTATATGTGGCTCCTAATGCCCGGGCTGTCAGCGTAGCCATTGTGGTGGAACGGAAGGAGGCAGGCAAAGAATACCTGGTTCAGAGACCGGTTTACTATGCCAGTGAGGTGCTTATCGAGTCTAAGCAGAGGTATCCGCACTGGCAGAAGTTGGTATACGGGGTGCTCATGGCCAGCAGAAAGCTCAAGCAGTACTTTCAAGGACATCCTATTACGGTGGCCAGCTCTGCTCCTTTGGGAGATATCATTCAAAATAGAGAAGCCACAGGACGAGTAGCCAAGTGGGCCATTGAACTTGGACCCCATGGTCTGAAGTATGTGCCTCGCACGGCCATCAAGTCACAAGCACTCATGGATTTTATCAATGACTGGACAGAGTTGCAGGCGCCTGAAGATAAATCGGATAACACGTACTAGACAATTCATTTTGACGGGTCCAGGCAACTGGAAGGCTCGGGGGATGGAGTTGTGCTTGCTTCCCCTCAAGGTGATAAATTTTGTTATGTTCTCCGGTTGATGTTTCCTTGTACTAACAATGCAGCTGAGTATGAGGCCTTACTTCACGTTCTTCGGATGGCTAAGGAGATGAACTTAAGCCGGGTGAGATGCTTTGGCGACTCCGATTTAGTAGCTCAACAAGTTTCTGGTAAGTGGGATTCTAAGGATCCACTCGTGGTGGCTTATTGACGAGAAGTGGATGTTATTGCTGGTTACTTCAAAGGTTATCAAGTTGAGCATATTGATCGGAGGAAAAATGAAGCGGCTGATGCCTTAAGCCGGTTGGCTTCTCAACGTAAACCGGTGCCGCCTAATGTCTTTCTTGATGTCTTGCATAACCCGTCGGTTAAGTTACTTACGGAGGAGGATTTGGCTATTTCTGACCCGGAAGCTCAGTTGGTGGCGGCGGTTCATGCCATTCCTGATTGGACAGTCCCTTATTTGGCTTATATGACCCGGGACGAGTTACCTAAGGATGAAACTTTAGCCAGGCAGATAACCCGGCGGTCTAAGTCAATGACAATTGTCAATGGAGAGCTACATCGCTACAGTGTTACAGGGTTTTTTCAATGTTGTGTTTCTCCAGAAGAGGGCCGTGAGATCCTGCATGAGATTCATGAAGGGGATTGTGGTCATCATGCCGGTTCAAAGTCTCTCGTGGCCAAGGCTTTTCGTCACAGATTTTACTGGCTGACGGCTCATGCTGATGCTGAAGATCTGGTCAGTAAATGTGATGGTTGTCAGAAGTTTTCACGATGCGCCCATGTGCCGGCTCAAGAATTGAGGATGATTCCAATTACTTGGCCATTTGTAGTCTGGGGGCTTGACATGGTTGGGCCTTTCAAGAGGTCCAAGGACAAAAAGACACACCTTATGGTGGCGGTTGACAAGTTTACAAAGTGGGTTGAGGCAGAGCCGGTCAGTAAATGTGATGCGGCGACGGCGGTTCAGTTCATGAAAAAGGTGATTTTCCGTTTTGGCTTTCCCCACAGTATCATAACTGATAATGGCACTAATCTGTCAAGGGTGCTATGAAAGAATTTTGTCAATGTGAGCACATCCGACTTGACGTGTCATCAGTGGCTCACCACCAATCTAACGGTCAAGCGGAGAGAGCCAATCAAGAGATCCTGAGAGGCATCAAGCCCTGGCTTATGGTTCCTTTACGGAGGACGCCGGGTTGTTGGGTGGAGGAGTTACCTTCTGTGTTATGGAGCATCAATACCACCCCCAACAGGTCTACGGGCTACACACCTTTTTTCATGGTTTATGGAGCAGAGGCGGTTCTCCCTAGTGACATCCGTCATGACTCACCTCGTGTGGCGGCTTATGTTGAAGCTGACAATGAGAAAGCACATCAGGAAGCACTTGACATGTTAGATGAGGAGCGTGACATTGCAGCGGCTCGTTCGGCGATTTACCAGCAAGATCTGCGTCGTTATCGCAGCCGCCGGGTTAAAACCAGAACTTTTCAAGAAGGCGATCTGGTGCTCCGGCTCATCCAGGATCAGACTGATATGCACAAGTTATCCCTGCCTTGGGAGGGACCCTTTGTGGTCAGCAAGAATCTAAACAATGGGTCATACTACCTTATCGATGTTCGAGAGTGCAAAGACACACGTAAATCGGAGGAGGAGACCCACCGGCCATGCAATATTGCTCATCTTCGGCCTTACTACACCTGAGCCATAGGATCCTCTTATTTACATATTCTTGACAATGTATATATTATGATCAATATAATAAACCGGCATCCCTGCTAAAGCGGGGTCTCTGTTGTTTTTTCCTTCAAATAAAGATTTTCTGGTCACTTGGGGGCTTCTGTTTATAAAGCAGAGTTCTGATTGCCCATTGATCCGGCTTATAGGCCACATAAAAAATATATAACTTGGGGGCTTGCTGCCCAAAGTCAAAAGGGACCAAAGAGAGTCTGTTGCAAAAGCACAACTCAAACATACGCGCCCATTGAGCACAGCTCAAAATATTGCTTGGGGGCTCTTTTGTTCTAAAGAACAAAGAGTCTATAACCTTGTAATAGGCTATAAAAGCCAGGCTTGGAAGCCAGGTGTATTGATAACCCACAAGTATAGGGGATCGCAACAGTTTTCGAGGGTAGAGTATTCAACCCAAATTTATTGATTCGACACAAGGGGAGCCAAAGAATATTCTCAAGTATTAGCAGCTGAGTTGTCAATTCAACCACACCTGGATAACTTAGTATCTGTAGCAAAGTATTTAGTAGCAAAGTAGTATGGAAGTAACAGTAACGGTAGCAAAAGTAATATTTTTGGGTTTTGTAGTAATTGTAACAGTAGCAACGGAAAAGTAAATAAGCGGAGAACAATATATGAAAAGCTCGTAGGCATTGGATCGGTGATGGAAAATTATGCCAGATGCGGTTCATCATGTAACAGTCATAACATAGGGTGACACAGAACTAGCTCCAATTCATCAATGTAATGTAGGCATGTATTCCGAATATAGTCATACGTGCTTATGGAAAAGAACTTGCATGACATCTTTTGTCCTACCCTCCCGTGGTAGCGGGGTCCTAGCGGAAACTAAGGGATATTAAGGCCTCCTTTTAATAGAGTACTGGACCAAAGCATTAACACATAGTGAATACATGAACTCCTCAAACTACAGTCATCACCAGGAGTGGTCCCGATTATTGTCACTTCGGGGTTGCCGGATCATAACACATAGTAGGTGACTATAGACTTGCAAGATAGGATCAAGAACTCACATATATTCATGAAAACATAATAGGTTCAGATCTGAAATCATGGCACTCGGGCCCTAGTGACAAGCATTAAGCATAGCAAAGTCATAGCAACATCAATCTCAGAACATAGTGGATACTAGGGATCAAACCCTAACAAATCTAACTTGATTACATGATAAATCGCATCCAACCCATCACCGTCCAGCAAGCCTACGATGAAATTACTCACGCACGGCGGTGAGCATCATGAAATTGGTGATGGAGGATGGTTGATGATGACGATGGCGACGGATTCCCCTCTCCGGAGCCCCGAACGGACTCCAGATCAGCCCTCACGAGAGAGTTTAGGGCTTGGCGGCGGCTCCGTATCGTAAAACGCGATGAATCTTTTTCTCTGATTTTTTCTCCCCGAACACGAATATATGGAGTTGGAGTTGAGGTCGGTGGAGCACCAGGGGACCCACGAGGCAGGGGGCGCGCCCCCCACCCTCGTGGAAAGGGTGTGGCTCCCCTGGCCTTGATTCTTTCGCCAGTATTTTTTATTATTTCCAAAAATAATATCCGTGAAGTTCCAGGTCATTCCAAGAACTTTTGTTTCTGCACAAAGATAACACCATGGCAATTCTGCTGAAAACAACGTCAGTCCAGGTTAGTTCCATTCAAATCATGCAAGTTAGAGTCCAAAACAAGGGCAAAAGTGTTTGGAAAAGTAGATACGACGGAGACGTATCATTTATTCACCTAAAACCCCGGGTTATCCTGCCTTTTTAAGTAAGTCACTCCGCCCAGGTAATCCTGGTAAGACCCGTCGAACGTTTGACAAGTCAATCTTATACAGACCCTGAACTTGTCATAGTTAAAATGACGATTGGTTAATGTGAGGTCCATCTTATAAGGTTTATAAAACGGTATAACTCAGTGGCCTGGCAGCCCATGAAAAGCCTCGCTTCTTGCATGTTTTCTGTTGAATTCTTTCTTTTTGAGGTTTCTTTTGACGAGGTTTATATTAATCTGGTGTTTATTGACCCTGTCTAGCTTTTGACTATAAGTCGCCAGTACCAAATTAAAAGATGACCGGTGTCTATTGACCTGGCTTGGCTTTCGACTATAAGTCGTCAGTACACGATCAGCTACAATCCGGTGTTTATTGACCTGGCCTGGCTTTCGACTACAAGTCGCCAGCATGATATAAGGATAATCCAGTGTTTATTAAACCCGGTCCGGTGTTGCTATAAACCGGCAAACATAGGAGTAATTATCAATACTCTGGATTTGGGTTATCACCCTTACTACAATAAGTTGGTAAACCAACATCGTGATTCAATATCACAGGTATGATATATTTCATATTTGATTATTCTTAAGTACAACCTTGGTTATAAACCCTGGCTATATGTTGGGCTTCATGACCCGTCCGGCGGTAAACCGCCAGGGCATTTTTTATCTGTTCTTTGCAGGGACAGATTCCACATTGTTAAAACAATAAGTGCGCATGGTATATCTTAACATGGCGGATTAAACAATATCTTGCAAAATAAAGATGCATGATGGCATAGCGGATCAAGAGTTTCAGTTAGCCTATTACAAGGCGTTTTGTGCTCAAAAGAATAAGCTGTTTTCAACAAAGTTGTGCAGCATGCAGAAGCTAAACCGGAACAGTTTACGAATCCTCGTCAGGATGACTTGAAGGTTGCGGATCATCTTGCGCCGGTTCATCCTCCTCGTCTCCACCCAGCGGCTGGAAGTCAATAGTTGCCCAATCGATCCCAGTTAAGGCTCTGAATACATCTTCATCACTTATAAGGGTGGAGGGGTCAACATCAGTGCATAGGTATGCTTACGGATTGGAGGAATAAGAGTTGGAGTGTCAAAGGTTGGCGGATTAATTCTCTTGTTATCAGCATCATAAACCGACTGATAATGCGAAAGATCGGCTTCTTCAGCCATTTGCTAGCCAACGGACGCATCTCCTTTGTTAAAGCCCTGAGGTCATTATTATCAAAATCTGATCCATCCTCCTTTAAGCTTGGATAGCCATTTCCCACATCAGCTGGATCAAGATCAGGTACCCACGCTTTGGCCCGAGTTAGTGCTGTCAGAGCACCTGCCCTTGCAGCTGATCTTTTTAGCTCTTCAAACCGGGCAGACATCATTGACAATCTTTCTAGTGTTTCCTTGATCAAAGTCGGGGGCGGCTTATTGTGGGAGGCCGTGCAGATGATCCGTTGTGCACCAGTATAAAGTTGCTCTATAAGAGTATAGGCAGCCTTCAATTTATTCCGCATGTCTGAGCCAAGGTGAGCGATGCGAGATCCTGCATCATACACAATAATTAGTAAACCAACAGTTTTGTGGATATTACATGATTCAAAGCTTATGAAGAGGTTCTTTAACGAAAACAGCAGAAGTCATGGCATCTATTTGCCGTTTCAAACCAGTCAGCTCTTCTGTTACTGGATTAAGGGCCACTTCAGCGTCCTTAGCCCTCTTCAGCAGAGTTGCCTTCTCTGTGTCCCAGCCCGCACGCTCGTTCTTGAAGTTCTCCTTCAGTTTTTCCATGGCTGCTAAAGCGCCAGTGAGTTCTTCTTTGGCTTTGGACATTTCAGTTTGTTGAGACTTGACATTTTCTTGAAGATCGGCAATTTGGGATTCTTTTTTGCTCACCTCAGCTTGCAAGAGACATACATGTTATGAGTTAACCGTACATATTTGAAGTACCAAGCACATAATAAGTTATACACTTGGCACTTAGGGGCTAATGCCTATTGCTTCTTATCAAAAATTCCTTGCAAGTCCCAAGCTCAATTCAAGTATTATTCTTGGCACTTGGGGGCTAATGCATATTTGCTCAATCAGCCTGGTGGTTAATCGGTTTACCAAGGTGTTCAACAACAATTTTGAGTTTCCTAGGATAAAAGTCTCGGTTCATCTTCAAAAAATAAACCGGCCCTTGGGGGCTACACAAGTGAAATTGAAGGATTAATATTCTAAAGTCCCGTTTCATCTTGAAAAGATACAACTGGCCCTTGGGGGCTACGCAGGCAAAAGTCAAAGTATTACAAAAGTCCCGGTTTATATTGGTATTATAAACCGGCCCTTGGGGGCTACTGGTGTTGATGTTATAAATTGGATAAAAGGGAAGAATAATTATGCAAAGATAACAGTATTTACCTCATATCGCTCCTTCATCATGTTCACTAAGCTGGCTTCATAGTCGCAGCTTGTGTACAGGCGGTTTAAAAACCCAGAATGGATGTCTTGGGCGCTGAGATGGGCATAGTTTTCCAAGTCTGCTTTCCACTTACCCTTGTCAACAACAGAGATTTCTTCTTTGGCATTGTGTTTTGATAGAGCAATGGGGTTGCCAGGAGTTGTGTAGCCAAAGTCAGTAACTACAACATCATCTGTTTTGTCATCAGCAGCTTTGACGGGGCTCGGCGGTTTATCAGCCGCTTTAGCTGGGCTTGGCAGATCAACAGCATGACCCGTTGGATCATTTTCCATCTGTTCAACAAAGGTTTCATGATCTTGTGGTGGCGGATCATCAAGAATAACATCAGCATTTGGCTCAAATGGTTCTGGGGTCCTCTCCGGTTCAATGGCCGGGTTATCATCAGCCGGTTTATTCAAGTTGCCATTTTTGCTGGGTCTAGGTTTGGCACTGAGAGGAACAAACATAAAAGTTAGTACAGTGGGCAAACATAAGGTGTTAAGGGTTAATTTAAAGCATAGCTCACCCAGGAACCGTTTTGAGGGTTGGAAGTTGCGTTTCTGTTGATTCGCCAGAAGAGGAATGGGAAATTCCCTGATAATTTGAATCACACGGAGTAAGAGGTTGCCGGAAATAACCCGCCTTAGGATAATGTGGTCAGAATTATAAGAGACCTTTGGGCGATGTTTACGAACTGGCGTGTTCGGTAAACCGGAAGAAGTTACCACATGGCGGCTATGCCGAGTTGTGCGGCGAGCTTCGTGTTGCTGTTTCTTCAAAAGAAAGTTTGGATCCATGCGAGCTAGAGGGTGAGAAAATCTTACTTTCCGGTTTTCTTGACGGGTTTTGGAGTTGGCAGAGGTTCTGAGTCGGAGGAAAGAATAATTACCTCTGCATCACCAGCTTGGCTAGCCTCTGCGTCCTCCTGATAATAATCATTATCAATAAGATGTATGAAGAAGGAACCAAGTGAATCAAGTTCTACCTCTGACTCGTGGTTTTCATCGTCATCATCAACGTTTAAATCGGTGGAGTTGGCGGTTTTCTTTTTGGCAGGCTTCTAGGTGACCTTAGTCTTGACACGAGGGGTTTTCGCCCGTTTATCCTGCGGCTTCTTCTTCCAGAAAGGATCATCACCCTGTCAAAGATTGACAAAAGTTATAAGGGAATATTAAAAAGGGTCGGATTAAAACAAGTGTTACGCAATTCTTACAGCTGGCGGTTTATTGGAAACGCAGAAAGGACTAAGCCCTGTTTTACTGCATTTGGCCACCGGCTCATCCAGCATCTTCTTAACAGCTTCGGTAATTTCAGCAACAGATAGTTGGATATCAATATGGCGTTGAGGGTCTTTTAAGTCCCCTGTGTATTCACACGTTAAACTGGGGCGACGGCTTGGAGGCAAGATACTCCAAGAAACCCAGCAACGGACAAAGTCGATGCCTGTTAAATCATTTGTCACAAAGGCTCGGAGCTTTGAAAGCCGTGGTGCATACTTGGCTCATTCCTTTGCGCTGAGTCATTGGGACAACGGATGTGTACTGGTAAGCTGCTGAGCACGATAACCCGGCAGAGGATTTTCTTTAGCTGGAGACGTATCTCAGCAATAGAACCAAGTCTGATTCCAGTCTTTTGGGTGACTATGATGCTTGACGTGAGGGAAACTGACATCTTTCCTCTTCTGAATTGAAACCCCGCCAAGTTCAGTATTGGGCCCATCCGTAAATTCAGTACGGCGGTTCAAATAGAAGAATTCTATGAACAGTTCAACAGTGGGTTCTTCCTGCAGATAAGCCTTGCAAAACACTTGAAAATTACAAATATTGGACACAGAGTTAGGTCCAATATCTTGAGGGTGGAGTTGGAAGCTAGCAAGCACATCACGGAAATTTTTTGATCCGTGAGGGCTAAACCCTCAACCTAGATGATCAACGAACACAATCACTTCTCCATCCTTGGGCTCAGGAGGATTTTCTGGACCAGGGGCTCTCCAGTGAATGACTTCCTTTTTTGCTAAAGCGCCGGTTGCGATGCACCCATTTAGTTGTTCTTCAGTAACCCAGGAAGGAACCCAGTTCCAAGCATAAAAAGACTTGGCCATTTATTCGACAACCTGAAGGAAGGTTTGTACCGGTTTAAGATTCATGATTGGCAAGCATAAAGCATTGCAGGTTAAGAGACAGAAAGTGTTAAAGCATGCAAAATTGTTAAACCAGAGGTTGATGTTATCAGGATTATAATGACAAGCGATTGGCGGTTTAAGAGGGGACTAATGGTACCTGGCGGGTTATCATTTTCTAAAGTTAAACCGCCTACATTGGTATTGAAGGTACATATCTGAAATAACTAAGTGGTGGAAAAACAGGTTTCACAAGTTGGTATTACAATTTTGGATCTACCACGTGTCAGAAAATGAAAGTATATTCAGACCTAAATATTGATACCGTAGCAGTTGATAAAGGTTCAGATTAGAGTTTCTGCTTAAATAAGATGCACCAATGAAAAAAGAAGGACTATGGACATCGCTGTATAGGTTGAATACTGAGGTTTGAATCAAAGAACCATTGAGGAGTGACAAACACCGACGAACACTGACGAACACCGATGAACGCTCAAATCCTAAAGACAGATCTACGGTGGAAGAAAGGGAGGCTTACTGATGCTGAGGGAACAGCGGAGAGGCGCCGCGATTTTCTGGTGCGTTCAGGGTGATGCAGCGGCCGAAGTTGAAGTTGAAGACGAGGCTTGACGGCGGCGGCTGAGTTCGAAGCGCTGGGGCGGCACGAGGAAGACGACGAGACGAAGAGGCACGGGGGGGGGAGTGAAAATGACCCCCGAACCTATTTATAAGGTGAATAGATAAGTGGCAGGTGCGAGAATCGAGGAGGTCGAAAAACAGATCTGTAGATATGCAGACGCCTCGAGTTTTGGAGATTCATTAAAAAAAATTGGGTTCTGTGTAAAGTTAACGGCAGATGACGTCATGACGGATTATCATGGTCTTGGAAGATGACGTCACGGCAGGCTACAAGGTTTTCGCAAAAGTGTTGAAGAGGGAATACTGAAGATTGACATGAACAAGTTCAAATCAATCTGGGGCCTAATGTTGGGGATATAACTATTGAGTATGAACCGCCTAGGAGGTGTCGTGTTATACTCATGGTGAGTTATTCATATTGAAGCCCACGAAAACAAGGAGTATGGCGCTTTATGGAGGAGATTTAACACGAAGGCCCAAGGCCCAAAGGCGGATTAGGGCCCGTAGATGTAAACCGCCATATGATGTATGACTTGTGCTATAAGGTAGGAAAGGATAGAAACCAAGCCGAACATGTTTATGAGCCGGCCGGGATTCAATAAACCGCCGGGCGTCAACCTGTGTATATAAAGGGACGACCCGGGGACGGTTTAGGGACGAAAAACAACAGATCGAGAGCCAGGCAAAGCGTATTTGCTCCCTGGTCATCGAAACCCTAGCAATATACCACCTCAACTGGATTAGGACTTTAGCTTCACCGCAAGGGGCCGAACCAGTATAAATTCTTTGCGTCCTTTGTCCCGCTTTAACCCCTTTAAGCTAACTACGATGCGATGGCTCCACGACTAAGTCCTCACACTAGGACATTTGCCGTGACAAAACCACGACAGCTCCCGATGAGTTTAGTGGAACATAAATTTCAAGTACTCCCGATGAGTTTAGTAGAACTTAAATTGTTTAACATAAAAAATATATCATTAAAAAATAGAATATTTGAAGTTTGTAATGATATATTTTTCGTAATGTATGCCTCTTATTAAGTTGGTCAAATTAACGACCTAGGTGCACGTGCAAGACTTGTAAACTTAGATAGAGGGAGTACTACACTGCTCAAATGCGGTCGCACAAGTCAGTGATGTAACTGGCCGTACATGTCAGACCAAGCCGATGCATGTCCCTTCAGTGAGACGCGGGTCCGACTGACCGTCTGTTGGTGCGACCGACTGTAAAGTACTTACGCGATGGAGACTTACGGTTGTGGCTTCGGTTGATTGTCACGACCAAGCATTCTAAAACTAGTGATAAATCAATTACCATCTTTTTTCCAAAAAACCAAGTATTTTTTACAGGAAAACAATACATATAGATGGAGTGATTGTCAAGGTTGCAAACAGACATAGCATTACATTGCTGGCGGGGAAGAAGGGCAGCTCACCTCGCCTACGATGCATGCCCAGCGGAGCCGCCGCAACTGGTCCCGAGATTTGGCTTCTCCTACCGCCCATTTGAACAGTTGCACCGGCTGCTCATGCCATTGCGCAGGCATGCACGTTCTTTCCTCCGCAGTCGACTCCGTGAATACGATCTCTGCCATTAGCCCTAGCTCGAAATCAACACGACGCTGCCAGATGCTGACATCCCTCAACATCTCTCCCCTGAGATCGACTTGCGCCTCCGCCTTGTGCTGCGCCAGGCGCAGCTCCTTGGAACTTCTCTCCAATCGATGCGACGCTTCCTCGATCTGATTTGTCCTTGCTGCCCACCACCTAAAACGCAGCCCTGGCATGTCCTCCGGCGCCACCGGTCTGTGATTCCATAGCAATGGATCCCCTCTAAAACACATGTGGGTTCCGCTCAAAGGCAGCAGTGCTGCGGGCCGCAGCGAGAGGGAAGCCCGCGGGATCCTGGGATCTAAGGGATTATCCAGGGCGGGATCCTCCATGGCGGGATCCGGTGGGCGAGGCGGGGAGGTGAGCCTAGGCGCTAGGAGAGCCCTACAAGGCTAAGATAAAGATAGTACTACTCCACTCCGTCCATATTTAAATACAAAGGCCACCAATAGTAGCCCTGGAAAAAATTGATCATGCTGCCTGCATCCTGGTTTATTGGCCCCCTTTTTTTGTGCCACTTTTTATGACATGCATAAATATTATGTTACTTACAAATATGGTCAAAAATTGGCACAAAATACGAAGGAGACCAATGGAAGTACTAGCACCCCATGATTTAACTACTCGCATGCGTGCAGTGGAGTAGTAATGTCTTTCTTCCGCCCTCACGTCCACTCAATTTGCATGCGCTGTATTAATTGACCATCAATGAAATGAAGGACTTTACATGCGTCAAATTATCACATGGGGTGGATCTTTGTACAAAAATGCGTCGCCCCGTATACCCGCGTGTGCGTGCGAGGGAATGAGTGCGTGCGTGCACATCTTTGCTTCGTGCATGTACCTCCAATGTGGCTCAGAGAGGACGAGTACATTCTTCTGGAAGCAGCATCACGTCACTGTGATCAATCCACACAAGGAGGTCGCGACAATGCCTCCACGTGTGCCACGTAGCTTCATGAACTGTAAGAGAGACACTGTGTAGCATGCCATTGGAATTCTAATTTACGTGTTTGCACATACTCGAAGTACTAGTAAGGTACACATGCATTGCATGCATCAGATTTGGCAACCAATATGAATAAATACCACACTATAGCATGTAAGCTCTGAGTCATATATGCCTGATGTAGACTTTCGTTTAATTTTTATAGTTCATCTCATTCAAAATAAATTAGTTTTCATAAAAAAACTACGGCCTCTTTGATTCGTAGGATTTCCAAAACGCGGGAATAGGAAAAACATGGGATTAGAGTGGAATGTCGTCTTGAATCCTACAGGATTGTACGAGTGTTTGATTGTCCATAGAAAAAACGCAGGATTCTTTCAAAGTGGTTTGAGTGGATGGGATGTTTCCTATGAAATCTAGTGCAAATGAATCCTATGGAAAAATTTCTATGGTTTACAAACCTACGAATCAAAGAACCAAGATAGGAAAAATTCCTAAGGATTAGAATCCTCGAAAATTCCTTTGAGAATCCTTTGAATCAAAGAAGCCCTTAATCTATTTTATGATTCATGGAATTGTGCGTTGTAAAGCATAAAGTAGAAAAAATAATGGCAATTCAACTAGAAAAAAAGTTTGGGCAGTTATGATATGGAAGATTCTAGAACAAAGGAGAAGCACTTGTGTTTTGAGGTTTGTGCATTATGCTTAAGTTCAACCATGGAGTCTGCTAGATTGTACACGTGGCAAAATCCGGTGGGGGGCTAGAAGATGGTGTGAGGGGCCAAGTGGAGGGATACTATGAAGGAGTGCACAAGTGCGAGATCGATATTTGAAGAGAGGGGGCGAGAACGTGCGCTGTTGCGTGCAGTGGCGGAGCCATGAAAAATAAATGAGCTAGCTAGGGGGCCAAGCATTGCTAATCCTTTACGAGGAGGGCCAATTCGTCAACTTAAACCATTTTACCAGCAATTGTCTAATGATCACATTCATGTTAGCCTCGATATATAGTGATGTTAGGGGGGCAGGGCCCTTGCTGCCCCCTGTCTTCGCCACTGTGCACGCGTCTGAGAGATGAAGCGGAGGCATGGATGATGAGAGGGGGACGTTGGATATATAATTAATGTGGGTGTAATAGCTATGTAATCCTATATAGAGAGGTATAGATTGATCTATGTGGACGTGGAAAAGAGGGTGAGACCTCACTAGATATATAGATTGATCCGTTTGTGTGGAAAACTATGAAAGACCTAGCTATATATACACACACATAGAGGAACATCGATCGTTGCGCATGCACGTGAGAGATAAAGAATGCCCGATATGATGGGGAGGGGAAGGTGTGTGTGTGTGCATGCATGGGAGACCGACCTGAAGAAAAAGATTGCATGTGTGCGATGGATAATGCCGACTGGTACTGTGTGTGCATGCATGCACGAGAGAAAGTTAATGGTACAATTATAAAGAGAAGATGACTGTGTGGGTGTAAAAGACTAGGTGACGTCATAATCAATGTAAAGTAGAATTCAAATATTTGAATAAGAGATCATGATGTTTGAAACCCATGCATGCGTGAATATAAGTGAGATATGCGTGGTGTGGTTTGGAAATGAGCATGTTGTACTGTATACACATTGAACAAGGTCAGACTGATTTGTATTTGAGATATCGATGGCAGACATTGGTTGGCCACATTGCATCCCTGCATGGACACACTATTCTAATTGGAGATGATGGTTGGCTTTCGCATCACATATCTATATCTATACCCCTATATATATTATATATTATATTTTTTATATAGTGTGCGGATAACTTTAACTTCGAAAGATGATCGTTGGATGAGGCCAATCCGATGGTGCAGAGATGGAAAATTTGAGCACAATTGGCCGTTGGATATCATCTAGATTCCACCAGATTTTGCCACATGTACAATCTAGAAGATTCCATGGTTGAACTTAAGCATAATGCACAAACCTCAAAACACAAGCACTTCTTCTTTGTTCTAGAATCTTCCGTATCAGAATTGCCCAAATGTTTTTCTACATGATTTGCCATTATTTGTTTTTACTTTATGCCTTACAACGCACAATTCCATGAATCTTAAAATAGATTAGCTTTCTTATAAAAACTAGATGACTTTGAATGAAATGAACTATAAGAATTAAACGAACATCTACATCATGCATATATGACTCAAAGCTTACATGCTATAACGTGGTATTTATTCATAATTTGGTTGCCAAATCTCATGCGTGCAATGCACGTGTACGTTACTAGTCTAAATGGTGTTGTGTGTGTGTTGTGCTTGTTAAACACATTGTACGTAGTATATCATGCATGGTTTAGATTCCGAACATCTAGCTAGAGCATACATGTACTATGATTTGAATTCAACATAAAATCTATACATATATTTGAATTTGAGATCGTATGTACATGTAGTTCGTATTTATATAGGAATTTACTTCTCCAATATTCATGTCATGTGTTGTGAAGATAATATTTAGATGGTTGTATAACTAACCCGAGTACAATCCCATTCAAACAGGGAAAATGTACTCAAATTTAGTCCATATGCTAGACAACACACATTCTTTTTTTATTGTTGAGGGAAGTGCAAATTGTTTTGGTACTGTACACGTTATGTTTGTTGTCCTGATTTTTTTGTTTTTTTGTTGTATTTGAATGCATTTCTAGTAATATAGTAAAACAGGACATAGCTCTCTCTAGTGATGAGGTGCGAATTGTGTTTTTTTGGGTACACGTTAAGCTTGTTCTCCTGAAATTCCAAGCCGCGCCTTGTTATGCCGAAATTTCAAGCTAGCGTCTCTGTCTATCGTGCTGCGAAACTCCCGCCTCTTCAACCCGCGCCTTGTTACCCCGAAATATTTAAGATATATCTTTGTCTCGTTGTGCTCCGACAACCCCCTCCATCTCACCGCGCCTTGCTATTCCAAAATTACAACGCGCGCGAAAACTCCCACCTCCTGTGAAATCCCGACACGCGAAATGCCCGTGATACCCCTGAACCGAAAGAACCGCCAAGCTCAAATCGGTGGGGGTAATTTCGTAACTTACCCCACATTTCGGACAAGCGCGTCCCTAAGCCATGGTTCCCAACTCCCATCCCATCTGTCCCTCGTCTTTCGCGCCACCTCCATTCCCACACCGCCGTCTTCACCTGCACCACCGGAAGAGCATCATCATCACCGTTTACTCAGATGAAGCTGAGGCCTAATCAGCGCCACCAAAGAGGTTGTACACTAATCACCGCATTTTCTTCTTGATTCGATCTCACGGTGCTACCGGCGCTCGGTCCCGAGCCGACACGGCGCCACTCCATCCACGGCAGCGTCGCTGACCACTTCCTCCACGGCGTCGCTCCCTCAGCGATGACGTCCACATCAGTAGGAGCTGCTGCTGCTTTAGCTCTCGCTCGCACTGCTGCTCTTCTCTTGCTCTCGGTCCCCTGCTTGGTCTGCTCTTGATATTGCTCTTGCTCTTGTTGCTGCTCTCGCTCTTGCTCTTGCTTGCGATGCTGCTCCGATTTAGCTACACTTCAGTCGACTGAATCGACTTTTGGGTCAGTCGATTTTCAGGGGGTGGGGGGCTCGCCGGAATTAAGGAAGAAGCCGCAGCGGGGAGGGGGGCTCGCCGGAGAGGTACCCCAGCATCTATGTTAGGGTTTAGGGTGAGGGCGGTGGTCACCGGCGGTGGTGGGGCGGTGGCGTGGGGAACGCCGGAGAAAAAGCTCGGCACGGGGGGCCTAGAGGGATGGCCGGGGCGGCGGCGGACCGGCGGTGGGGAGTGGTTTTGGGGCGGGCGGGGCGGTGCACCGCCGACCGCGGGTGGCGGAGGGCGGCGGTTTGGTCGGTGGTGGCTGGCGGCTCAGGGCGGTGGAGGTTGAAGCTGAACTGCAGGCCCTTGATTTTGTATCCAACGGCTGGAAAATCGACTGACCAGAGATGAAAAATTCAGTCGACCGGCTCTCGCATGCGTTGCTACTGCTACTACTAGTTAGTGCGTTCAGTTTCGACAGTAAAATTCAGTTTCGACAGCAAAATTCAGTTTCGACAGTTAAATTCAGTTTCGATAGTTAAGTTATGAGCGGCTGATGTATTTTACATCTAGCACTTTGTGGTTATGTATTTTACGTCATCTATTGGAGATGCTATTAGAATTCCACCCAGGTTAACGTTGTCTCTCTTGTTGTAACGCCCCGGATCCGATGCGCCAGGTGTCTTCCAGTTATTCGCCGTCGTTGCCATGTCATTTGCTTGCGTGTTGCATTTTGCCATGTCATCATCTGCATGTTTTTCAAAACTTGCATCCGTTCGGGTTCCCCCGGTTCTCTCCGTTGTCCGTTCTGAGCCCAGACACTCTCCCTCACGCCCGTCGCCCCTCTCAGACCTTGTTTCGTAAGCAGGAGAGAAACGTTCTCGGAATGGGCCGAGATTTGCCGAGTGGCCTAGGTATAGCACCGACAGACCGCCCGTCAAATTTCGTTCCATTTGGAGGTCGTTTGATGACCCAACGGTTAACCGTGTAGCCCGAAACCCCTTCTTTTGTGCAGCCCAACACCCCTCCAAATCAGCCCACTAACCCAGAAAAACCCCATCCATGCTCTCGGTCATTCGATCACGATCGTGTGAGTGAAAACCGCACCTCATTTGGACTCTCCTAGCTCCCTCTACCTATAAATAGACCTTCTGTCGTGGAATTGTCACGGCATATGTCCTCGAGCTAGGACTTAGTCGTGGAGCCATCGCAGGTAGGAAGCTTAAAGGGGTTAAACAGGACAAGGAACACGGGGGTTATACTGGTTCGGCCCCTTACGGTGAAGGTAAAAGCCTACGTCCTGTTGAGGTGGTATTGATTATGGTTTCGATGACCAGGGAGCTTGATTGCTATGCCTGGCTCTCGACGAGATCTTACTTGTCCCTAAACCGCCGCCGGGTCATCCCTTTATATAGAGAGGTTGACGCCCAGCGGCTCTCAGAGTCCCGGCCGGTTCATAAGAGTGTCCGGCTCGGACTCTCAACTATTCTTGCCTTACACTACAAGTCTTGCCATACGGCGGTTTATCACTACGGGCCTTAAGCCACCTCCGGGTCTTAGGCCCATCATTGACCCGCCGTCTTCAAGCTCGGTACTGGGCTTCGCGTGATGACCATTATGAGTAACCCGGCCCCTCCTGGCGGGTGACTCTAAGGGTTATATCCTCAACATTAGGCCCCAGATTGATTTGAACCGGTTCATGTCAATCTTCAATTCTTTTGAGAGAAAAGATCTTCCGGCTTATGGTCGTGCGAAGGTTATAACCCGCCGTGACGTCATCTTCTGGATTCCTGGTAACCCGCCATGACGTCATCTTCCATTAAGTCCATTTTTTATCCCACCATATCCTCAACGGATCTTATCTTTAAAGGCCATCCCGAAAATCGAGGCGTTTTTGTGGTGAGATAATCACGCCGCAGCCTCCTCGTTTCTCGCACCCACTTATGAGCCTCACCTTATAAATAGCCCGACCCATGAGGCTCCAGTTACTCGTCGCCTCCATCGTCTTCCTCCTCTCGCCACTGTACTGCTGCTCGAGCTCCACCGCCGCCGCCGCCGCGGGTCTCCTCGTCTTCACCGACTCAGGCCGCTGCATCAACCTGACGTGACCAGAGAAACGGCGGCGACCTCCGCAACTCTCCAGCACCCGTAAGCCCTTGCCACTCCATAAAATAGATCCACATTAGGGTTCTTTGCTGTTCTTCCCGTGTTCGTCGCCGTTCATCACGAGCCCTTGATAGATTCCATTATTACCACCTTTTCTTGATCTTTAGACTGTACAGAACTGCTGCGGTAGCTGTTTCACGCCCGTTCCCAATGTACATAGATCCCCTTTCATTGCATAAAGGCTCCGTTCAAACCCTTGAACTTTTTCTGTGTCTGTTCTAGGTCTAGAAATTTTTTCCTTTTAGCCAACCGTTTGATCCAAAATAATTACTGCGATCTATGAAACTTGTTTTCACCACACTTAGTCAAAAATTGCATCTGCTGAGCTATGGCGGCTCACATTTCCGGCTTAAAAGAAGCCACGCGCTGTAAAATTTCCGGCTCAATTATGATAAAGCTGTATACAACTTGAATTACTCACGATACCTGCAGCGGCTTAGATAACCCGATGCACTTAACCATATGTCATTAGGCCCCTCTCATAAGCTGCCATTTGAGTATTAAACTGTAGACGTCTGCCGGCTTATAATTGAACCGGACATTTTCCTTTTGCCATAGGCTTCATCTTTCACAATGCCTCCCAAAGCTCCCAAGCCACCCATCACGTGCAACTGGATGAGATCCAATGTCACCGACGACACTCTAGCTGATTTCGTAAAGACGGGTTACTTGCCCAAGAAGGAAATCATGTCTTATCGTGCCCCTGACCCGTCGGAGGAAAGACCTCAACCAAGAGATGGTGAGGTGGTGATATTTGCTGATGACATGAGCCCGGGCTTCGCACCGCCCAGCTCAAAATTCTTTAGAGAGGTTCTGAACTTCTTTGATCTGCGGCCGCAAGACATAGGACCCAATTCCGTGTCAAATATATGCAACTTCCAAGTATTCTGCGAAGTCTATCTTGGGGAAGAGCCCAGCCTGCTCCTCTTTAGAG
Source organism: Aegilops tauschii subsp. strangulata (assembly GCF_002575655.3). Classification (NCBI taxonomy): domain Eukaryota; kingdom Viridiplantae; phylum Streptophyta; class Magnoliopsida; order Poales; family Poaceae; genus Aegilops; species Aegilops tauschii. The sequence continues at coordinate 546,438,365 of NC_053041.3, forward strand.
AGCTATTTTATCTGAACCGCCAGAATGAGTGCGCCAATGGGCCGAGCTTGGAACTTGGTGGAATCTTCATTCAACGCCGGAGAGACTGCCTCTTTCCTTATGCTGAGCCACCAAGCCATCCAAAGGACTGGAACCAGACGTGGTTTTATTGCCAGGACACTTCTCCGGCTGACGAGAGCCCTCTGCCCGGCTTTCGTGCCCTGCGTCTGGAGCAAAATCACCCTTTGCCAGACAAACTCTCTCAAGCTGAGCGTCAATCTCTCATCCCCACCATCAATAAGATCAAGGATCTCCTGGGTAACGGCCTCAATGGCATTGATCTGGTCCAGGTTTGGATCTCTTGGCGGGTGATCCCCTTGAGCCGCCGCCCCGGCTTAATGTGTGCTTACACGGGCCGGAAGGATGACCCTCTGCGGCACAGCCCCAACGATCTTCCTGAGGACGTTGTGGACGACATGACCAAGTCTCTCCTGAATGAGAGCTTAGCCGACTGTGGGAGAACCGTCCTGAACCCCTTCTGCCAAGCTAACCCGGCTCCGGCGGTAAGCCACTGACTTGAACACCTTGGTTTTCTTTTTAATAGTTTCCATCTGAACTTTAAGAAATCTTTGTTGCATGTTTCAGGCTAATGACAAGTTCTGGAAGGTCAAATATGACCATGAAGCGGCCAAAAAAGCCAGGAAGGCTAAGAAAGCCGCCAGGAGAGCCGCTCCCCGCAAGAAGGGAAGCAGGCCTACTGCCTCAGAGCTGCTTCAGCTAAGTGACAGCTCCGAGTCAGAGGTAACCCCTGAATCTGTAGGCTCTTGTTTTGTTTCTTGTTTATTCCTATCCACCTTATCGATACTGATCATCAGCAGGATGACACCAGAGCAAGTAACCCGGTGACTGAAGAGGTAACGACACTTTCCTCCGACTCGGAGCCCTTGCCAAGGCTGAAAGTCCGAAGAGTAACCCGGAAAGTAAGATTTTCACATCCTTTAGCTTATCAAGATCCTCAATTTCTTTTGAAGCAACAGATTCATGAGAGCCGGCGGCACACCCGGACCAACAAGGATGCAGACCTCTCCTCTGGCTTACCTGAAGCATCAAGGAAGCGCCGGACCGAGGTTATCTCCAACTTATATCCTTTTCATCCTTTGGCGGGCGTTACCCGTCAACCGCTCAATTCTTCTGATTCAAATTATCAGGAAACTTCACCTTCCTCTGGTGATTCTATGCAATCTAACCTACCGGCTTTCAAGACCGCACCCGGGTAACGATGATCATCTTGTGTTGTGCTTATCTTTACTCATGCTTTTGTACTAACCTTTTGTCCTTTCAGTGCCCAGGCAAAGCTCAGCAAGAGGGCGAAAAAGAATAAACCGGTCGAAGAGCCGATCTTGACTGAGCCGGAGGTTTCAGCTCAAGAGCCGCCAGCTGCCTCTGCTCCTGAAGCCACTGCTCCAACCGACGAGCCAGTCACAGGGACTTCTACCAATCCGGACATCTCCAGCCCGGCTCAGCCGGCTGATGACCCGGACGTGGTAATCACCCGGACGGAGTTTGTTGAGCCGGGGAGACCCACTGCACTGGCTAAGTGCTCTGCCAAGGAAGAGTTGCTAGAGCGCCGCAGGGCCAAGCTGGACATCACCAACTACGCTAACTTGTGCATTGGAGATATCATCTCCGGCTATGTCAATCAGGTGCACAACAGCCGGGACCTGGAGATTGACATGGTGAAGCAGATACAACAGAAGTCTGAGGTACCACTCTCTTGCTTACTGCATAGTCATCTTTACCATACTAGCCCCCAAGTCTACTACTTAGATAGAATATGTTGTAGACTTAACTTCCGGCTTACTTTCATGAACCGGCAATTTGCAGATAGAACCTTTCAGCATACATTAGCCCCCAAGTGCCAAGTGTCTTTGCTTGGAAAGTGCTTGGGACTTTGAAGTTGTATAATAATTATTCATACTATAACTCGGAAATTGTACAGGCTGCTTGCAAGAAATTTGAGGCTGATATCTCTGAGCTGAAGAACCGCCTGAAGACTCAGGAAACTGAGACCCGGAAGGCCAACGCTAAATTTGAGTCCAGTGTTGCTGCTCAAGAGAAGCTGAAGAAGAAGTTTGAAACCGAAAGGAAGACTTGGGCCGAAGAGAAGGCTGCTCTGGTCAGCCGGGCCGAATAGGCGGAGGTGGCTCTGACGGAGAAAACCGCCGAACTCTCCGGCTTAAATCGCCATGTGTCACAGATGGTCGCCGCAATCTTTGGTAAGTCATTCTGCAGACTTTCAACAAGTTTACATTCTCTATGTCTCATAAGTCCCATCATTGCTAGCGGCTTAACTGACGTTGTAAAACAGATCCCAGAAGCGCCAACCTCAATCAAAATGTGCTGACCAAGCTGAAGGCCGTGTACACTTTGGTGGAGCAACTCTACACCGGGTCACAGCGCGCCTTGGCCGTTGTGGCCCTGTCCAATGAGGTTTCGACTCACCTGGCGGACGTACTTCGCCAGCTTGCCGTTCTTCCTCAGTGTTTCCAAGAGCTGCGACGGGCCGCTGCAAGAGCCGGAGCCATAGCTGCTCTGAGCCGGGCCAAGGCTTTCCTTCCAGAGCTAGACCCGGCTGACATCGCACTTGGATACCCCAGCCTGAAGGAAGATGGCACCCCCTTCGACCAAAAAGACTTTGCTGCCTGTGTGAAGATCGTGCGCCCGGTGGCCACCCTGATTGGGAATGACACCGACCTTACCAAGTACCAGCCGGGCTACGACGCAGAGAATCAGAGGATCCCCACTCCGCGTTATGAAGCCATCAGCTTGGTCCCGCCGACTCGTAAGCACACCTTTGCCCCAGAAATTGACCCGGCCGGGTTAATTGACGAGGAGGCTCAATTTGAAGCTTTGAGCGGCATTGACTGGAAATCGTCAACCTTCCAGGTCATGGGAACAGCCGGAGGAGCGGAGAGGGATGAGCCGGAAGCTTCGACTCCACAAGCATCTTGATCTTTAGACGGCTTATGGTTGCACCTTAGAGCAATGCCTCACCTTTTGGACTCGGGGAGTCTTGTAATAGAGTAGGACAAACATGTTAATCTTGTCGTGCCATCGTGCACATGTTGAATGCTTAGCTCCGTTAAAGTTGCTTCCTTATATTCCTCCGGGTCATAATTGATCATTTATTGTCCTTAAGCTCGAATAGCTGTCTTTAACCATCCTGCATAGAAAAACAAGTCACAAGTCTCGAGGCGGCTTACCGCACTGAGAACCATAGACCTTACATACATAACCCGGAATAAGAATTAACAATCCTCAAAGACTGGCCCTCCATTACCTCTTTGATGTAACCATAATGGCATACTTACGGGCCTTCAAGTAGAGTTCCTGCTTATGTAACCCGAATGATGAGATGAAGACCTCAACTCCGGTTTACCAGCGTCAAGAATACTTACTATATGTTATCAACATTTTGAATCAAAATTAAGTCGGCAAAGGAAAAGCCACCCTTGCACACTGCTGATGTGACCAACAGAACTTGTTGTAAGTCAGAAAATCAAAAAACTTAAGGGCTTCCGGTTCGAATACGACCAGAGAACCATCCCAAAGGGGTTAAGCTAAGATTCGAATGCGATCATATAGCCCCCAGTGGCTTTGGCGATGCCAATCAAGAGGGTACCGACAGCTATGTTCTCTTTGGTTCGAATACGACCCATGTTTGAACAGGAAGCCCCCAAATGACCTTAAGAGTTGTTTAACGACGCTGATTCGAATACGATCCACGTCGGTTCCCAAAGGGGGTTGAGCTATGATTCAAATATGATCAAAGAAAACTCCCCAATGAGCTCGGCACTTTGCCAATCAAGTGGGTATCGACAGCTATGTTCTCTTTGGTTTGAATACGACCTATGTTTGAACAGGAAGCCCCCGGGTGATTATATTGCGTACGGCTAGATTCGAATACGATCATAAGCCGGATCCACCTCCAAGTGACCATGTAATGGTGTAATGGAAACAACACTTTTACCTTTGGAGGAGAAAAGGACAGAGGTCCTGCTTTATTATCAAACATAATATATACATGGCTATAGAAATATGTACATTATGAGAGCCGGTGGCTCAAGTGTAATAAGGCCGAAGCTGAGCTATGTTCCACGGCCGACGGGTCTCTTCCTCCGACTTGCGTGAATCTTTATGCTCCCGAATGTCAATAAGGTAGTATGGCCCGTTGTGCAAGTTCTTGCTGACCACAAAGGGCCCTTCCCAAGGCGGGGATAGCTTGTGTGCATCTGTTTGATCTTGGATGAGCCGGAGCACCAGATCACCTTCCTGGAAGACCCGGGACTTAACCCGGCGACTGTGATAACGGCGCAGGTCTTGTTGGCAAATCGCTAAGCGAGCTGCTGCCACGTCACGCCGTTCGTCCAACAAGTCAAGAGCATCTTGGCGCGTCTGTTCATTATCCGCCTCAACATAAGCCACCACTCGAGGCGAGTCATGACGGATGTCACTAGGGAGGACTGCTTCCGCTCCATAAACCATGAAGAAAGGCGTGTAACCCGTAGACCTGTTAGGAGTAGTATTGATGCTCCATAACACGGAGGGTAACTCCTCCACCCAACAACCCGGTGTCCATTGCAAAGGGACCAAAAGCCGGGGCTTGATACCCTTCAAAATCTCCTGATTAGCCCTCTCAGCTTGACCATTGGATTGAGGGTGAGCCACTGAGGAAACGTCAAGTCGAATATGCTCACGTTGACAAAACTCCTCCATGGCGCCTTTAGACAGATTAGTCCCATTGTCAGTTATAATGCTGTGCGGAAAACCAAAGCGAAAAATCACCCTTTTCATGAACTGAACCGCCGTGGCTGCGTCACACTTGCTAACGGGCTCTGCCTCAACCCACTTTGTGAAGTTGTCAACTGCCCCCAAAAGGTGAGTCTTCTTATCCTTGGACCTTTTAAAAGGCCCAACCATATCAAGCCCCCAGACCTCAAATGGCCAAGTGATTGGTATCATCCTCAGCTCCTGAGCCGGCACATGAGCCCGTCGCGAGAACCTCTGGCAACCATCACATTTACTGACCAAGTGCTCCGCATCAGCATGAGCCGTCAGCCAATAAAAACCATGACGAAAAGCCTTGGCCACAAGGGATTTTGAGCCGGCATGATGGCCACAATCCCCTTCGTGAATCTCACGCAAGATTTCTTGACCTTCCTCAGGGGAGACACAACGCTGGAACGCTCCCGTAACACTGCGGCGATGCAGCTCACCATTGATAACAACCATTGACTTATACCGTCGGGTTATTTGTCTGGCCAAAGTTTCATCCTCAGGCAAATCTCCCCGGGTCATGTAAGCCAAGTATGGCACCGTCCAGTCCGGGGTGATGTGGAGAGCCGCCACCAACTGTGCCTCCGGGTCAGGGACAACCAAGTCTTCCTCTGCAGGTACCTTAATAGAAGGGTTATGCAAGATGTCCAAGAAAGTATTAGGTGGCACCGGTTTTCGCCGAGAGCCCAGCCGGCTTAATGCATCAGCCGCCTCGTTCTTCCTGCGATCGATGTGCTCTACTTGGTAACCCTGAAAGTGTCCAGCAATGGTATCAACTTCACGGCGATAAGCCGCCATGAGAGGGTCCTTGGAATCCCACTTGCCTGATACTTGTTGAGCCACTAGATCTGAGTCGCCGAAGCACCTTACTCGGCTCAAGCTCATCTCCTTGTCCATCCGAAGACCATGGAGCAAGGCCTCGTACTCAGCCGCATTGTTAGTACAAGGAAACATCAACCGTAGCACATAATTAAACTTGTCACCTTTAGGGGAAGCCAATACAACTCCAGCCCCCGAACCTTCCAATTGCCTAGACCCATCAAAGTGAATAGTCTAATATGTATTATCCGGCCTTTCTTCAGGCACCTGTAGCTCTGTCCAATCGTTGATGAAATCCACCAAAGCTTGAGATTTAACAGCAGTGCGTGGTACATATTTCAGACCATGAGGCCCAAGTTCTATAGCCCACTTAGCCACTCTCCCTGTGGCTTCTCTATTTTGGATGATATCTCCAAGGGGAGCAGAACTAACCACCGTAATGGGGTGACCCTGAAAATAGTGCTTAAGCTTCCGGCTTGCCATGAACACACCATAAACAAGCTTCTGCCAATGTGGATACCGCTGTTTGGACTCGAGGAGCACTTCACTGACGTAATAAACCGGCCGCTGAACCGGATATTCCTTACCCTCTTCCTTGCGCTCCACCACCACAACCACACTGACGGCTCGTGTGTTAGCAGCTACATACAGTAATAAGAGCTCCTTGTCAACCGGAGCAGCGAGGACTAGGGGCTCGGCCAACTGTCTCTTCAAATCCTCAAAAGCAGCATTGGCAGCATCATTCTAGATAAAGTCATCAGTTTTCTTCATCAACTGGTACAGCGGCATGGCCTTCTCACGCAAACGGCTTATAAACCGGCTTAAAGCAGCGATACGACCCGCCAGGCGCTGGACGTCGTTTATACACGCCGGCTTAGCCAGAGAGGTGATTGCCTTGATTTTTTCTGGGTTAGCTTCAATGCCTCTGTTAGAAACCAGGAAACCCAAGAGCTTGCCTGCAGGAACACCAAAAACACACTTGGCCGGGTTAAGCATCATCTTGTAAACCCGGAGATTATCAAAAGTTTCTCTAAGGTCATCTATCAGGGTCTCCTTCTCCCTGGACTTAACCACGATATCATCCACATAGGCGTGAACATTGTGCCCAATCTGGTTATGAAGACAATTCTGCACACAGCGCTGGTAAGTCTCCTGTGCACTCTTGAGTCCAAAAGGCATAGACACATAACAGAAGGCTCCAAAGGGAGTGATGAACGCCGTCTTCTCCTGGTCCTTAACTGCCATTTTAATGTGATGGTATCCAGAATAAGCATCCAAGAAACTTAAGCGCTCGCAACCCGCCGTAGCATCAATGATTTGATCAATACGGGGAAGGGCAAAAGGATCAGCCGGACACGCCTTGTTTATGTCCGTGTAGTCCACACACATCCGCCAGGTGCCATTCTTCTTGAGCACGAGCACCGGGTTAGCTAACCATTCTGGATGAAAGACTTCGACAATAAACCCGGCCGCCAAGAGCCGGGCCACCTCCTCACCAATGGCTTTCCACCTCTCTTCATTAAACCGCCGAAGGAATTGCCTGACCGGTTTAAATTTCGGATCAATATTGAGAGTGTGCTCAGCGAGTTCTCTAGGTACACCTGGCATGTCAGAAGGTTTCCATGCAAAGACGTCCCTGTTCTCACGGATGAACTCGATGAGCGCGCTTTCCTATTTTGGATCCAAATTGGCACTGATGCTAAACTGCTGAGATGAGTCACCTGGAATGAAATCAACAAGTTTAGTCTCATCAGCTGACTTAAATTTCATTGCCGGCTCATGCTCCGTGGTCGGCATTTTCCAGAGATGTCATATCTGTTGGGTCAACATTATCCTTGTAAAACTTCAGCTCCTCTGTTGCACAAACAGATTCTGCATAAGCCGCGTCACCTTCCTCACATTCCAAGGCTACCTTTCGGCTACCATGAACCGTAATGGTCCCATTGTGACCCGGCATCTTGAGCTGTAGGTATATGTAACACGGCCGTGCCATGAACTTGGTGTAAGACGGCCGCCCAAATATGGCATGATACGGACTTCTTGTCTTGACCACCTCAAAGGTCAATTTTTCCACCCTGTAGTTGTACTCATCTCCAAAGGCCACTTCCAATTCGATCTTACTAACTGGATAAGCCGACTTACCAGGCACCACGCCATGGAAAATAGTATTGGACTGGCTGAGGTTCTTATCAATCAACCCCATACGACGGAAGGTCTCATAATAGAGGATGTTGATGCTGCTGCCTCCATCCATGAGCACCTTAGTGAACTTATATCCTCCCACCTGGGGAGCCACCACCAGGGCCAAGTGACCCGGATTATCAACCCGGGGAGGGTGATCCTCCCTACTCCACACAATAGGCTGCTCAGACCATCTTAAATAGCGTGGAACCGCCGGCTCAACAGCATTCACAGCCCTCTTATGAAGCTTCTGATCTCGCTTACACAGACTGGTGGTAAACACGTGATACTGTCCACCGTTAAGCTGCTTTGGATTGGTCTGGTAACCCCCCTGCTGCTGTTGATGACCCTGGCCGGACTGCTGATTAAAGCCCCCTTGACCATTCTGAGGATTAGGATTTGAGCCGCCGCCCGGGCCATGAAAGCCGCCAGCGCCTGAGCCGCCACCCGGGCCATTGTTGCCATTAAAGGCACTGGAATTCTTAAAGGCCTTCATGATTGCGCAATCTTTCCATAGATGAGTAGCTGGCTTCTCCCTAGAGCCATGCATCGGACAAGGCTCATTCAACAACTGCTCGAGCGTCGGACCTGACCCGCCAGCTCGGGGAGGTGGCCCGCCTTTACGCCGCTGGTTGTTACCCTGTGAGCTGGCATTGGCCACAAACTCCATGCTGCCATCAGCCTTACGCTTGTTACCTCCTTGGCTTGCCGGGTTATGCTGAGGACCCTTGCCATTGCCGTTCTTCCTTCCCTTTCCTGTCCTTTCATCATCTGAAGCGGGGTCCTTGGTACTATCAGAGTCGGCGTACTTGACGAGAGCCGCCATCAGCGTACCCATATCATTGCAGTCGCGTTTGAGCCGCCCGAGTTTCATCTTCAGGGGCAGAAAGCGACAATTCTGCTCCAACATTAAGACTGCAGAGCCGGCATCCATCTTATCAGATGAATGTATTATCTCTTTGACCCAGCGAACCCAATGTGTCGTAGATTCACCCTCCTGCTGTTTACAGTTAGTCAAATCCACAATTGACATAGACTGCCTATAGGTATCTTTGAAGTTTTGGATGAACCGGGCTTTCAGCTCAGCCCAAGACCCGATGGAATTCGGTGGTAGCCCTTTCAACCAAGTGCGGGCAGTCCCATCTAACATCATGGTGAAGTACTTGGCCATCGCCGCTTCACTGACCTCCAGCAATTCCATGGCCATCTCGTAACTCTCGATCCAGGATCCGGGTTGTAAATCAGCCATGTAATTAGGCACCTTCCTAGGCCCTTTGAAGTCCTTGGGTAGACGTTCATTGCGGAGAGCCGACACTAAACAAGGGACACCTCCAGTCCTCGTAGGGATACCCACGTCGACGGAAGCCGTCGGATAAGCCGAGGGTGTCTGGTAAGCCGTCAACTGAGGCACCTGCTCCGCCTCTTGCCGTGCTCTGTCTTGGTCTGTTGCGTGAAAGGCTCCGTTATGAGCCGGGCCATGGCCAGGTGGCAAGTCATGGCGTCGGACATTACTTGAGCCGGTCGCTGAAACCATGTGTCTGCTATAACTCGGGCTCCGGCCTGGACGAGGGGTTGAATGGATCCTGTCCCGGCTGTAAGAGTACGCCTCTTGCTGCGCCAGAGCTGTCTGAAGGAGCTCCTTGACCCGGCAGGTTTCGACCGCTGTTTGAGAGTCGCCATCAATTGGGAGAGCCGCCAGCCGTGCCGCCGCGGCGACCATGTTTTCCAACGGGTTGGCATAATGACCCGGTGGTATTGGCACATACTGAGGCGGGGCAGGGTTCGCCCGGGGCGGTCCCATTACTTGGGGCTGAATTGGTGTCCCAGCCCCGGGCACTATGATCTCCGGCGGGTTACTAGACCCTGCACCTGGCATGTTGAAGAGGTTTCGAGGATCGTAAACCGGAGGGAGTCGAGATTGGGCCTTTTGATGCCTCCTTCTCATGACCTCATTGGATACGTTTTGATCCATCGTGAGTCGGAAGGACTGTGCCTGAATCAACTGAGTCTGGGCGTCGAGAGCCACCCTCTCCGCAGCCATCCTGATCCCCTCCGCCGCCAGATCCTCCTTGGCCTTTGCTAGATCCAGTTTTAACTGTGCCACCTCCGCGTCATGTTGAACTTGATCCGCCGGAGCTACCGCGGCGGTCAACAGGACCGTCATCTTATCTCTAAGATCCATCAGCACCTGAGCCGGCGAAGGCACCGGGCTTCCTGACCCGGAGGCGGGGTTTTGAACAAGTTGCGCGCCGGCCATGAAGATTCCAACCCGGCTCGGCGGTTCAAAGGGTTCCGGAATGCTGTCGCCATCGGAACAACCCCTGAGCCTGCCATCTTGAAGTTGATACAACGAGTTTGACTCATCCGTAGACGACTCGCCGTCAGATCCGGCGGCCGTCTCATCACCAGATGCAGACCCTTCAGAGAGTCCTCCATGAACACATCCCACAAAAGCATGCTTCAAGGCAGGTAGAGCCCAGGCGGGTCGTGCACGCTGAGCCGTCTCGATGAGACCGGCGCAGAGATCCGGCTCAGGGCCCGGCTCACCAATCTTGCCAATGAAGACATGAATTCCGCCGAAGGGGACCCGGTACCCGTACTCAATTGAGCCGGCGTTGGGGCCCCAGTTTGCATTGTCGATGTAGAGCTTGCCGCGACGACTCTTGGTCATCCGGCCCACAGCGTATCCCTTGAGCCCTTCGAAGCTGCCCTTCAAGAACTCAAATCCACCGTGCGTTGGCCCCACGGTGGGCGCCAACTGTCGTGGAATTGTCACGGCAGATGTCCTCGAGCTAGGACTTAGTCGTGGAGCCATCGCAGCTAGGAAGCTTAAAGGGGTTAAACGGGACAAGGAACACGGGGGTTATACTGGTTCGGCCCCTTACGGTGAAGGTAAAAGCCTACGTCCAGTTGAGGTGGTATTGATTATGGTTTCGATGACCAGGGAGCTTGATTGCTATGCCTGGCTCTCGACGAGATCTTACTTGTCCCTAAACCACCGCCGGGTCGTCCCTTTATATAGAGAGGTTGACGCCAAGCGGCTCTCAGAGTCCCGACCGGCTCATAAGAGTGTCCGGCTCGGACTCTCAACTATTCTTGCCTTACACTACAAGTCTTGCCATACGGCGGTTTATCACTACGGGCCTTAAGCCACCTCCGGGTCTTAGGCCCATCATTGACCCGCCGTCTTCAAGCTCGGTACTGGGCTTCGCGTGATGACCATTATGAGTAACCCGGCCCCTCCTGGCGGGTGACTCTAAGGGTTATATCCTCAACACCTTCCCCTCCGAAATTTCGGGTCCAAACCCTAGTCTCTTCCTCCTCCCCGCGCCGGACAAAAGCCTCCCCCGCCGCTCCTCGCCCAACCGGAAGCCGCCACGTCGCCACTCCGCCGCCAGCCCTTCGCCTCCACCGCGCCAGCCCTCTCGGCCTAGATCGGGGCCCGCCCGAGCCCATCAGGGCCCGGACGAGCCCGCGCGCCTCCCACCGCCGCCATCGCCGGCCACCACCACCACCTCGCGCCGCCCGGGCTCCCCAATCCGCCGCTGGTCGCCGCCGCCTCCGTGCGCGCCTCGTGCCCCGCCCCTCGTCGCCGGAGACGAGCCCCGGCCGCCCCCGTGCCGGCGCCCCGCCGCCGCCGTCACCCAACCCCGCGCCACCGTCCCGTCCTCCGCCGGAGCGCCTCTGCTCCGTCGCCCGACGCCGGCCATCTCCGCCGCCTTCCCGCGCCGTCCCCGACCTCCGCCGCCTTCCCGCGCCGTCCCCGACCTCCTCCGCCGTCCCGCGCCTCGTCGCCATCGCCGCCCGTCGCCGGAGTTCGCCGGATCTGGCCACGTCTGTCGCTCTAAACATACCAAGTCTGGGAGGTGAATTTCTGCCAAGTCCCTAAAATCATACATTCTAGTGCACTATTCTTCATGCTATAACTTTGTGTGCACCGCTCCGTTTTGTGCTTATAATATGTCAAAATGTTCTTTGTGAGATGCTCTTCATTTTGTTCCATTGTGTCATGCTTGTTTTGGTTCATCTTGATGCCCTAATCTTCGTTGCAAGAGTGCTATATGATGTTAACCTGCTGAAACTGTTATAATTTGGTTATTAGTCATTTTCCTTGCATTTTGTGTGTGCATCCTATGAGCATGAGCTCTACATGTGTTTTGAACTACTTCATGCCATCTTTACAGTGGTGCTTGTCTTGTATTTTTGTGATCTATGTGGTGACTAGAACAAGCATGCAAAGTAGCCTCCATGATGTTGCTGATTTCTGTGACAGTAATTACTGCCAAGTCTGTAGCTGTAACATTGTGATGCCCAGTAAACCTGCTGCTACAATGAGTTCTATGCATAATATGGAGATGTTATATAAGTATGTTTTGTTAAGAATGTTATGCTTTCTCCATCCATGCCCTTGGTTGCATTTATAGCCTGCTGTACCTTATTGTTATCATGCTCTAAAATTGCTAAATAATGTTGCTGTCAGTCTGTTAACATGAAGTTCAGTTTTGACATGTGTTTGGCTAGTGATCCATGCACCCTATGAACTTTCTCTTGACATGCTTAGTTTCATAATTGTGTCTTCTTACTTTGGGTCACCTTTTCATGTTTTGTAATGCTCTGTAGTGAGTTTTACAAGCTCACCAATATGCCTACTTATCGTTGTTTCTGCCATGTACTGTTTTTTCACTAAGTCTGAATCTGTTTACGAAACTTGCTATGTTTACATGGGTGCCATCATATCTTCTGTGCCTTTTTGGCTCGTGATCAGTAAGGGAATTTTATTTTATGCAATTAGTAGATTCATGCCATGCCTTTTTTTTGCTATGATCTGTTCCTGTAGCATGTTGATTGATAGATCTAAACATTGCAACCTGATGTTATTTCTGCCATATCCAGTGATTTTCTGCTAAGTCTGTGAAACTGTTATTATTTGCAATCTTGCCATGCCCTTTTGAGCATGCTCTATTGATTTCTAGTGATAGCTCAGTGTTCATGTTTTGTCATGATTTACCTATACATCACGTCCAAGTCATTTGTTTACATGTTGAGATGCTGTAGCATATTGTTTTGATGCGTGCAAAATGCCTAGTTGCTGTTTTGGACAGATTGTTGTTATATCTTGTTTGGAGTGTATGTGTTGCACCGTTGCTCTGTTTTGAGCATGCTCTATATGAAACTTGCTTAGTTTTGCATGTAGTTTCATATTACCTTGTTGCATCCTTGTTTTGAGGTGTTTGCTTGATGTTTGAATGCATTTTGCATCAATGCCATGTTTATCTTGTGTTGCTCATATCTTCTAGGCCGTAGCTTCGAATCTAATGAACTTTATATGTAACTTGACTAGTGGACTAAGGAATTTTCTCGAATATGGAGGTGGTAAAAGAGTTCGTCGTAAAGGGTTACGTCGATGCAAACTTTGACACTAATCCGGATGACTCTGAGTAGTAAACCGGATTCGTATAGTAGAGCAATTATTTGGAATAGCTCCAAGTAGCGCGTGGTAGCTGTATCTACAAGATGACATAGAGATTTGTAAAGCACACATGGATCTGAATGTTGCAGACCCGTTGACTAAAACCTCTCTCGTAAGCATAACATGATCAAACCCTAGAACTCATTGAGTCTTAATCACATGGTGATGTGAACTAGATTATTGACTAGTAAACTCTTGGGTATTAGTCACATGGCGATGTGAACTTTGAGTGTTAATCACATGGTGATGTGAACTAGATTATTGACTCTAGTGCAAGTGGGAGACTGTTGGAAATATGCCCTAGAGGCAATAATAAAATGGTTATTATTGTATTTCCTTGTTCATGATAATTGTCTATTATTCATGCTATAATTGTATTAACTGGAAACCGTAATACATGTGTGAATACATAGACCACAACATGTCCCTAGTAAGCCTCTAGTTGACTAGCTCGTTGATCAATAGATGGTTATGGTTTCCTGACCATGGACATTGGATGTCATTGATAATGGGATCACATCATTAGGAGAATGATGTGATGGACAAGACCCAATCCTAAGCATAGCACAAGATCGTGTAGTTCGTTTGCTAAGAGCTTTTCTAATGTCAAGTATCGTTTCCTTAGACCATGAGATTGTGCAACTCCCGGATACCGTAGGAATGCTTTGGGTGTACCAAACGTCACAACGTAACTGGGTGGCTATAAAGGTGCACTACGGGTATCTCCGAAAGTGTCTGTTGAGTTGGCACGAATCGAGACTGGGATTTGTCACTCCATATGACGGAGAGGTATCTCTGGGCCCACTCGGTAATGCATCATCATAATGAGCTCAATGTGACCAAGTGTTTGGTCACGGGATCATGCATTACGGTACGAGTAAAGTGACTTGCCGGTAACGAGATTGAACAAGGTATTGGGATACCGACGATCGAATCTCGGGCAAGTAACGTACCGATTGACAAAGGGAATTGTATACGGGATTGATTGAATCCTCGACATCGTGGTTCATCCGATGAGATCATCGTGGAACATGTGGGAGCCAACATTGGTATCCAGATCCCGCTGTTGGTTATTGACCGGAGAGTCGTCTCGGTCATATCTGCATGTCTCCCGAACCCGTAGGGTCTACACACTTAAGGTTCGGTGACGCTTGAGTTGTAGAGATATTAGTATGCGGTAAACCGAAAGTTGTTCGGAGTCCCGGATGAGATCCCGGACGTCACGAGGAGTTCCGGAATGGTCCGGAGGTAAAGATTTATATATGGGAAGTCCTATTTTGGCCACCGGAAAATATTCGGGATTTTTCGGTATTGTACCGGGAAGGTTCTAGAAGGTTCTGAAGTGGGGCCCACCTGCATGGGGGGACCCACATGAACGTGGGTAGTGGGGGCAAGGCCCCACACCCCTGGTCAAGGCGCACCAAGATCCCACCGTAGAAGGAATAAGATCATATCCTGAAGGGATAAGATCAAGATCCCTAAAAAGGGGGGATAACAATCGGTGGGGAAGGGAAATGATGGGATTTCTTTCCCCCACCTTTGCCAACGCCCCAATGGACTTGGAGGGCAAGAAACCAGCCCCCTCCGCCCCTATATATAGTGGGGAGGCGCATGGGAGCAGCACCCAAGCCCTGGCGCCTCCCTCCCTCCCGTGACACCTCTTCCTCCCCGCTTGCGCTTGGCGAAGCCCTGCCGGGATCCCGCTACTTCCACCACCACGCTGTCGTGCTACTGGATCTCCATCAAATTCTCCTCCCCCCTTGCTGGATCAAGAAGGAGGAGACGTCCCCGCTCCGTACGTGTGTTGAACGCGGAGGTGCCGTCCGTTCGGCGCTAGGATCATCGGTGATTTGGATCACGACGAGTACGACTCC
Source organism: Aegilops tauschii subsp. strangulata (assembly GCF_002575655.3). NCBI lineage: Eukaryota > Viridiplantae > Streptophyta > Magnoliopsida > Poales > Poaceae > Aegilops > Aegilops tauschii. The sequence continues at coordinate 546,453,524 of NC_053041.3, forward strand.
ATCAACCCCGTTCTCTTGAACGCTTCCGCGCGCGATCTACAAGGGTATGTAGATGCAGTCCCCTCTCTCTCGTTGCTAGATGACTCCATAGATTGATCTTGGTGATACGTAGAAAATTTTAAATTTCTGCAACGATCCCCAACAGACAACACTCTCCCCTCTCGTTGCTATGCATCACCATGATCTTGCGCGTGCGTAGGAAATTTTTGAAATTACTGCGTTCCCCAACAGTGGCATCCGAGCCTTGTTTTATGCGTAGATGTCATATACACGAGTAGAACACAAGTTAGTTGTGGGCGATATAAGTCATACTGCTTACCAGCATGTCATACTTTGGTTCGGCGGTATTGTTGGATGAAGCGGCCCGGACCGACATTACGCGTACGCTTACGCGAGACTGGTTCTTCCGACGTGCTTTGCACAGAGGTGGCTGGCGGGTGTCAGTTTCTCCAACTTTAGTTGAACCGAGTGTGGCTTCGCCCGGTCCTTGCGAAGGTTAAAACAGCACCAACTTGACAAACTATCGTTGTGGTTTTGATGCGTAGGTAAGAACGGTTCTTGCTAAGACCGTTGCAGCCACGTAAAACTTGCAACAACAAAGTAGAGGACGTCTAACTTGTTTTTGTAGGGTATGTTGTGATGTGATATGGTCAAGACATGATGCTATATTTTATTGTATGAGATGATCATGTTTTGTAACCGAGTTATCGGCAACTGGCAGGAGCCATATGGTTGTCGCTTTATTGTATGAAATGCAATCGCCATGTAATTGTTTTACTTTATCACTAAGCGGTAGCGATAGTCGTAAAAGCAATAGTTGGCGAGACGACAACGATGCTACGATGGAGATCAAGGTGTCAAGCCGGTGACGATGGTGATCATGACGGTGCTTCAGAGATGGAGATCACAAGCACAAGATGATGATGGCCATATCATATCACTTATATTGATTGCATGTGATGTTTATCTTTTATGCATCTTATCTTGCTTTGATTGACGGTAGCATTATAAGATGATCTGTCACTAAAATTTCAAGATAAAAGTGTTCTCCCTGAGTATGCACCGTTGCGAAAGTTCTTCGTGCTGAGACACCACGTGATGATCGGGTGTGATAGGCTCTACGTTCAAATACAACGGGTGCAAAACAGTTGCACACGCGGAATACTCAGGTTAAACTTGACGAGCCTAGCATATGAAGATATGGCCTCGGAACACGGAGACCGAAAGGTCGAGCGTGAATCATATAGTAGATATAATCAACATAGTGATGTTCACCGTTGAAACTACTCCATCTCATGTGATGATCGGACATGGTTTAGTTGATATGGATCACGTGATCACTTAGAGGATTAGAGGGATGTCTATCTAAGTGGGAGTTCTTAAGTAATATGATTAATTGAACTTAAATTTATCATGAACTTAGTCCTGATAGTATTTTGCAAATTATGTTGTAGATCAATAGCTCGCGTTGTTGCTTCCCTGTGTTTATTTTTGATATGTTCCTAGAGAAAAATTATGTTGAAATATGTTAGTAGCAAAGATGCGGATTGGATCCGTGATCTGACGATTATCCTCATTGCTGCACAGAAGAATTATGTCCTTAATGCACCGCTAGGTGACAGACCTATTGCAGGAGCAGATGCAGACGTTATGAACGTTTGGCTAGCTCAATATGATGACTACTTGATAGTTTAGTGTACCATGGTTAACGGCTTAGAATCGGGACTTCAAAGACGTTTTGAACGTCATGGACCATATGAGATGTTCCAGGAGTTGAAGTTAATATTTCAAGCAAATACCCGAGTTGAGAGATATGAAGTCTCCAACAAGTTCTATAGCTAAAAGATGGAGGAGAATAGCTCAAGCAGTGAGCATGTGCTCAGATTGTCTGGGTACTACAATCGCTTGAATCAAGTGGGAGTTAATCTTCCAGATAAAATAGTGATTGACAGAATTCTCTAGTCACCATCACCAAATTAGTAGAACTTCGTGATGAACTATAGTATGCAAGGGATGACGAAAGTAATTCCCGAGCTCTTCATGATGCTGAAATCGACGAAGGTAGATATCAAGAAAAACATCAAGTGTTGATGGTTGACGAGACCACTAGTTTCAAGAAAAGGGCAAAGGGAAGAAGGGGAACTTCAAGAAGAACGGCAAGCAAGTTGCTGCTCAAGTGAAGAAGCCTAAGTCTGGTCCTAAGCCTGAGACTAAGTGCTTCTACTACAAAGGGACTGGTCACTGGAAGCGGAACTACCCCAACTATTTGGTGGATAAGAATGGATGGCAAAGTGAACAAAGGTATATTTGATATACAGATTATTGATGTGTATTATACTAGTGTTCGTAGCAACCCCTTGGTATTTGATACTGGTTCAGTTGCTAAGAGTAGTAACTCGAAACGGGAGTTGCAGAATAAACAGAGACTAGTAAAAGGCGAGGTGACGATGTGTGTTGGAAGTAGTTCCAAGATTGATATGATCATCATCGCACACTCCCTATACTTTCGAGATTAGTGTTGAAACTAAATAAGTGTTATTTGGTGTTTGCGTTGAGCATGAATATGATTTGATCATGTTTGTTGCAATACGGTTATTCATTTAAGTTAGAGAACAATTGTTGTTCTGTTTACATGAATAAAAACCTTCTATGGTCATACACACCAACGAAAATGGTTTGTTGGATCTCGATCGTAGTGATACACATATTCATAATATTGAAGCCAAAATATGCAAAGTTAATAATGATAGTGCAACTTATTTGTGGCACTGCCGTTTAGGTCATATTGGTGTAAAGCGCATGAAGAAACTCCATACTGATGGGATTTTGGAATCACTTGATTATGAATCACTTGATGCTTGCGAACCGTGCCTCATGGGCAAGATGACTAAAACGCCGTTCTCCGGAACTATGGAGAGAGCAACAGATTTGTTGGAAATCATACATACAGATGTATGTGGTCCGATGAATATTGAGGCTCGTAGCAGGTATCATTATTTTCTGACCTTCACAGATGATTTGAGCAGATATGGGTATATCTACTTGATGAAACATAAAGTCTGAAACATTTGAAAAGTTCATATAATTTCAGAGTGAAGTAGAAAATCATCGTAACAAGAAAATAAAGTTTCTACGATCTGATCGTGGAGGAGAATATTTGAGTTACGAGTTTGGTCTTCATTTGAAACAATGCGGAATAGTTTCGCAACTCACGCCACCTGGAACACCACAGTGTAATGGTGTGTCCGGACGTCATAACCGTACTTTATTAGATATGGTGCGAACTATGATCTTTCTTACCAATCTACCACTATCGTTTTGGGGTTATGCATTAGAGACAGCTGCATTCACGTTAAAAAGGGCACCACCTAAATCCGTTGAGATGACACCTTATGAACTGTGGTTTGGAAAGAAACCAAAGTTGTCGTTTCTTAAAGTTTGGGGTTGCGATGCTTATGTGAAAAAAGTTTCATCCTGATAAGCTCAAACCCAAATCGGAGAAATGTGTCTTCATAGGATACCCAAAGGAGACAGTTGGGTACACCTTCTATCACAGATCCGAAGGCAAGACATTCGTTGCTAAGAGTGGATCCTTTCTAGAGAAGGAGTTTCTCTCGAAAGAAGTGAGTGGGAGGAAAGTAGAACTTGATGAGGTAATTGTACCTGCTCCCTTATTGGAAAGTAGTTCATCGCAGAAACCAGTTTCTGTGATGTCTATACCAATGAGTGAGGAAGTTAATGATGATGATCATGGAACTTCAGATCAAGTTATTACTGAACCTCGTAGGTCAACCAGAGTAAGATCCACACCAGAGTGGTACAGTAATCCTATTCTGGAGGTTATGTTACTAGACCATGACGAACCTACGAACTATGAAGAACCGATGGTCAGCCCAGATTCCGCAAAATGGCTTGAGGCCATGAAATATGAGATGAGATCCATGTATGAGAACAATATATGGACTTTGGTTGACTTGCCCGATGATCGGCAAGCCATAGGAAATAAATGGATCTTCAAGAGGAAGACGGACGCTAATAGTAGTGTTACTATCTACAAAGCTAGACTTGTCGAAAAAGGTTTTTGACAAAGTTCAAGGTGTTGACTACGATGAGATTTTCTCACTCGCAGCGATGCTTAAGTCTGTCCGAATCATGTTAGCAATTGCCGCATTTTATGAAATCTGGCAAATGGATAAACAAAACTGCATTCCTTAATGGATTTATTAAAGAAGAGTTGTATATGATGCAACCAGAAGGTTTTGTCAATCCTAAAGGTGCTAACAAAATATAGAAGCTCCAGCGATCCATCTATGGACTGGTGCAAGTATCTCGGAGTTGGAATATATGCTTTGATAAGTTGATCAAAGGATATAGTTTTATACAAACTTGCGGTGAAGCCAGTATTTACAAGAAAGTGAGTGGGAGCACTACAGCATTTCTGATAAGTATATGTGAATGACATATTGTTGATCGGAAATAATGTAGAATTATTCTGCAAAGCATAAAGGAGTGTTTGAAAGGAGTTTTTCAAAGAAAGACCTCGGTGAAGCTGCTTACATATTGAGCATCAAGATCTATAGAGATAGATCAAGACGCTTGATAAGTTTTTTCAATGAGTACATACCTTAACAAGATTTTGAAGTAGTTCAAAATGGAACAGTCAAAGAAAGAGTTTCTTGCCTGTGTTACAAGGTGTGAAATTGAGTAAGACTCAAAGCCCGACCACGGCAGAAGATAGAAAAAGAATGAAAGTCATTCCCTATGCCTCGGCCATAGGTTCTATAAAGTATGCCATGCTGTGTACCAGATCTATTGTGTACCAGATCTATGCCACACTGATTTTGGCAAGGGAGTACAATAGTGATCTAGGAGTAGATCACTGGACAGCGGTCAAAATTATCCTTAGTGGAATAAGGATATGTTTCTCAATTATGGAAGTGACAAAAGGTTCGTCGTAAAGGGTTACGTCGATGCAAGTTTTGACACTAATCTAGATGACTCTAAGTCTCTGTCTAGATACATATTGAAAGTGGGAGCAATTAGCTAGAGTAGCTCCGTGCAGAGCATTGTAGACATAGAAATATGCAAAATACTTACGGATCTGAATGTGACAGACCCGTTGACTAAAATTATCTCACAAGCAAAACATGATCACACCTTAGTACTCTTTGGGTGTTAATCACATAGCGATGTGAACTAGATTACTGACTCTAGTAAACCCTTTGGGTGTTGGTCACATGACGATGTGAACTATGGGTGTTAATCACATGGTGATGTGAACTATTGATGTTAAATCACATGGCGATGTGAACTAGATTATTGACTCTAGTGCAAGTGGGAGACTGAAGGAAATATGCCCTAGAGGGAATAATAAAGTTATTATTTATTTCCTTATATCATGATAAATGTTTATTATTCATGCTAGAATTGTATTAACCGGAAACTTGATACATGTGTGAATACATAGACAAACAGAGTGTCACTAGTATGCCTCTACTTGACTAGCTCGTTGATCAAAGATGGTTATGTTTCCTAGCCATAGACATGAGTTGTCATTTGATTAACGGGATCACATCATTAGGAGAATGATGTGATTGACTTGACCCATTCCGTTAGCTTAGCACTCGATCGTTTATTATGTTGCTATTGCTTTCTTCATGACTTATACATGTTCCTATGACTATGAGATTATGCAACTCCCATTTACCGGAGGAACACTTTGTGTGCTACCAAACGTCACAACGTAACTAGGTGATTATAAAGGTGCTCTACAGGTGTCTCCGAAGGTACTTGTTGGGTTGGCGTATTTCGAGATTAGGATTTGTCACTCCGATTGTCGGAGAGGTATCTCTGGGCCCACTCGGTAATGCACATCACTATAAGCCTTGCAAGCATTGCAACTAATGAGCTAGTTGCGGGATGATGTATTACGGAACGAGTAAAGAGACTTGCCGATAACGAGATTGAACTAGGTATTGAGATACCGACGATCGAATCTCGGGCAAGTAACATACCGATGACAAAGGGAACAACGTATGTTGTTATGCGGTTTGACCGATAAAGATCTTCGTAGAATATGTGGGAGCCAATATGGGCATCCAGGTCCCGCTATTCGTTATTGACCGGAGACGTGTCTCGGTCATGTCTACATAGTTCTCGAACCCGTAGGGTCCGCACGCTTAACGTTACGATGACAGTTTTATTATGAGTTTATGAGTTTTTGATGTACCGAAGGAGTTCGGAGTCCCGGATGAGATCGGGGACATGACGAGGAGTCTCAAAATGGTCGAGACATAAAGATCGATATATTGGACGACTATATTCGGACATCGGAAAGGTTCCGAGTGATTCGGGTATTTTTCAGAGTACCGGAGAGTTACGGGAATTCGTATTGTGCCTTAATGGGCCATACGGGAAAGGAGAGAAAGGCCCCAAAGGGTGGCCGCACCCCTCCCCATGGACTAGTCCGAATTGGATTAGGGAGGGGGGCGCCCCCTTCCTTCCTTGCTCCTTTATATACGGGGGCAGGGGGGCACCCCATAGACACACAATTGATCTATTGATCTCTTAGCCGTGTGCGGTGCCCCCTCCACCATATTACACCTCGATAATATCGTAGCGGTGCTTAGGCGAAGCCCTGCATCGGTAGAACATCATCATCATCACCACGCCGTCATGCTGACGAAACTCTCCCTCAACACTCGGCTGGATCGGAGTTCGAGGGACGTCATCGAGCTGAATGTGTGCTGAACTCGGAGGTGCCGTGCGTTCGGTACTTGATCGGTCGGATCGTGAAGACGTACGACTACATCAACCGCGTTGTGTTAACGCTTCCGCTTTCGGTCTACGAGGGTACGTGGACAACACTCTCCCTCTCGTTGCTATGCATCACCATGATCTTGCGTGTGCGTAGGAAATTTTTGAAATTACTACGTTCCCCAACATTTGGAACATGGATATCATGAATTTTGTTGGGATATCACAATATTCTCTTATTTAATTAATGCATCTATATACTTGGTAAAGGGTGGAAGGCTCGGCCTTATGCCTGGTGTTTTGTTCCACTCTTGCCGCCCTAGTTTCCGTCATACCGGTGTTATGTTCCTTGATTTTGCGTCCCTTACGTGGTTGGGTGATTTATGGGACCCCCTTGATAGTTTGCTTTGAATAAAACTCCTCCAGCAAGGCCCAACCTTGGTTTTACATTTGCCTCACCTAGCCTTTTTCCCTTGGGAGTCGCGCTCCCGAGGGTCATCTTTATTTACCCCCCCGGGCCAGTGTTCCTTCGAGTGTTGGTCCAACCTGTCAGCCGCCGGTGGCCACCAGGGGCAACTCTGGGCTGGCCTACCGGAAGTTTGGACAATCCGGTGTGCCCTGAGAACGAGATATGTGCAGCTCCTATCAGGATTTGTCGGCACATACGGGCGGCTTTGCTGGTCTTGTTTTACCATTGTCGAAATGTCTTGTAAACCGGGATTCCAAGACTGATCGGGTCTTCCCGGGAGAAGGAATATCCTTCGTTGACCGTGAGAGCTTATAATGGGCTAAGTTGGGACACCCCTGCAGGGTATAAACTTTCGAGAGCCGTGCCCGCGATTATGTGGCAGATGGGAATTTGTTAACGTCCAGTTGTAGAGAACTTGACACTTGACCTTAATTAAAACGCATCAACCGCGTGTGTAGCCGTGATGGTCTCTTCTCGGCGGAGTCCGGGAAGTGAACACGGTTTCTGGGTTATGTTTGACGTAAGCAGGAGTTCAGGATCACTTATTGATCATTGCTAGCTTCACGACCGTTCCGTTGCTTCTCTTCTCGCTCTTATTTGCGTATGTTAGCCACCATACATGCTTAGTCGCTGCTGCAACCTCACCACCTATCCTTTCCTTACCCTTTAAGCTTTGCTAGTCTTGATATCCATGGTAATGGGATTGCTGAGTCCTCATGGCTCACAGATTACTACAACAACAGTTGCAGGTACAGGTTTTGCGATGATCATGACGCGAGAGCGATGTTACTTGTTTTGGAGTTCTTCTTCTGCTTCTTCTTCGATCAGGGGATAGGTTAGAGGCCGGCAGCCTGGGCTAGCAGGGTGGATGTCATTTGAGCTTCTGTTTGTGTTTCATCTGTAGTCGGATGCTGCTCTTATGTATGATGTTGTTGTATTCATGTGGCATTGTATGCCTCTTGTATGTATCCCCAACTATTATGTAATGTTGATGTAATGATATGCACCTTGCAAAAGCGTGTCAATATGCGGTTCTATCCTTGGTGGGACCTTCGAGTCTCTTTAGGATAGTATCGCATATTGGGCGTGACAAGTTGGTATCAGAGCCTCGACCGACCATAGGAGCCCCCTTGATTGATCGTGTAGTTTGGCCGTTGTTGAGTCTAGAAGAAAATTATTTCTGAGTCTAGCTATATCGGAGAGTAGGAATTATTTTTACTCCTCAGCCCCTTCGTCGCTCTGGTGAGGAATCTTGACGTAGTGTTTTGAATTACTTCTCTTCCCCTTCAAATTTTCTTTAGGATCACGCGGTTAGTTTTTCGTTCGTTGACTCTCAGCTCTTTACATCCGGTGCATTTTCTCGTCAAGTCGATTCGACCTCTTTGTTTTTGCAAGTTCAATCCTCAATTCTCTCTCAACGAAGTTGTTTCTCTGTCCTCAGTTGTCTTCTTTTAACACCCACCCACCCTTTTCTCTTCTCGGGGCCGGAGTCCGTAATCGAGTATCCATCCTACTCGTGCGAAGTCTTTGCATTCTTTCCTCAATGATTTCAACCGACGTTTTCTCTTCAAAGCTATTCGTCGTTTTCCCCTTCCAAGTTGCCGCTGTTTTTCCCGCCCTCCCATCCCCTTTTATTCCCGGAGCCTGAGTCTCTTTCGAGCATCAATTTCATTCGTGCGGAGTATCTTCAGTCTTTCCTCAATGGTCTCAACCGATGAATTCTCGCCTAGTTAATCATTGTTCGTCTCATTTCCTTTTCCGGTGGATCCAATTCAAGTTTTTTGGGTTGATTACATTATTTCCCTCAAATCAAATGTTTCCCTTTGATCGTTCTCCTCTCGCCATTTAATCCTTCCGGAGTGCTGAAGACATCTCAGAAGATTCGTGTTTGCATCCATCTAATTCGAGGTTGTCACCTCATTCAAATCTTTCAATCGTTCCGGTGCATCATTTCTCATTCGACAATCCTTGCCTACGGTGTTTCTTTTCAGTGGGCCCTAACCCACAGGTCTTTTCCCAGGATCTTACCTGACTCTTTTAATTTTCCCGGAGTTATTCTCAAATTCTATTCGAAGTTGACTTAAGAATGAATTTCATCAGTCAGATGCCTTTCCAAGATCAATTTCAAATTATTTTCATTGTTGACTCTACCTCTTCGCTTTTCATTCTCCCGGAGTATCTCAACAATTTTGGTGTTCTTTCTCGTCGTCATTCTCAACATTTAAAGACCGAAGAAGAGTTTCTCTTAAATCTTGTCCGTTCTCCCGAAGATTCATGTCGCTAGCTTGATGCTATCCGCTCATATTGTTTCTAGTCGTGCAATTCTTTTCATCCATCCGGAGTATTTCAGGAGTTGCTTTCTCTCTCGATCATCCGAAGGACATCTTTTCAGAATATTTCTTTGTTCTATGTTTCCAGATTCGTTCTTCAATTATTCTATATTCGTGCCCTTTCGTTCGTCTCCATATTCTTCCGGTGCTTTGCTCTTTAATCAGTTTGCGATCTCTTCGTTCTCTTGCATCTTGACTCACTCAAGCATCTTTGTTCGTTTTCTAATTCTTTCCGGTGATTCATTCTCTTTTCGTCATTCATTTCAATTCCTACGGTGGCTCGTTCAAGATTCTTTCTGTTGTTATCATATCAATTCATTCATTCTTTCCAGCCCTACCGGTGGTTCACGAAGACTTTCTCAAGTTTTTGCGCTATACCCCCCCCTTAATCTTTCCAACGAGAATAAGTAGTATGCAAATCCATTGTTTCTCATCAATTTAATTGGTGGAGGATAAGCATAACGTAATCCTTATTCTTCTTTCTTCAAGTGGTTTTATCTCTTCTTTTCGGAGATTGTTCATCTTATCACATTCTCGGTTCAAAGTGTTTTCTTTTTTTTCTTTTCCGGAGTTCCAAGCTTCTCGCCGATTTCTTCGTGAACCTCCATCCAAATCATCGCAAGGATTTAATCTTATACCTTTCATCCTTCAATTTTATCTCGTCAATCTGTTATTACCGGAGTTCATCACGGTGGCTCGTCATGATTTAATTCATTCTTCAAGTGTTCATCAAGATTCTTGTAGGCGTAGCTCAAGTATCTTCTTCTTGCTTCTCAAAGTGCAATTAATTCTCCATATTCTGCTGAAGTGGAGTTTTGCATTTCCTCGTTCTTCTCAGTTTTTCAATCTTTTCCGATTGTGGTAGTTTACCACCTCATAATTTTGAGATGTTATCCATAAGTCCACAACAAGCTTATTCTTTTGTTGTTGAATTTCTAACAACTCCGTTCAATGTTTCCTTCTAAGGATGCTCTCTATTTCATTCATGGTAGAAGTTGTCATCTTCTTCCCCGTTCCTCTCATTCCACTCTTTCAAGTCTTCCGGAGGTTTTGTGTCATTCCTCAAGTCAAGTATCGTTCCATTTCTCAAGTTCATGTTCTATTCTTTCCTTGTTTCAGCCGGAGTGCTGCCTAAATCCTTTCAGTCTTATTCGTTTCTTATCTCGTTCTAACCGGAGTGGTTTCAGAGTCTATCTGATTCCGTGAGCATTTGATTCTCGTCATTCTCGTCGTTCCTCTCTTATTCTCGAGTGCTCTCAATTCTTTGCTTTTCCTGTTTTGTTCTTATTTCACCTCATCCCTTTTTCCTTCCGTCTCGGTCCTAAGATCTCGGGACAAGATCTCTTGTTAGTGGAGGAGTGCTGTAACGCCCCGGATCTGATGCGCCAGGTGTCTTTTAGTTATTCCCCATCGTTGCCATGTCATTTGCTTGCGTGTTGCATTTTGCCATGTCATCATCTGCATTTCATCTGCATGTTTTTCAAAACTTGCATCCGTTCGGGTTCCCCCGGTTCTCTCCGTTGTCCGTTCTGAGCCCAGACACTCTCCCTCGCCCCCGTCGCCCCTCTCAGACCTTGTTTCGTGAACGGGAGAAAAACATTCTCGGAATGGGCCGAGATTTGCCGAGTGGCCTTGGTATAGCACTGACAGACCGCCCATCAAATTTCGTTCCATTTGGAGGTCGTTTGATGCCCCAACGGTTAACCGCGTAGCCCGATATCCCTTCTTTTGTGCAGCCCAACACCCCTCCAAATCAGCCCACTAACCCAGCAAAACCCCATCCATGCTCTCGGTCGTTCGATCACGATCATGTGAGCAAAAACCGCACCTCAGTTGGACTCTCCTAGCTCCCTCTACCTATAAATAGACCTTCCCCTCCGAAATTTCGGGTCCAAACCCTAGTCTCTTCCTCCTCCGCGCGCCGGACAAAAGCCTCCCCCGCCGCTGGACATGTCCGCCGCCGCTCCTCGCCCAACCGGAAGCCGCCACGTCGCCACTCCGCCGCCAGCCCTTCGCCTCCACCGCGCCGGCCCTCTCGGCCCAGATCGGGGCCCGCCCGAGCCCATCGGGGCACGGACGAGCCCGCGTGCCTCCCACCGCCGCCATCGCCGGCCACCACCACCACCCCGCGCCGCCCAGGCTCCCCAAGCCGCCGCTGGTCGCCGCCGCCTCCGCGCATGCCTCGCGCCCCGCCCCTCGTCGCCGGAGACGAGCCCCGGCCGCCCCGTGCGCCGGCGCCCCACCGGCGCCATCACCCGACCCCGCGCCACCGTCCCGTCCTCCGCCGGAGCGCCTCTGCTCCTCCGCCCGATGCCAGCCATCTCCGCCGCCTTCCCGCGCCGTCCCCGACCTCCGCCGCCTTCCCGCGCCGTCCCCGACCTCCTCCGCCGTCCCGCGCCTCGTCGCCATCGCCGCCCGTCGCCGGAGTTCGCCGGATCCGGGCAGAGTGGACCAGATCCACCAATTTGGCCAACCAAACGCGGCCCCCGTCCCGCACCCGCTCTTCCCGGGTCATTCCTGTCCCGTTTTCTGCGAGGTGAATTTCTGCTAAGTCCCTAAAATCATACATTCTGGAGCAGTATTCTTCATGCCATAACTTTGTGTGTACCGCTCCGTTTTGTGCGTATAGTATGTCAAAATGTTCTTTGTGAGATTCTCTTCATTTTGCTCCATTGTGTCATGCTTGTTTGGGTTCATCTGGATGCCCTAATCTTCGTTGCAAGAGTGCTATATGATGTTAACCTGCTGAAACTGTTATAACTTGGTGATTTGTCTTTTTCATTGCATTTTGTGTGTGCATCCTATGAGCATGGGCTCTACATGTGTTTTAAACTAATTTATTCCATGTTTACAGTGCTGCTTGTCTTGTATTTTTGTGATCTATGTGGTGACTAGAACAAGCATGCAAAGTAGCCTCCATGATGTTGCTGATTTCTATGACAGTAATTTCTGCCAAGTCTGTAGCTGTAACATTGTGATGCCCAGTAAACCTGCTGCTACAATGAGTTCTATGTATAATATGGAGATGTTATATAAGTATGTTTTGTTAAGTATGTTATGCTTTCTCCATCCATGCCCTTGGTTGCATTTATAGCCTGCTGTACCTTATTGTTATCATGCTCTAAAATTGCTAAATAATGTTGCTGTCAGTCTGTTAACATGAAGTTCAGTTTTGACATGTGTTTGGCTAGTGATCCATGCACCCTATGAACTTTCTCTTGAAATGCTTAGTTTCATAATTGTGTCTTCTTACTTTGGGTCACCTTTTCATGTTTTGTAGTGATCTGTAGTGAGTTTTACAAGCTCACCAACATGACTACTTATCGTTGTTTCTGCCATGTACTGTTTTTTCACTAAGTCTGAATCTGTTTACGAAACTTGCTATGTTTACATGGGTGCCATCATATCTTCTGTGCCTTTTTGGATCGTGATCAGTAAGGGACTTTTATTTTATGCAATTAGTAGATTCATGCCATGCCTTTTTTTTTGCTATGATCTGTTCCTGTAGCATGTTGATTGATAGCTCTAAACATTCCAACTTGATGTTATTTCTGCCATGTCCAGTGATTTTTGTTATATCTTGTTTGGAGTGTATGTGTTGCACCGTTGCTCCGTTTTGAGCATGCTCTATATGAAACTCGCTTAGTTTTGCATGTAGTTTCATATTACCTTGTTGCATCCTTGTTTTGAGGTGTTTGCTTGATGTCTGAATGCATTTTGCATCAATGCCATGTTTATCTTGTGTTGCTCATATCTTCTAGGCCGTAGCTTCGAATCTAATGAACTTTATATGTAACTTGACTAGATATTCATGTAGATCATCTTGTTGCATCTTAATTTGCTGTTTAACAACTTCAACATTGTGTTCTAATCATATCTGGACCCATTTCAAAATTTGCATATGAGGACTTACCGGAATTGTTATATGTTGTTTCCGGCCTCATTTAAACTTGCTTTGATGTGTTGCTCTTGTATGCATCATCTCTTGCCATGAGTAGCATCATATAGCCTTGTCATGCATCATACTTGGTTGAGCATCATGTTTCGTTATGTGTTGTGTGTTTACCTTGTTGTTTGCTTCTTTCCGGTTGTGCTTCTTCTCGATAGTTCCTGTTTCGTTGCGATCGTGAGGATTCGTTCGTCTACGCTTGGTTCGTCTTCGTGGCTTCGTCTTCTTCATGGACTCGTTCTTCTTCCTAGTGGGATTTCAGGCAAGATGACCGTTACCCTAGATCTCACTACTATCATTGCTATGCTAGTTGCTTCGTTCTATCGCTATGCCGCGCTACCTACCACTTGCTTATCAACCCTCCCAAATTGCCATGAACCTCTAACCTTTGTCACCCTTCCTAGAAAACCATTGTTTGGCTATGTTACCGCTTTTGCTCAGCCCCTCATATAGCGTTGCTAGTTGCAAGTGAAGTTGAAGCTTGTTCCATTTTGGAACATGGATATCATGAATTTTGTTGGGATATCACAATATTCTCTTATTTAATTAATGCATCTATATACTCGGTAAAGGGTGGAAGGCTCGGCCTTATGCCTAGTGTTTTGTTCCACTCTTGCCGCCCTAGTTTCCGTCATACCGGTGTTATGTTCCCTGATTTTGCGTTCCTTACGCGGTTGGGTGATTTATGGGACCCCCTTGACAGTTCGCTTTGAATAAAACTCCTCCAGCAAGGCCCAACCTTGGTTTTACATTTGCCTCACCTAGCCTTTTTCACTTGGGAGTCGCGCTCCCGAGGGTCATCTTTATTTACCCCCCGGGCCAGTGCTCCTTCGAGTGTTGGTGCAACCTGTCAGCCGCCGGTGGCCACCAGGGCAACTCTGGGCTGGCCTACCGGAAGTTTGGACAATCCGGTGTGCCCTGAGAACGAGATATGTGCAGCTCCTATCAGGATTTGTCGGCACATTCGGGCGGCTTTGCTGGTCTTGTTTTACCATTGTCGAAATGTCTTGTAAACCGGGATTCCGAGACTGATCGGGTCTTCCCGGGAGAAGGAATATCCTTCGTTGACCGTGAGAGCTTATAATGGGCTAAGTTGGGACACCCCTGCAGGGTATAAACTTTCGAGAGCCGTGCCCGCGGTTATGCGGTAGATGGGAATTTGTTAATGTCCGGTTGTAGAGAACTTGACAATTGACCTTAATTAAAACGCATCAACCGCGTGTGTAGCCGTGATGGTCTCTTCTCGGCGGAGTCCGGGAAGTGAACACGGTTTCTGGGTTATGTTTGACGTAAGCAGGAGTTCAGGATCACTTATTGATCATTGCTAGCTTCACGACCGTTCCGTTGCTTCTCTTCTCGCTCTTATTTGCGTATGTTAGCCACCATACATGTTAGTCTCTGCTGCAACCTCACCACCTATCCTTTCCTTACCCTTTAAGCTTTGCTAGTCTTGATACCCATGGTAATGGGATTGCTGAGTCCTCATGGCTCACAGATTACTACAACAACAGTTGCAGGTACAGGTTTTGCGATGATCATGACGTGAGAGCGATGTTACTTGTCTTGGAGTTCTTCTTCTGCTTCTTCTTCGATCAGGGGATAGGTTCCAGGTCGGCAGCCTGGGCTAGCAGGGTGGATGTCGTTTGAGCTTCTGTTTGTGTTTCATCCATACTCGGATGTTGCTCTTATGTATGATGTTGTTGTATTCATGTGGCATTGTATGCCTCTTGTATGTATCCCCAACTATTATGTAATGTTGATGTAATGATATCCACCTTGCAAAAGCGTGTCAATATGCGGTTCTATCCTTGGTGGGACCTTCGAGTCTCTTTAGGATAGTATCGCATATTGGGCGTGACACTTGTCCTGCTTCAGCCTCGGCGTCGTACAATTCACCGGAGCTGCTCCAATGACGAAGCCCTCCATCACAGCGGAGCAGTACCCCGGGCTCCATCTCCAGACGCCTAACATCTTCTTCCCCTCTTCCGACAGCCAAGTCAGCCGGATCATCCTCACCGACCAACCCAATCACGTTGAGATTGACATTGCTTCGCCAAAGAGGCTGTACACTTGTTGCATCTCTTTTTTACTCTACATGTTATATATATTGTCCACTGAGCACACACAGTAACGTGAAATACGATTAGTTTCTCCTACTATATGACAAGAAGTGAGGTACCAGGCAACTTAGCTATCCATGATGGACTCTCTTGAACTCCATCATTATTAATCTCTACGCGTTTGAGCTATGCATTTGTCGATGGGCCTGGGAGTTGAGCTAGTAGGGCAGTGGCCTAGGTCCAAAGTAATAGAAGTAGCACAAAAACATTTTTTGGGTGTAGGCTTTTCCTTGCTCAAGCCTGCCTACTAGAATCACCAGTGCTTGAAAGGAAAAGTGAAGGAAAAACATAGGAATTGGAAAGTTTCGTATGGTACTACTATTCATGAATTTGGTTCAAAGGAATGGAGCAAAGGAAAACTGTAGGATTTGTTCCTTTAGTGTCTCCTTGAAACAAAAACCGTAGGAATTTTAATTTCCACTTGTCCTCCTTTTCAAATTCCTATTCATGAAGCACACGACTAAGAGATAGTATCATAATAGCATTATAACCGTACATTTTCTTGTGGTTTGACTTAATCTCACCTTGCTTATTTACATCCTGTGATCTTCCAATTCTTGTGAATCAAACACCCAGATTGACATAAATCCTGTGTTTTTAAATTCTCTGTTTTGCACGTGCATTCCTATCCTATTCCTATCTATTTCCTATCCCTGGATTGTTAGAATCCTCAAATTGAAACAAGCCCTTACACAATTACTTCTGTTACAGATATGTGTCAAAGAAAACCTTGTGTGGTTTTTCCTACTCCTGCTGTGCTGTGTTCCACCCCAGCTCAGATGCTCCAACGACGGAAGGGTTCACCACAGTAGGGATCCGCTCTCCAGACTATCTTTCGCCGCCTCAGATCTTCTTTCCCACCGCCGGCAGCCACGACAACTGCATTACCATCATCAACTGAGCAGATGACCTTCAGGACTACACGGGTCCGCAAGAGAGGTCACACTCTTTCGTGTCTGCTTACGTTATGCATCGCTTAATATGATGACATGCTACTTTGTCGTCGTGTTCACCTATTAGACTCCGAGTCAGGTCCAAACTAATGCTGAAACTTGAGTTTTTAAATGGTTGTGGGGTACATATTGGGGCAACAATCAGTACTATCTGTCTACTATCTGGTTAATCTCGGGTGTCTACTATGAGTTTCATGTTGGGTGCAAACAAACATTAAAGGAGCCATTATCTGTATTTTTTAACTAAAGCTATTATCTGCCTGCTATCATTGGTTTTGGGTCTATCCACAGTTTGCTACCATCACTCTGGATTTGTGCATGCACTCCTTACATAATCTCACTATGTTTTATTCCTATGCATGTCAGTTATTGTACACAATGGAACTGAACATGTAGAGCAAAAGAGACGAGCCTTGTGTGGCAATAAAATTTCACGCAGACGTCGCTCCATGGTGGGCACAAAGGCAGCCCCCCTTCACCCATTTCGGATCGTAATCAAGAGGAAGATAACTGTTCTGAGGGGGATTCAGAAGGAGAAGACCACTCCTATTTACCCCCTGAGGTCTTCGCTCTAACTTGGCATGCTCATGTTGGTAATATCATGCATATGGTGCCTTGCATTGCTTACTGGATACATCAAATATGTCATCTACTTAGTTTAGACATGCTTGGTGTCAATGCCATCTGTTTAGTATCTTTATCATATATGTGAATCATGCAATGCCATCTTGTTTAGCCAGGCATCATATATGTGAATTTTGCAATGCCATGATGTTTAGCCAAGCATCATATATGTGAATTATATCATGCCGTCCTTTTTTTGTATTTCTCGTTGCATTTGTCGATAATGTTTGTATATTCAACGGCTCTTCCTGTGCATCAGCCATTCGAATTGGTGATTGAGAAATCTGGAGTGAAAACAAGGTCTTCAGAGCAGACAATGCTACCTGCTGAAGCAGATATCTTGCTGGTTACAGATAGCTCTTCAGAGGAGGATTCAGAGGCAGATGACCAGTCCTATTAACACCCTGAGGTGTATGCTCAAAGTTGGCAGGGTTATATTACTCATATCATGCATATGTTGTATTGCAATGCTTAGTTTTTACATCATATGCACAATATTGAATGCCATCTTCTTAGTTGACACATCATATATGCGATTGCCCTCTGCTCACTTGCTTAGTATATAAATCATATATTTGAATTAGATCATGCCAAGATGTTTACATAAACAACATGTATCTGAATTATGGCATGCCAACCCATTTTCTAAAGACATAATATAGTTATATCATCTCATCCTGTTTACATAGTCATCATATTTTGAATTATGTCATTCTATCCTGTTTAGTTAGCCATCATACATTTGAAATTGTGTCATGCTATCCTGTTTAATTAGCCATCATATATGTGAAATTATGTCCTGCTATTCAGTTTGGTTAGACAACATAAATGTGAATTATTTCATGCCCTGTTTTCTTCCCTACTATCCATTGCACTTGTCTATCTTACAATGTCTGTACATTCAATTACTTTTCTTGTTTATCAGCCATTTCAATTGGAGGGGGTGATGGCAGTATCTGTGGGAGTAAAGACACGGTCTTAAGAAAAGATTGTTCTACCTGTCGATGCAGATAGAACCACGGTTGTACTTGCCCAAGAACCAGCCCCACCACACATAACTCAGACTCACGTAGATTGTACCCCTACCCAGTTGGACAGAGAACCAGCTACACCCCTTCTAACCCCAACCCCAGCAGATAGTAACCCAGTTCCAGTTGACATAGCACCGTCTCCACCATAGAGCACCCAAACACGAGCAGTTAGTAAGGCAACTGCAGTGCCCAAAGAACGAGGACCACCACTCCGAACCCCAAGTCAACGCTTAAAGCAGAAGAAGAACTGTTCTCAGGTCAGGTTCCATAGCTATGGTTCATACTACTTTGCTCTTGCATCACTGTATTCACTCATTCCAACTAATTTCAAATTGAAGGATGCAATTGAAACTCCAATGGCGCAACAGGTATGTTTTAAACCTGTTTCTTTAACGTGTTTGCTATTATAACTTGCTCTATGTTGATTTCAGTTTCAATTGAATAAACAGTTATGTCGGGGAAACGAAACCTATGGGATCACTGGAATCCCTTCTACGGTTGGCGGGCGCGGGGTTGTGAGAAGAGCAGGTCTAACAGGAAGCACACGGATCGTTTACCCAGGTTCGGGCCACGAGGATGCGTAATACCCTAGTTCTGCTTTGGTGGATGTATTGAGCGTTCTTGTGTTCTTGAGCTAGCTACGGGGTGTCACTTGCCCAAAAAAGCCGAATCCCTCCCCTGGTCGCCTCGGGCCTCCTTTTATAGGCAAAAGGGGTCGCCACAGTGGCACACAGAAGGTGGAAAGGTGTACAGCACGCGAGCTTATCGCCCGTATTACAGGACAAGACGCATTTAATGCATCGCTTAGGTGTCCCTTAGCTTTATCGGGGACGGGAACAAGGCCCATCCCGTCCATCGCCGCCCCGCTTTGCTTCGACACGTGCCCAGGCCAGCGATGCATGCGGTGCCATGTAGGCAGGCAGGCAGCTGAGGTGGCGCAGTGGGCCTTCACGAAGATCTGCATGCCACCACGCAGGTGCTTGCGGAGTTGGTGTAGAGGCCACCCGTCGCCACGCAGGTGCCTGCCCAGCTGGTTGAGCTAGCAGCTGCTTGGGGACGGTCGGTGTAGTCTTGGCTGGTGCGGGCCTGGCAATGGCCCCGCTGATGCCCCCGACAAGGGTCTTGCCGGGGGCTCGACAAGAGTCTTGTCGTGGCGTTGCAGCCGTTCCCGGCAAGGCGCTTGGCGGTGGTCTTGTGGATTCCCTCGGCTAGGATCCCGCCGAGGGTCGCCGTCTTTTTGTCCTCATCTGATCTCACATGTTTATGATCTTGACAAAGATGTGCATGCCACCACAGAGGCGCCTCCCGAGCCCTGGTTCCAATGTAGCTGGTTGGCTGATGTTGGAACCCACGGGCCCAAGGGTGGCCCGCTCTGCTGGCATCGGGCAAGTTGCCCCGGCAAGGCTCTTGCCGGGGCTGCGGAGGCCGCCCCGGCAAGGGTCTTGCCGAGGGAGTCTGAGGGAGTCCTGGATTAAGGGGTCCTTGGACAGCGGGACTATATACTTTGGCCGGACTGTTGCACTATGAAGATACAAGATTGAAGACTTCGTCCCGTGTCCGGGTGGGACTCTCCTTTGCGTGGAAGGCAAGCTTGGCAATTCGGATATGTAGATCTCCTCCCTTGTAACCGACTATGTGTAACCCTATCCCCCTCCGGTGTCTATATAAACTGGAGGGTTTAGTCCGTAGGACAAGAACAATCATAATCATAGGCTAGCTTCTAGGGTTTAGCCTCTACGATCTCGTGGTAGATCAACTCTTGTAATACTCATATCATCAAGATCAATCAAGCAGGAAGTAGGGTATTACCTCCATCGATAGGGCCCGAACCTGGGTAAACATTGTGTCCCCCGCCTCCTGTTACCATTCGCCTTAGACGCACAGTTCGGGACCCCCTACCCGAGATCCGCCGGTTTTGACACCGACATTCGTGCTTTCATTGAGAGTTCCACTGTGCCGTCATGATAAGGCTTGATGGCTCGTCTTGTTGTCAAGGACAACATTACCTCGGGGGGAGCCCTGGCTGTAGGCCAAACTCTCCGACTAGGCGGCTTCGATTTGACCGCCCGTTCGGCCGTCACGCCGACGATGATTTCTAGGGTCATCAAAAACAACCTCCACGTCGGCTCGGGATTCGCCGAGCAGATGGATCCAATGGAGCTCTCTTCCTTGAAAGAGCTCTTGGATCGCATCGCCGCCCTGGGAGTCGCTATAGACTATGATCGGATCGGGCTTAAACCCGACCAAAGGGAGATTAACTCTCCACCGGTCACTCATCAGATAGCGGTGGTGGAGGAGCAATGTAGCGATTCTTCCACTATTTTGAGGACGAACTATGTCCGGATTCCCGAGCTCTCCGAGCCAGATACCCGTCTACGGGAGGACATGGCCCAAGCTCCGAACCTAGAATCAGACATTGGGCCAGAACTATTGGGCAACATCCCAGAGCCCGAACTGCCAAGCTCGGAAACTCCTCCGCCCCTGGGTCTCAGATCGGGTCAGGGTTTGGACCTAAATCTACCCACCCGCCCAGACATGAGTGATCTTTCCCACATTACACAAGAGCCCCAAGAGACAGTACATCGCTATTGGGCCAGATTCCTCGTAATGAGCAAGGTCAAGGGCTGTCGTGAGGAAGATGCAATTTCATTCTTTTGCAAATATTGCACAGACAAGGGGATCCTCAACGCCATAAGTCGCCGTGACATAGCACACTTCGCTGACTTGACGGCCATAGTACAGAAGTACTGTGTGATGGAAAGCGCCTGGAAAAGCCAAACAAAATTCTGGGATCCCCCGGCTCTCACTCGACCCCCCGTCTGAACTAAAAGGGTGTACTCTCGTAAGTCACCCGATCCAATTACAAAGAAACTAAAGCCCACTACAGGGCGTGGAACTATATTGGAGGGATGGCTCAATGGGCCGTGCAAAATTCACAGTACACCGGATACCATGCCAACACACAGCCTGAGAGCATGTTGGATACTCCGGCAGGTGGCCAAGAGCGGTGAGGATCTCCTCATCAACAATACCACAGAGCACCATCCCGTGGAAAACAACAATACAGTATTGACAGTCTTCGAGACCTTCGCCTCAAATAATAGGCGCAAGCGAGCACTCCGCAGCCTTGCCGAAGTCTGCCACGTTGCAGCAATAAATCCATGGAACGACACGGCCATAACCTTCAATGCTAGTGACGAGCCTCAATTCCGAACTGCCCGAGCACCAGCTGCTTTGGTCCTTAGTCCAATCGTGGACGGCTTCCAGCTTACTAAAGTGCTGATCGACGGTGGCAGCGGATTAAACCTCATCTACGAGGAAACTCTTAGCAAAATGGAAATAGACAAGAGCCGCATTGAGCAAAGCAGCACGACCTTCAGAGGAATCATCCCTTGTCGGGAGACACGATGTGCGGGAAAATCACACTAGATGTGGTATTCGGCACGCCGGAGAATTATAGGTCCGAAGAAATCACATTCCATGTGGCCCCGTTCAGTGGCGGATACCACGCCCTTTTAGGGCAGGAGGCATTCACGATCTTCCAAGCTATACCCCATTACGGGTACATGAAGCTCAAAATGCCTGGGCCCAATGGAATCATCACTCTAGCTAGTGATCCGGACATAGCACTCCGCGCCGAAATAAAACCTCTGCACTAGCCCTCGAGGCGTTATCCGAAGCCCTTGCGGCCGAAGAACTAACTGCGCTGCGCTCCATAGTGGACAGGGAAGACGTGATACTCGACAAAAGACCCAAGTCCACCTCTTTTAAACCAGCGGACGAAATAGTCAAATTCCAGGTCCACCGAACGGACCCTACAAAAACAGCATCCATTGGGGCACAGCTGAACCCCACAACAGACGCCACACTGCGGGAGTTCTTGCGCGAGAATTGGGACATATTCGCCTGGCATCCTTCAGACATGCCAGGAATTCCACGCAGGCTGGCCGAGCACAGCCTTAACATTCTAAAGGGGTTCAAGCCGGACAAGCAGACTCTCCGGCGTTTCTCTGAGCCTAAGAGACAAGCCATGGGAGAAGAGCTAGCCAAGTTACTCGAGGCCGGATTCATTAGAGAGATAAAACATCCAGACTGGCTAGCAAACCTGGTGATGGTACCAAAGAAGGACAAATCCTGGCGCCTATGTGTCGATTTCAAGGACCTTAACAAGGCTTGCCCCAAGGATCCCTTCCCCCTCCCCCGCATCGATCAAATTATCGACGCTACCGCAGGACACGACTCATTGTGTTTCCTTGATGCATACTCCGGATACCATCAAATTAAGACGGCGGAGTCCGATCAAGCCGCAACGGCATTTATCACTCCATACGGCCCCTTCTGTTTTAACACCATGCCTTTCGGGCTCAAAAACGCTGGTGCAACCTATCAACGCATGATTCAGACATGCCTGGAAACACAAATCGGCAAAGCAGTGGAGGCATACGTAGACGATGTGGTCATTAAAACCAGACACGCCGAATCCTTAATAGACAACTTGAGGCTCACGTTCGACAATCTCCGAACATATGACATCAAGCTCAATCCGGAAAAATGCATTTTCGGCGTGCCCGCCGGAAAGCTCTTGGGCTTCATCATCTCCAATAGAGGAATTGAAGCAAATCCGGCTAAAATCCGAGCTCTGTCACAGTTCGCTATGCCAACCGACCTCAAGCAAATCCAGAAATTAACTGGATGTGTGGCTGCATTAAGCCGCTTTATCTCCCAATTAGGAGAAAAGGCACTACCTCTTTATCGCCTTCTTCGACGCACCGAACACTTCGAGTGGACGGATGCAGCTACGGCTGGATTGGAAGAAATAAAGGCCGTATTGGCCAGCAACCCAATCTTGGCCGCGCCAAATATCGGCGAACCAATGCTGTTATATATATCGGCAACACGCCAAGTTGTAAGCGCAGTGCTCGTCGTCGAACGAGAGACGGACGGACATAAGTTCCCGCTTCAAAAGCCGGTATACTACGTGTCCACTGTCCTCACTCCATGCAAATCACGGTACCCACATTATCAAAAGATAGCATACGCGGTCTTCATGGCATCCCGGAAACTACGACACTACTTTCAAGAGTGTTCAATTACGGTGGCCTCTGAAGTACCACTCAACGACATAATAAATAACCGCGATTCCACGGGGCGGATTGCTAAATGGGCTATTGAGCTCCTCCCGTTCGACATAATAGACAAACCACAGCGAGCCATTAAGTCACAAGTACTGGCTGATTTCGTCGCTGAATGGACAGAAGCCGAACTCCCTAAAGAGTACGGCGCGTACTCCAATTGGATCATGCACTTTGACGGCTCTAAAATGCTGGCTGGTCTGGGGGCAGGCGTCGTCCTGACATCCCCCACCGGAGATACAGTCCAATACGTACTCCAAATATTATACACAGACTCCAACAATGCAGCAGAATATGAGGCCATGTTACATGGTCTCCGGATGGCAGTCTCCATGGGCATACAATGCCTAGAGGTGCATGGGGATTCGAACCTCGCAATATCTCAAATAAATGGAGACTTCGACGCTAAGGATCCGAAAATGGCGGCTTACCGCAACGCCGTCCTCAAAATGTCAGCTCGGTTCGAGGGGCTCGAATTCCACCATGTGGCCGAGAAAACAATCAAGCGGCGGATATCCTCGCCCGCATCAGCGCTAACTGCAACCCTGTCCCACCTAATATCTTCTTGGAAAGGCTGTTTAAGCCATCTGTGGTATGGGAAGGACAGACCGGCAACAACAGTCCAGACCCGGCCACAACGCCAGGTACCGAAAACTCTGCCACCGAAATAATGCCTTCGGCCCATGTGATTATGGCTGTCATCGCCCCATGGACAGAACCTTTCTTAGCCTACCTAACTAGGCAAGAACTCCCTGAGGACCCGAATGACGCATGTTGCATTGTGCGGCGGTCTAAAGCCTACAAGGTCCACGAGGGAGAGCTTTATAAGAAAAGCGTTACCGTAGTACTTCAAAGGTGCATCTCCGAAGAGGAAGGACGACAACTTTTGGCAGAAATTCATGCTGGACTCGGCGGCCACCACACCGCAGCTCGGGCCCTTGTAAGCAAGGCCTTCCGTACAGGTTTTTACTAGCCGACGGCCCGAGCAGACGCACAGGACCTCGTCCAACGTTGCGTCGGTTGCCAGCTTTTTGCAAATCAAACCACCTGCCACCTACTGCTCTCCGAACAATCCCCATTACTTGGCCCTTCGTGGTCTGGGGGCTTGATATGGTCGGACCCCTTAAAAGAGGAAGCCATAAGAAAAAGTACCTATTGGTCATGGTGGATAAATTCACCAAATGGATAGAAGCCAAACCAGTTAAAACGGCCGAGTCCGGACCAGTGATAGACTTCATATCCGGAGTTGTACACCGTTACGGCGTCCCCCATAGCATCATCACCGATAACGGCTCGAACTCGCTTGGCCATCTGGAGCAGATCGAGAGCTACGCCCCTGGCCATCAGTTCAGGTTTGGAAGCTTGAAATATACTGCCGACATCCGCGGAGACTTGATCTTCGACGGATTCGAACCCATGTCAGGTGCGCCGCACAGTCACGATGAGCATGACTTAGCTCTGCCGTCGGACGGTGTTCGGGAGATCACACCTGTAGCTGCCCCGGCCCTCAAGCCGGAGCAGATCGTGACATCCGAGGACGGGTGGATGGACCCCGCCACGGAGGCCGCACACTCAGCGGCGTTAGAGTCGAATACTGACTTCGTCTCTTATGAAACCTGTGTTGCCGAACCCTTGGATTCATCCCCGGCCACGGGCCCCAAACCGCCTGCGTCCGTGCCCATCGAATCTAATTGGGCACCGATCATGGAGTTTTCCTCTGTGGATATCTTTCAGCACTCGCCCCTGGGCGACGTGCTAAATTCATTAAAGTCTCTCTCCTTGTCAGGAGACCCTCGGCCGAACTATGTCCGGCTTGAGTGGGAAGCGGACAACGAAGAAACTCGTTCCCCACCCGCCACCCACTTAATAGCCACTGTCGACGACTTAACCGACATGCTCGATTTCGGCTCCGAAGACATCGACGGTATGGACGATGATGCAGGAGACGAACAGGAACCACCCCCCACAGGGCGCTGGACTGCCACCTCATCATATGATATATAGATGGTGGACACCCCCAAAGAAAACAACGACGAGGAACGGGAGGAAGCAGCGAAGGATAGCTCCCTCGAGAAGCAACCAAAGCGACGACATAGGCGCCGCTCCAAACCCCGCATCGGCAAAAACAGCGATAACAGTGCAAGAAAGAATAATACCCCGGTCGACCCCAAAGGAAACGACCACATGGACCCAGCGATGGAGCGGGATGAGCCAGTGGACGGCGAACATAGTACGGAGCCGCTGTCCGATCACGGCGACGCCGAGGGTAATGCTCATCAACCTGTCTCCGGAGACGAGAACAGTCCGGACGACGATGCACACATCATCCTGGAAAAGCACTTGGAACAAGAGAACCTCCATAGAAGGCTTATTGCCACCGCAAGGAGTCTGAAGAAGCAGAAGTAAAGGCTTAAGGCCGCGCAGAATACACTCAACAGCACATGGAATAAAGTGCTTGACACGGAAGGAAAGTACGGCGGCAGTCGGCACACAAAGAGCTATCCAAAGCGCAAGCTGTTGCCTGCATTCGACGACGAGGCTTTAGAGCCCACTCAGCCAAAAAATAAAACGGGCGATCAGCTGGACCGACCACCCCGTGTCCGCGACAGGGCGGCTAACGATGTCGCACATAAGTCAGCACACGATTTACGTGAGGACTTGCACCAAAAAGCCAGTATGACCAGGTCCGTCTACGGATCTAGGAAGCGCGCTCCGGCACAGAATCAAAACCGAACACTACAACCGTCAGAATGCCATGACACATCCAAATACAGGGGTGCCGCGCACACCCTATGCTTCACCGATGAGGTGCTAGATCACGAATTTCCAGAGGGATTCAAACCCGTGAACATAGAGGCAAGACTTTATCCTTCATATCCACATGGCGCGCGGAGATGATCTCCATGCCATCAAATACTTGCCCCTCAAGTTGAAAGGACCAGCTCAGCACTGGCTGAAGAGCCTCCCCGAAAACTCAATTGGAAGTTGGGAAGAGCTTGAGGATGCTTTTAGGGCTAATTTTCAAGGGACCTATGTCCGACCTCCGGATGCAGAGGAATTAATTCATATAATTCAATAGCCCGGAGAGTCAGCCCGAAAACTTTGGAACAGATTCCTCACCAAGAAGAATCAAATTGTCGACTGCCCGGACGCCGAAGCCTTAGCGGCTTTCAAACACAGTGTCTGGGACGAATGGCTCACCAGACACCTCGGCCAGGAAAAACCGAGGACAATGGCAGCCCTAACAAGCCTTATGACCCGCTTTTGTGCGGGCGAAGACAGTTGGCTGGCCCGTAGCGGCACCAGCGACCCAGGCACATCCGAATTCAGGGATGGTAATGGAAAACCGCGACGCAATAAGAGCAAGCATCGAAACAATGAAGACAGCCGAGACAACATGGCGCTAAACGCCCGATTCAGGGGCTCTCGATCCGGTCAACGGAAAAAGCCATTCAAAGGCAGCAGAGATGGACCGTCCAGCCTAAACAAGATTCTAGACAGATTATGTCAGATTCATGGCACCTCCGACAAACCTGCAAACCACACCAACAGAGAATGCTGGGTCTTCAAGTAGGCCGGCAAGCTAAACGCCGAACACAAGGGGAGGGAGACACCAAGTGAAGACGAGGATGAGCCGCGCCAACAAAACACTAGGGGACAGAAAAAATTCCCACCAGAGGTCAAAAAAGTGAACATGATTCACGTAATGAAGAGGAGGAGCAAACGCGCACTCCGAGACGTATGCGCCGTGGAGCCCGTCACCCCCAAGTTCAACCCTTGGTCGTCCTGCCCTATCACTTTTGATCGCAGGGATCACCTGACTAGTATCCGGCACGGAGGATCGGCTGCCTTGGTGCTAGACCCAATAATTGCCGGATACCACCTCACCCGAGTTCTTATGGACGGCGGCAGTAGTCTGAATCTGATATATCAGGACACAATCCACAAAATGGGGATAGACCCGACAAGAATCAGCCAAAGCAATACTACCTTTAAAGGAGTAATACCAGGCCCAGAGGCCCGCTGCACGGGCTCTCTAGTACTAGAGATTGTATTCGGTTCTCCCGACAACTTCCGAAGCGAATAATTAACCTTCGACATCGCTCCATTCCGAAGCGGCTATCACGCACTACTCGGAAGAACGGCCTTCGCTCGTTTTAACGCAGTACCGCATTACGCTTATCTTAAGCTTAAGATGCCTGGTCCACGTGGCATCATCATAGTTAGCGGAAACACGGAGCGTTCCTTACGCGTGGAAGAATGTGTGGCGGCTCTAGCAGCCGAACACTGAACGGCTTCTTCAACCAGAATAAATGATCGGTCGTCAAGACCGCGGACACGGCTAGACGAGTCCGGCGCACCACTAGCTGTAACAGCTCGGATAAACCTGAGATTGGGTCGATAGATATACCCCCATAGGTGGTGCTAGGGGCTTCCCGCATGTAAAAAGGATTACATTTTGGCTTGACCTTATTTAGATTGAATTTTAATGGTTTATTAAGAATAACCAATTTTTCGCACGAAAACTTTCACCTGAGTTTGTTCTCTCTTATAGATGATCATCGTGCTACACCCTTCCTAGATACGGCAAAATGGAGACACAGGCGCAGACGTGCAGCAGGGCCCCGCTCAAAGGTTTCTTTTTAGATTAAGACCCTGCGTAAACCTTTTTTACTGTCTCTTTTTGCTTTATACCCTTCGGATACTCAAAACAACCGAGAGGGATGATGGTGTTATTGACATTTCGTCACGTCAGACTAATGCACGTGCCTGGAAATTCAGGGCTTATTATCGAGGGTGTTACTCAGCCCAGCATATGTTTTAAAGTCCGAATACCTTAGGGAGTGTTCGGCATCGCGAGTTTGGCCTTACATGCATCAGCTCCGAATCATGTCTTTTGTCAATAGTTGGGTTTGCCCGGCTCCCGTGTTTTGCTACCTTACGTTCCGCTCTATCGGCTAAGGTGGCACCAGGAGAACTGCTGCGATTGTGCCCTGGTTCATCCGGATGAACACCTCAGTAGAGAAAGCTGAAAACTGACTGTCATGATAAAGCGCAAGATAGGTCAACCACTTGATGACTCAGCGGAATCTTCGCGATTCCTCCGCATTAATGAAGGACCGGTTTCCCGGTCATGTATGTACGCGCCCCATATTCGGATGAGCGCGAAAGTACCAGGGGCTATATAGTAGCCCCACCGTCAAACTCCTATGGCTAAGTGAAAGTGTTAAAGCAATATAGTCCGATTGCCTTGTTCACCGCGCTATCGCCTCCTAAATGGACCAAGACATTGGATCAAGTGTGAATACGCGCTTTTCCGAACACCCCCGCATTATATGCGTGGGGGCTGAAGCCGACGATTGCAAACTTTCAGGTTATATACATACATAAATGGCTGCACAGGAGGCATCATAATACTTCCAGGCAAAAGTATAAACACAGCCTTTATAATCCAAATAGCATTGTTTTTACAATTGGGACACATGTCACTCGAACATGATGCTCTTCGAGCACTGAGCCTCTATTAAACGAGTGCCTTCTAGGACTTCTTCAAAATAGTGCTCAACCGGGACCTGGCCTACGGTCGGATCTCGGGTCACAATAGCGGTGGCATCCATCTCTGCCCAGTATGTTTTAACACGGGCAAGAGCCATCCGCGCACCATCTATGCACGCTGACCTTTTTATAGCGTCGATATGCGGCACAGCACCAAGGAATCATTGCACTAAACCAAAATAACTATTCGGCCTTGGTCCCTCTGGCCAAAGATGATCCACGATAGACCTCATGGCAAGTCTGGACAACCTATGGAGCTCGGCCCACTCGGCCATTTGTTCATTTAACAGCAGCGGACACGTTGGAGTACTCAACTGTGACCAGAACAATCTTTCCACTTCATGATCTTTCTGATCTTTGAAAAAATCAGTCGCATCAGTAGCAGTCATTGCCAAGTCCGAGTACGCGTCTGCAGCACCCCATAATTGATCCAGAGGGGCATACTTCGGGTCTCCGAACTTCGTCCGCAACAAAAAGGGCTTCCCAGTCGTGATATCTCCGGCTTGACGGAGTTCCTCCTTCGCCGCTCTGATTTTAGAACGGGTTTCCTTGGCTGCTTCCATGGCTTTTTTCAGGTCAGCCGCTTTCGCTTGGCTTTCCTTTTCAAGAAGCTCATATCGGCCGGCGGCATCTTTCAGCTCAACAGCCATCTTGGCTATTTTATCTTCGCTCTGGCGATGAGCAGCCTGTTCGGCTCTTAGCTCTTCGAACGCCTTTAGGGCGGCCGCATCACTTCTCCTGGCTTGTTCCTTGGCTCGGGCAAGTTCCTCCCGAAGGGTCTCCACGGCGGCAGCTCCATCTGCAGTCACAACTATAGATACTAGCATCATGCTCCTCTTAATATTTGTTGACCACACGGAAATACATACCATGTGCCTCATCAAGCCGCTTGTTCACAAGCGCGATGTCGGCATCTGCCGCATCAAGCTGCTGCCTCAGTTCGGCAAACTCACCAGTCCGGCCAGCCACCGGACCATCAGCCGCCTGCACATAAAAGAAGTGTGATCATTACCTGGGACTATGATCCTCTGTTTGCCGCCTCTGGACAGCAACCAGAGTCTCAGGGGCTACCATCTCTATAGGGCACACCTAGCGTGTGCGGTACCATCAAAAAATATATACATACTACTTTGCGTACCTCAAAGCCTCTTAGCACGCTCATAAAAGCTTCATGCAACCCACTTTTGGCGGATGAAATCCTCTCAACCACCGTACCCATTAAGGTATGATGCGCCTCTGAGATAGCCGCTTGCTCCAGAAGACCCATCAGTGCGTCCGGTTGTGCACCGGACAGTCCCGGATTCTTTCTGTGGCTCTCCCTAGGAGCCGAATACTCCAGACTTCGGGTGGCTGAAGGGTTACCTTTTGACCTTGGCGGATCAGGAGAAATCCTCCGTGACGACACCTCAGGGTCATCCGCCCCATGAGGCGGGGAGACAAGGGGAGGCGTTTCGCTCTCCATCATCTCCAGAAGAAGATCCCCCAAAGACGAACTCTGTCGAGAAGGGCTACGAGCCGGACTACAAGATATATGTTTTGGTTATTGTCCTCAGAGATAAAACATGATATATTTACCAAAGTACTCTTGTTCACTTACAGCTCTGTGGAGGGCTGACCCCCTTGCGGGCACAGTGCGGTAAGGACGCCCTCCGGGGCAGGGCCCCCTGGCGAAGGTTTCGTCCCTCGTTTGGAAACCCTCGTTTCCAAGTCTTCAGAGGCGGTTCTTTTCCTTCCTTGGGGAGAGGAAATTTTAGATTCTTGTCCCCGATTATCCTCCTTCGCGGAGACACTAATTCCCCTGGTTTGGATGAGTAATGCGTGACGCCCGCTTTCGGCTTCTTTATTCCTCCCTTTATCTTCCTCTGATGGCACTTGATAAGGTGTGTGCTGAAGCATCCTGGCTAGTACAGGATCCGGTGAGCCTTCAGGAAGGGGGGCCGAACACCTGATCATCTTCGCCTTTTTTATCCAGTCCTGGTCAAAGAGCGATTTTTCAGGATAATGTTGTAACAAATAAAAAGACAGCATGTTCGGCCGCAGAATTACTTACGTGGGTATCTGGACGATTGCAGTTTAGACCCGCATCCTCAGTGGTGTCCGGACACTTTATTCGTGATCCGAAGAACAATCCATACATCTTTTCGAGCGTCACACCGAAGAATTGCTGAATAGTTCACGGTCCTTTCGGGTTGAACTCCCACATACGGAGAGGTCGACGTTGGCATGGCAGGACCCGATGAACTAGCATGACTTGCATTACATTGACAAGGCTGACATCTCTCTTGAGGAGATCTCGGATGCGACTCTGCAATGTCGGCACCTCATTAACTGGCCCCCAGTCCAGCCCCTTGTTGACCCATGACGCCAATTGTGGCGGGGGGCCCGAGCGGAAGGCGGGGGAAGCTACCCACTTAGTACTTCGGGGAGCTGTGATGTAAAACCACTCCCGCTGCCATAAGTTGGACATCTCCGGGAAGGAACCCTTTGGCCATGGAGCAGCGATGCCTTTGCTTATTATGGCACCTCCGCATTCTGCGTGTCGCCCGTCTATCATCTTCGGCTTCACATTGAAGGTCTTGCGCCATAAGCCGAAGTGTGGGGCGATGCGGAGGAAGGCCTCACACACGACGATGAACGACGAGATGTGAAGGATGGAATCCGGAGCTAGATGGTGGAAATCAAGCCCGTAATAGAACATAAGCCCTCTAACAAAGGGATCAAGACTAAAGCCTAGCCCTCGGAGGAAGAGGGAAACAAATACGACACTCTCGTTGGGTTCGGG
Organism: Aegilops tauschii subsp. strangulata; assembly: GCF_002575655.3. Taxonomy (NCBI): domain Eukaryota; kingdom Viridiplantae; phylum Streptophyta; class Magnoliopsida; order Poales; family Poaceae; genus Aegilops; species Aegilops tauschii. Next base: position 546,485,226 of record NC_053041.3, read on the forward strand.
AGTGGGGATGACCTGCCCTTGAGCAGGAAGCCTGTGCGAGATTTGGGCGGTCAGATACCTGGCTTCTCTTAGCTTCTTGATGTCCTCTTCTGTGACAGAGGAGGCCATCCACCAGCCTTGAAGGTTGGATCCGGACATTATTGAAGGTCCGAAGCGCTTAGCCTGAGTCTTGGATGTTGGAATTCGAGGTGGGAGAAGGGAAGGATCGAGCGCGAGAAGAAAAGGACAGGCCTTGACCCCTTTATAAAGAAGGTGAATATCAAGCGTCCTCTGCGTGGCCGTTTAGAACTTGCCTAAAATCGAGAAGTCATACTAGCAGGCACGATTGGGTTACCCACACCCGTATTGATGAGAATCCCGTGATAAGGGGACACGATCTCTGCTTCGACAAGACGTGCCAAGACAGGATATCACGTTATGAAAAGTTGTCAGCAGATTAGATTTGTGGAAGATTATACTCTCTACGGTGGTGTGTGAAATTTGTTTTGCAGAGCCGGACACGATCCTTGCGTTCAAAATCTTCTATGAAGTATTCGGAGGAAGAACCCGCCTTGCAATGCCGAAGACAATCTGCGCGCCAGACTCATTGTCATTGAAGCCTGGTTCAGGGGCTACTGAGGGAGTCCTAGATTAGGGGGTCCTCGGACAGCCGGACTATACACTTTGGCCGGACTGTTGGACTATGAAGATACAAGATTGAAGTCTTCGTCCCGTGTCCGGGTGGGACTCTCCTTTGCGTGGAAGGCAAGCTTGGCAATTCGGATATGTAGATCTCCTCCCTTGTAACCGACTCTGTGTAACCCTAGCCCCCTCCGGTGTCTATATAAACCGGAGGGTTTAGTCCGTAGGACAAGAACAATCATAATCATAGGCTAGCTTCTAGGGTTTAGCCTCTACGATGTCGTGGTAGATCAACTCTTGTAATACTCATATCATCAAGATCAATCAAGCAGGAAGTAGGGTATTACCTCCATCGAGAGGGCCCAAACCTGGGTAAAAATTGTGTCCCCCGCCTCCTGTTACCATCTGCCTTAGATGCATAGTTCGGGACCCCTACCCGAGATCTGCCGGTTTTGACACCGACAGAGTCCACCTCGCCCCTTTGCCCTCCTGTGTTTCTGGTCTTGGCGTGGCCTTGGTTGTCTTGCGCTTCCGCTTCTCTCCGGCTTCCCTCTTCTACCCTGCTGGGTGTGGCCGCGGCGCGTGGCTCTGCCTACCCGTGCACAAGTAAAGGGGTCAAAAGGAGAGCCCCTACTTTTGTACACCGACAAGTTATGTACTCATGCCATGCACATTAAAAGTGTTGTTATTGCTGTGTAGTTTCCCACACTTATATTCTGTCTATGCTGCTTTGTCTTAAATACATATGATTCAAACTGTATCTATCTTGATTTGGCAACATAAACTAGAATGATATAGAACTACATATATATATATATATGTTTGTTTCATGCTGTTATCCTGTCCACCTTACTCCTGAACTGGTTTACCAAAATGAGTTTCATATGCTACATTGTAAAGTTGTGGTGTGTTTGTTTGTTTCTCTTTTAGAACGCGGATAAAATATTGGAGAAGAGTACCCCGTTATGCAATGGTAAAGGAAGTAATGCAGATAAGGTTCAAGATAGTGAGACATCCCTGCTGGTCTCCAAGAAAGCTGATAAAAACTATATTGAAGACACTGAGACAACCCCAAAGTCCTGTCTTGATGTAGTGTTCGAGTTACTGGCTACTACTGCTGGCACCAGCTCTTCAAACTCGCTGCCTGAATCAGTTTGGCTTCTTGAGTCTCAACTTCAAGTTGAAAGACATTGATTAGATGTTATGCGATAGGAAGCCGAAGGACTGAGGAAGTCCTTGTAGAATTCAGATGCATACTTTCTAGTGCAACAGCAAGTGCTGGAGGATTTAAGAGCCAAACAAGAGAAAGTTAATAAGCTTGCTAAGCATCTTGCCAGCATTATGGATACCCAGGATATTGTTTCTTGAGCTCTTCTGAAGTGGTTTCAGTTCTGGACTTGTTTTGCTGTGGCGTTTATTTGCACTGGTCGCCAACTTTGACAACCAGAGTATATGATATGCTGCTTTGTTCCCTATATTTGCATTGGTGGCGAACTTTGATGCCCAGTGGATGTAATATGTGTAATAGCCGTGATAGCCTAGCGTAAGTTGCTTGCTTATTTATTTCCTTGTTGTCTTGTTTATTTGTTTGTTTGTAGTCAGTGCAGTTCTTTTTCCGCGGTTTACTAGTGGCCGCAATAACCTATTTTTTAAAACTAGGCCACAATAACCATGGGCTACATATTTACTGTAGTTACCATGGGCCTCCTACGGGCCGTAGAAACAATGGGCCTTCTTAGAGTCGTAGATAGAATGGGCCTTCTACGGGCCGTAGCATCAATGGGCCTTCTACGTGCCGTATGATCGATAGGCCAAACATGGGCCAATAACAGACCGCATTATGGGCCATAAATGGGCTAGGTTTGGGATCGTCCATTCATGGGCCGACAATAACAGGCCGTCGTTGATCGGCCGTATATGATGACGTCACGAAAATGGCCAAACGGAGTAACGGGCTGCAAACGGGACGATTGTAACTGCGGGCTAAATTTGGCCCACAGGCAGAAAAGGCCAATGACGGGCCATAAGTAATCGAATGCTGGAAATGAGCCCAAGAATAAATGGGCCCTGAGAAGGCCGAAAGATAGCAGGGGTTGGAAACGGCCCAATGGAATAATTGGCCGTTAATGGGTATAAAGGGGTACACTGTTCATTGCGGGCCAGATTCACCACTGGCCGTTAATGGGCCAAGAGTTACAAATGGTCTCGTATGGGCCGAAAGACATCATGGGCCATACATGGGTCGGAAGTTACAACGGGCTAGAATCATATTGGAAGGCCCAGATGAAGCTATTGGGCTTAATTCGGATAGGCCGTAACAGACCGTGAGTTAGTGGGTCGTAAATGGGCTATATACGAACAGGTCATTAACAGGCTTTCCGTGGGCCGGCCCGTTACCTTTTGACCAAGTCAAATGGGCCAGCCTTTTCACCGGAATGGGCCTCTGTTGGGCCGTGCCACGTGTCGATGTATCATAGGCGCGTCCTGTCCAATGAATGGATGGCATCTGTACCAACGGTGAGCCAACACGTGTTTCCTCCAGCCAATGAGAATTCTACACGTGGAAAATCCTCATTGGTCCAGGTTGTTAGCGGGTTATCGGATCCAAAACCGGACCCGATAGCTTAACGGTGTTCCGTTACGGTGGATGCCACGTGTCGGTCACCCTTGAAGAAAGCACTTCCATGATGCGCGATTTATCGTCATGGAAGTGGACACTTCCGTGATGATAATTTTGGAATTTTCATGGAACACTTCTACGACAGCACAGGAATGACTATCTTGATTCTATCATAAATTTGTCATGGATGTACATGCATGACAGAAAACCTGGCCTACTGTGACAAACACGTATCATCACAGAAGTGTCTTTTTTTTGTAGTGCATGTTATTGATGTGTACCTTACTAATGCTCGTAGTAGCGCCTGGGTATTTGATACTGGTTCTATTGCTCATATTTGCAACTCGAAACAGGGGCTACGGATTAAACTAAGATTGGCTAAGGACGAGGTGACAATGCGCGTCGGAAATGGTTCCAAGGTCGATGTGATCGCCATCGGCACGCTACCTCTACATCTACCTTCGGGATTAGTTTTAGACCTGAATAATTGTTATTTGGTGCCAGCGTTAAGCATGAACATTATATCTGGATCTTGTTTGATGTGAGACGGTTATTTATTTAAATCAGGGAATAATGGTTGTTCTACTTATATGAGTAATATCTTTTATGGTCATGCACCCTTGATGAGTGGTCTATTTTTGTTGAATCTTGATCGTAATGATACACATATTCATAATATTGAAGCCAAAATATGCAAAGTTAATAATGATTGTGCAACTTATTTGTGGCACTCCCGTTTAGGTCATATTGGTGTAAAGTGCATGAAGAAACTCCATGCTGATGGGCTTTTGGAACCACTTGATTATGAATCACTTGATGCTTGCGAACCATGCCTCATGGGCAAGATGACTAAGACTCCGTTCTCCGGAACAATGGAGCGAGCCACTGACTTATTGGAAATAATACATACTGATGTATGCGTTCCGATGAGTGTTGAGGCTCGCGGCGGGTATCGTTATTTTCTGACCTTCACAGATGATTTGAACAGATATGGGTATATCTACTTAATGAAACATAAGTCTGAAACATTTGAAAAGTTCAAAGAATTTCAGAGTGAAGTGGAAAATCAACGTAACAAGAAAATAAAGTTTCTACGATCTGATCGTGGTGGTGAATATTTGAGTTACGAGTTTGGTCTTCATTTGACACAATGTGGAATAGTTTCGCAACTCACGCCACCTGGAACACCACAGCGTAATGGTGCGTCCGAACGTCGTAACTGTACTTTATGGTTGCTAAGCAGTTTTGGGATACTAAACGGACCTCCCCAGATGGTAATCTTAAAGTGGCCGATTTACCCTCTTTTGCAATGAGTTTCGCTACAGCACCTGCTGCTCTAGCTAATTGCCCACCCCTTCCACGTGTGATTTCTATGTTATGCATGGCCGTGCCTAAGGGCATATCGGTTGAAGTAGATTCTTCTTTTCTCTCAAAAAACCCCTTCCCAAACTGTACAAGCTTCTTCCAAAGCATACGGCTTTCTAGATGTATATGATGATCTCTATGGTGCGATTTGTCTCTTACCGATTTACCGCTATCGTTTTGGGGTTATGCTTTAGAGACGGCTGCATTCACGTTAAATAGGGTACCATCTAAATCCGTTGAGACGACATCATATGAACTGTGGTTAGGCAAGAAACCTAAGCTGTCATTTCTAAAAGTTTGGGGTTGCAATGCTTATGTGAAAAAGCTTCAGCCTGATAAGCTCGAACCCAAATCGGAGAAATGTGTCTTCATAGGATACCCAAAAGAAACTGTTGGGTACACCTTCTATCACAGATCCGAAGGCAAGATATTTGTTGCTAAGAATGGATCCTTTCTAGAGAAGGAGTTTCTCTCGAAAGAAGTGAGTGGGAGGAAAGTAGAACTTGATGAGGTAGTTGTACCTTCTCTCGAATTGGAAAGTGGTTCATCACAAAAAAAAGTTCCAGTGATGCCTACACCAATTAGTGAGGAAGCTAATGATGATGATCATCAAACTTCAGATTAAGTTACTACTGAACCTCGTAGGTCAACCAGAGTACATTCCACGCCAGAGTGGTACGGTAATCCTGTTCTGGAAGTCATTTTACTAGACCATGACGAACCTACGAACTATGAGGAAGCGATGATGAGCCCAGATTCTGCAAAATGGCTTGAAGCCATGAAATTTGAGATGGGATCCATGTATGAGAAAAAAGTGTGGACTTTGGTTGACTTGCCCGATGATCGGCAAGCCAATGAAAATAAATAGATCTTCAAGAAGAAGACTGACGCTGACGATAATGTTATTGTCTACAAAGCTCGACTTGTTGCGAAAGGTTTTCGACAAGTTCAAGGAGTTGACTATGATGAGACCTTCTCACCAGTAGCAATGCTTAAGTCTGTCCAAATCATGTTAGCAATTGCCGCATTTTATGATTATGAAATTTGGCAAATGGATGTCAAAACTGCATTCCTTAATGGATTTCTTAAAGAAGAGTTGTATATGATGCAACCAGAAGGTTTTTTCGATCCTAAAGGTGCTAACAAAGTGTGCAAGTTCCAGCGAACCATTTATGGACTGGTGCAAGCCTCTCGGAGTTGGAATATATGCTTTGATAGTATGATCAAAACATATGGTTTCATACAGACTTTTGGAGAAGCCTGTATTTACAAGAAATTGAATGGGAGCTCTGTGGCATTTCTAATATTATATGTTGATGGCATATTGTTGACTGGAAATGATATAGACTTTCTGGATAGCATAAAAGGATACTTGAATAAGAATTTTTAATGAAAGACCTCGGTGAAGTTGCTTATATATTGGGCATCAAGATCTATAAAGATAGATCAAGGCGCTTAATTGGACTTTCACAAAGCACATACCTTCATAAAGTTTTGAAGATGGATCAGTCAAAGAAAGGGTTCTTGCCTATGTTACAAGATGTGAAATTGAGTCAGACTCAATGCCCGACCACTGCAGAAGATAGAGAGAAAATGAAAGTCATTCCCTATGGCTCAACCATAGGTTCTATCATGTATGCAATGTTGTGTACCTGACCTGATGTGTGCCTTGCTATAAGTTTAGCAGGGAGGTACGAAAGTAATCCAGGAGTGGATCACTGGACAACGGTCAAGAACATCCTAAAATACCTAAAAAGGACTAAGGATACGTTTCACGTTTATGGAGGTTACAAAGAGCTTGTCGTAAATGGTTACGTCGATGCTAGCTTTGACACTAATCCGGATGACAATAAGTCACAAACCGGATACGTATTTATATTGAATGGTGGAGCTGTCAGTTGGTGCAGTTTCAAGCAGACTGTCGTGGCGGGATCTACGTGTGAAGCGGAGTACATAGCTGCTTTGGAAGCAGCAAATGAAGGAGTCTGGATGAAGGAGTTCATATCCGATCTAGGTGCAATACCTAGTGCATCGTGTCCAATGAAAATCTTTTGTGACAATACTGGAGCAATTGCCTTAGCGAAGGAATCTAGAATTCACAAGAGAACCAAACACATCAAGAGACGCTTCAACTCCATCCGCGATCAAGTCAAGGAGGGAGACATAGAGATTTGAAAAATACATACGGATCTGAATGTTGCAGACCCGTTGACTAAGCCTCTTCCACGAGCAAAACATGATCAACACCAAGACTCCATGGGTATTAGAATCATTACTATGTAATCTAGATTATTGACTCTAGTGCAATTGGGAGACTGAAGAAATTATGCCCTAGAGGCAAAAATAAAGTTGTTATTTATATTTCCTTATATCATGATAAATGTTTATTATTCATGCTATAATTGTATTAACCGGAAACTTGATGCATGTGCGAATACATAGACAAAAGAGAGTGTCCCTAGTATGCCTCTATTTGACTAGCTCGTTAATCAAAGATGGTTAAGCTTCCTAACCATAGACATGTGTTGTCATTTGAGAGAATGATGTGATGGACAAGACCCATCTGTTAGCTTAGCATAATGATCGTTAAGTTTTATTGCTATTGCTTTCTGTAGCGCCCAGACCTCAAACAGTCTGATCTCTGTGCATCAGTGTCATCCCTAGATCGGTAATGCTGACACGCACAGTACTTGAAGGATTTATAACAGAGTAGCAATCACATACTTATTACATCGAATGTCTCAAAACAGAACTTACTACAATAAATATGGCTTAAGGCCATCTAATACGATAACAGCGGAAGGCTTGGAAGATAAAGTGAGTCCATCAACTCCAACGGCATCACTGAGTGAAAGATCATGACCTAAGGCTCCTTACTCTCATCTGGAAAGTCTGCAACAGGATACGCTGCAGCCCAAAAACGGGTCAGCACATGGAATTTGCTGGCAACGCAACACAAAAGAGTAATGCACAGAATAAAGCTATCACTACATGAATATATAGCTGGTGGAGGCTGTATGGTTAATATGTTTTGCGGAAAGCCAATTTTTCCCTACTGCAAAGGAATAAATTTTATTTAACTACAAAGTTTGTTGAAAAACATTGAGAATGGTAAACCCCATCTCAATCCCAATTAAAAGTAATTAATAACCCAACCAACATTATATTAAGAGTGATGAGATCCACATGATAATCCAGGAGCTAGATACTCAAGATGTCCATAACCGCGGACACGACTAATCATGATTAGTTTGTACAATCTACATAGGTTTGTGCACTTTTCCCCACAAGACTCGATCTCCTCCGTTGGATTTCTCGCACTACATAATGTTTGAGAAACGGAGGACCGAGACACAGTCTTTCCGAAGAGGTCCCTTTAACCAATAGATAGGCCTGTACACCTACAATCCCCTACATCTGCTAGCCCATCATGGAAAGGTTTCCCACAACTTACTCAACTATGCCAGAGCCCATAATGGCATGTGGCTGCACACGGAAGTTTCTAGCATGAATAATCTTATGATCCCTTTGAGCCTGGGTGGCAGTCCATAGGATAATCACACGGTACCCCGGGATTTCCAAAAATACAGGCAACACTGGGTTCCCCAGGTGCCTCAATCCACCCAGATGTGTATTAAAGTTGCCACCTTAAGTTAACCATTAAATATCAATTCTCACATCTGTCATGGAAACACTCACCCAATCCACATCTACAAGCATAGCATAGCAATATAAGCAACGTAGAAGTAACTCCCAAAGGTTTGATAATAAACAGGTGAATAGGTACTACCTCATCTACTTCCCAAACCCACAATTTAATCAGATCCTAACCATGCAATTGTTTGAGGATTGATCTAATACAATAAAACTGGGTAGTAAAGAGGCATGATCAAAGTGTTACTTGCCTTGCTGATGATCCGCGAAACCTAGAGACTCGTAGTAGCACGCTTTGCACTCCAGGTACTCTATCGCAAACAAACAAGCATACAATAACCAATAAAGCAAATATGCATGGGTAAAACTCAAATAAGAAGATCTAACCAGAATGTTCAGCTTAAGAACTCTGGTTTGCAAAAAGAATCAAATCAAACGAAGCAACGGAACTCAAACTACAAAAGAAACAAGCTTTGTTTACTAATCTGGACTAAAGTCAAATTTTACAGTAGCAAAAACTTGTTTAAGTTGATTAAACAGAAAGAGGGCTTCGAGACGAAACTCTAGGCGCTTGAATCGCCTGATTCCGATAAACGAGCGAAAAGTTATACTAGAACGAAAAACGGATCAGAAATCATGATCGAAAATAATCGCGAAAAATCTGAGAAAAAGAAAAACTAACGAAAAGACTAACGAACGAACATTCGCTATCTGCGGTTAATTGGCGAAAACTGTTTGTTGAAACGAACGTACGGACGAACGTCCGCTATATGACTAAACCGGAAAAAAACCGATCTAATAAAAAAACGCATCTAGGTTTTTTACCGGAAAACCGAACCGGTCAAAGAAAACCGGCGGCGGAGGCGGCGAACTCCGGCGACGGCGGCGGGGTGGCGAGGCGGCGGCGCGGCTTCGGCGGGTCGGCGCGGCGCGGCGGCAGCGGGGGGAGTCGACGGCGGCGGCGCGCGGCGCGTGCGGCGGCGGCTGCTAGGATTACGGCAGGGCGGCCTGGTGGGCTGCGGGGCTGCGGCCTCGGTGGATTATAAAGCCCCCCCCCCCCCCGGCGGAGTCCCGGGCGGGTACGGCCCAAAGTCGGTTTCCCTTTTTTTTTAATAAACATTCTAGCGTGGAGAAAAAGAAATAAAAGAAATACTAAACGGACTCCAAAAATCCCAAAATAAATTTTCCCTGTCTTCTAAAAATATGCCGGACAAGGTGAACATTTATTTGGGCCTCCAATGCAATTTCGAAAAACGCATATTTTTCCTAATTCAAATAAAATAGCGATAAAAATCCGAATAAAACTCTTATTTGATTTTAACATTAAATCTCCAATATTTCTTTATTTCGAGGAAGTCATTTTATCCTCTCTCTTTTATTTTTATAAAAGAAATATTCGAAGAGAAAAATAATTAGAATCAAACGATCCTCTTTTCAAAATTCGAGAAAAACTCAAATATGAAAATAATGAAATTCCCAACTCTCTCCGTGGGTCCTTGAGTTGCGTAGAATCTCCAGGATTAAACCAAAATGCAATAAAATATTATATGCAATGATGATCTAATGTATAACATTCCAAACTGAAAATTTGGGATGTTACAAACCTACCCCCCTTAAGATGAATCTCGCCCTCGAGATTCGGGTTGGCTAGAAAATAGGTGAGGGTGATCCTTCCGTAGGTCTTCCTCGCGTTCCCAGGTGGCTTCATCTTCGGTATGGTAGCTCCACTGAACCTTGCAAAACTTGATAACCTTGCTGCGTGTGACTCGTGTGACTCGGCTGGCAAACTCGAGAATCTTGACTGGCTTCTCCTCGTAGGTCAAATCGCTATCCAACTGAATCGCTTCCAGCGGTACTATATCTCTCGGAGGGATATCAGCCATCTCTACATGGCACTTCTTCAACTGAGAAACGTGGAACACATCGTGAACTCCTGACAATCCTTCAGGCAATTCCAACTTGTAAGCAACTTCTCCCATACGTTCCAAAACTTTGTACGGTCCCACAAAACGTGTTGCTAACTTTCCCTTAACTCCAAAACGATTCACTTATCGAAGTGGGGATACACGAAGATACACTCTATCTCTAACTTCGTAAACCGTCTCCTTGCGTTTAGAATCCACATAGCTCTTCTGCCTGGACTGGGCTACCTTGAGTCTATCGCGAATCAGCTTAACCTTCTCTTCAGACTCTTTAATCAAATCTGGTCGAAACAACTGTCGGTCTCCGACTTCATCCCACAGCAACGGTGTCCTGCACCTCCTTCCATACAATGCTTCAAAAGGGGCCATCTTCAAACTAGCTTGATAGCTGTTGTTGTAAGAGAACTCCGCGTAAGGCAAATTGTCGTCCCAAGTAGATCCATAGTCTAGTGCACAAGCTCTCAACATGTCCTCCAAAATCTGATTGACTCTCTCAGTCTGTCCATCTGTCTGCGGGTGAAACGTTGTACTGAACTTTAGCCTGGTTCCCAAAGTTTCATGCAACTGATTCCAAAACTTTGAGGTAAACTGGGTTCCTCTATCTGATACAATGGTCCTCGGAACTGCACGCAGACATACGATCCTGGTCATGTATATCTTTGCCAACTTAGCACTGGTGTAAGTGGTCTTTACTGGGATGAAATGAGCTACTTTCTTCAAATGATCGACTACAACCCATATTGAGTCATAGCCTGAACGAGTCCTGGGCAATCCCGTGATAAAATCCATGCCTAGCATGTCCCACTTCCATTTGGGTATCGGCAATGGTTGTAGCAATCCTGCTGGCTTCTGATGCTCTGCCTTCACTCTCTGACATACATCACAAACTGCTACATACTCTGCAATATCCTTCTTCATTCCGGTCCACCAGAAACTATCCTTCAAATCTAGGTACATTTTAGTATTTCCTGGGTGAATCAAATATGGCAAATCATGGGCCTCCTGCAAAATCAGCTTCTTGATCTCCTGATCATTTGGCACATATACGAGGTCCTCAAACCATAGGGTATCGTGCTCATCCTCACGAGATCCTTTAGCCTTTCCTTTGCTCATCCTTTCCTTTATCTCGGCTATCTCCTTGTCCGTCTTCTGAGCTTCCCTGATCTTATCCATCAAAGTAGACTGAATCTCCAATGCTGCTACATAACCTCTCGGAACTATCTCCAAACATAGCTCGCGAAGATCCTCTCTAACTCCTTGGGTAACTCTCCGATCATGAGTGTATTGACATGACTCTTACGGCTCAACGCATCGGCTACTATGTTAGCCTTTCCGGGGTGATAATGCAACTTCATGTCATAATCCTTAATGAGTTCCAACCATCTCCTCTGCCTGAGATTCAACTCCTTCTGCGTGAAGATATACTTCAAACTCTTGTGATCCGTGTATACCTCACAATGATTTCCGATGAGAAAATGTCTCCATGTCTTCAACGCATGTACTACGGCTGCTAACTCCAAATCATGGGTAGCATAATTTAACTCATGGGGTTTAAGCTGTCGTGAGGCATATGAAACAACTCTTCCCTCCTGCATAAGCACTGCTCCAAATCCTCGACAAGAAGCGTCGCAATACACTTCATAATCCTTGCGTTGATCTGGCAGAATCAACACTGGTGATGTAACCAAACGTTTCTTCAACTCCTGAAAACTGGCCTCACATTCCTCAGTCCATTTGAACTTGGTGTCCTTCTTTAACAACTCCGTCATAGGCTTTGCAATCTTCGAGAAATTCTCAATGAACCTTCGGTAGTATCCTGAGAGTCCAAGAAAACTCCGAATCTCTCCAACTGACGTGGGTGCCTCCCAATTTGTCACAGTGACAACTTTGGTGGGGTCTACCGCTATTCCTTCTCCGGATATAACATGTCCAAGGAATCCCACTTCCTTCAACCAAAACTCACACTTGCTGAACTTGGCATGTAGCTGATGTTCTCTGAGCTTCCCAAGTACTAAACGCAAATGCTCTTTATGTTCCTCTTCATTCTTTGAGTAGACCAGAATATCATCAATGAACACCACAACGAACTTATCCAAAAACTCCATAAACACCTTGTTCGTCATGTTCATAAAGTAGGAAGGTGTGTTAGTCAGGCCAAATGACATAATGGTATACTCATACAACCCGTACCTCGTGGTAAAAGCTATCTTAGGTATATCCTGCTCTCGAATCTTCAGTTGGTGGTACCCTGATCGCAGATCGATCTTGGAAAATACTTTAGCTCCTTGCAGCTGATCAAACAAATCATTGATCGTCGGCAGTGGGTACTTGTTCTTGATCGTCACCTCATTCAATCCTCGATAATCAACAACCATCCTTAACGATCCATCCTTCTTCTCCACTAGAAGCACTGGTGATCCCCAAGGTGACGAACTTGGGCGAATATAACCTTTATCCAGTAACTCCTTAATCTGCTTCTTAATTTCCTCCAAATCCTTTGCAGGCATTCTGTACGGTCTCTTAGATATCGGCCATGTGCCTGGCAAAAGCTCAATCAAAAACTCAATGTCTCTATCTGGTGGATGCCTGGAAACTCTTCTGGAAATACATCCGGGAAATCCTTCACCACTGGTACTTCCTCCTGTACAACTCCTGATATGGAATTTACTTGAGTCTTATTTGGCACATGCCGGGATACATACTTGATCCTTCTTCCTTCTGGGGTGGTGAGCAAAATCAACTTACTGGCACAATCGGTGTTTCCTCCATACAATGATAGCCAATCCATATCCAGAATCACATCCAAACCTTGCGACTCCAAAATTATCAGATCTGAGGGGAAAACATGCCTACCTATGGTCAATGGCATATGAAAACATCCTTGGCTTGCCATATACTCTGCTCCTGGCGAGCTCACTAACATAGGTGTACTAAGAACTTTGGTGGGCAGTTTATACTTATCCACAAATCCCCTTGATATGTATGAATGCGATGCACCAGTATCAAAAAGTACGTCTGCAGTAAATGACTTAACCAAAAACTTACCTATTACTGCATCTGGCTGGGCTTCAACCTCCTCCATGTTAACGTCGTTCACTTGTCCCCTGTTGAAAGGGTTGGGCTTCTTCCCAGAGCTTCCATTGCCGTTTCCATTCTTGGCTTCAGGACATTCATTGGCATAATGTCCAGTCTTCTGGCACTTGTAGCAAGTAACGTCGCTTAGATCTTTCTTGGCGGGCGTTGCCGGGTTGGAACGGTTCTGTCCGTTGCTTCCTCCATTACCATTCCCGTTCTTGGAGCCACTATTGTTGTGCGAACTCCCTCTAGTGTGATTGTGACGTCCATGGTTATGCTGAAGGGGTCCTCCCGAGTTCGGGGTAAAACGGGGTCTCTGCTGAGCTCCAGAATTATACTTCCCTTGTCCATACTTCCTCTTGCGGTTGTCAATCTGCTGCTGCTTCCCTTCAATCATTAGAGCTCTATCTACCAACTCCTAGTAGTTATTGAAATTTGCCACCATCAACTACATGCTCAGCTCATCATTCAGTCATCTAGAAACTTCTCCTGCTTAGCTGCATCTGTAGCGACGTCATCTGGGGCATAACGTGCTACCTTACTAAAATCATCAACATACTGGCCAACTGTGCGTCCTCCTTGGCGTAAGTTGCGAAACTCACGCTTCTTCATGGCCATAGCTCCTGTTGATACATGGGCAGTACGAAAAGCCTGCTGGAACTGGTCCCATGTAACAGTGTCGATGGGGTAAGTGACTGTGAAATTCTCCCACCATGATGCTGCGGGTCCATCAAGCTGATGTGCAGCAAAACTCACTCTCTCCGCATCTGTGCATCCTGCAGTGGTCAACTCCCTTCCAATCTTGCGGAGCCAATCATCTGCAACTATCGGCTCGGTGCTACTAGAGAACACCAACGGATTCAGCCTTAGAAAACGGGCTAAGTGATCAACAGGTGGTGGTGGTGGCTGGTTGTTGTTGTTGTTCCCCTGATTCTGATTCTGGACTAATATCTGCATCAATGCATTCTGCTGCTGGATCAACTGAGTGAGCTCCGGTGGGAAAGCAAATCCATTGTCGCGTCTCGGAGGCATCTGCTGGGTTTAGAAAAGGTGAGAAAACAGAGTAGAATGAGGTCTAGGGGGAAAACACTACCCATATGCACATGAGACGAACACAAACATATCACTCAATTAATCAAGCAAGGGCATACAATCGGTCTAGAACTATCGTTACAAAAGTGTTCGGACTATACTATATACATGGTGGAATACTACTACTGATATGGTGGTCAACTAGAAAAATTGATCGGTCGAAGACTCCATGATATCTGCTCCAGCTTCATCAACATAGTCATCATCGCTATCGTCGGGGTCCGAGTCGGTGTCGTCGATGATGATGTAGTTCTCCGGGCAAGGGGAATAGTCATCTTCTGCTCCTGGCGCGGGGTCTCCCATGAATACTCCCAGCTTCCTTGTCAGGTCATCATTCTTCTCCGCTAGTACCACGATTTCCTCCTCATAATCTTCGCGAGTAGCCTTGAGTTCTTCCTCCAGCGCCGTGATCCTTGTCAGCGCCGTCTTCAAATCTGTCATGCCTGCGCACATCTGGTTCTCCTGGCGTCGAATGTGCTGGTTTAACTCCTGGATGAAAGCTGCAATCGATCTATCCTTCCTGGTGCTGATCATCTCCCATTGCTCATCTCGGCGCCCACAAATTTGGTAGATAGTATCCTTGAGATCATTGTGGTAAACTTCTCCAATGCGTCCCATGGTAATGTGGGCTGCCATACTCTTTCCTAGACTCCAGGTTGGTGCATCAAAAGAAAACTCTATGGCTCAGTGACTGGCGTAAATGTCCTTCCTGGAACTTGAACTTGAATCATCCAGCGCTCCTCTTCTGGTAAAGTGGCGTTGTAAGTACCGGTGAAGCTTGGTATTCCGATGTTCAGGTATCAAGTGACTTCCTTCAAGTGTCGTCCAAAGGGGGTGTCCTCATCCGGTTGTGCAAACTTGTTCCTTGTGTCCGTCATCCTAAAGAGTAGAAAAATGGAGAGGAGTCAGAAATGAGAAGAGAGTAGTGATCTAGGGCTTTAGCTTAGTGGTCATGTCCTACAGTCAGCGTGTGCTCTGATACCATCTTGTAGCGACCAGACCTCAAATAGTCTGATCTCTGTGCATGAGTGTCATCCCTGGATCGGTAATGCTGACACGCACAGTACTTGAAGGATTTATAATAGACTAGCAATCACACACTTATTACATCAAATGTCTCAAAAGAGAACTTATTACAATAAATATGGCTTAAGGCCATCTAATACAATAACAGCGGAAGGCTTGGAAGATAAAGTGAGTCCATCAACTCCAACGGTATCACTGAGTGAAAGACCACGACCAAAGGCTCCTTACTCTCATCTGAAAAGTCTGCAATATGATACGTTGCAGCCCGATGGTTAATATGTTTTGCGGAAAGCCAATTTTTCCCTACTGCAAAGGAATAAATTTTATTTAACTACAAAGTTTGTTGATAAACATTGAGAATGGTAAACCCCATCTCAAACCCAATTAAAAGTAATTAATAACCCAACCAACAATATATTAAGAGTGATGAGATCCACATGATAATCCAAGAACTAGATACTCAAGATGTCCATAACCAGGGACACGGCTAATCATGATTAGTTTGTACACTCTGCAGAGGTTTGTGCACTTATCCCCACAATACTCGATCTCCTCTATTGGATTTATCGCACTACATAATGTTTGAGAAACGGATGACCGAGACACAGTCTTTCCGAGGAGGTCCCTTCAACCGATAGATAGGCCTGTACACCTACAATCCCCTACATCTGCTAGCCCATCATGGGAAGGTTTCCCACAACTTACTCAACTATGCCAGAGCCCATAATGGCATGTGGCCGCACACGGAAGTTTCTAGCATGAATAATCTTATGATCCCTTTGAGCCTGGGTGGCAGTCCATAGGATAATCACACGGTACCCCGGAATTTCCAAAAATACAGGCAACACTGGGTTCCCCAGGTGCCTCAATCCACCCAGATGTGTATTAAAGTTGCCACATTAAGTTAACCATTAAATATCAATTCGCACATCTGTCATGGAAACACTCACCCAATCCACGTCTACAAGCATAGCATCGCAATATAAGCAACGTAGAAGTAACTCCCAAAGGTTTGTTAATAAACAGGTGAATAGGTACTACCTCATCTATTTCCCAAACCCACAATTTAATCAGATCCTAACCATGCAATTGTTTGAGGATTGATCTAATGCAATAAAACTGGGTAGTAAAGAGGTATGATCAAAGTGTTACTTGCCTTGCTGATGATCCGCGAAACCTAGAGACTCGTAGTAGCACGCTTCGCACTCCGGGTACTCTATCGCAAACAAACAAGCATACAATAAGCAATCAAGCAAAGATGCACGGGTAAAACTCAAATAAGAAGATCTAAACAGAAAGTTCAACTTAAGAACTCCGGTTTGCAAAAAGAATCAAATCAAACGAAGCAACGAAACTCAAACTGCGAAAGAAACATGCTTCATTTACTAATCTGGAGTAAAGTCAAATTTTACAGTAGCAAAAACTTGTTTAAGTTGATTAAACAGAAAGAGGGCTTCGAGACAAAACTCTAGGAGCTTGAATCGCCTGATTCCGATAAACGAGCGAAAAGTTATACTAGAACGAAAAATGGATCAGAAATCGCGATCGAAAATATACGCGAAAAATCCGAGAAAAAGAAAAACTGACGAACAGACTAACGAACGAACGTTCGCTATCTGCGGTTAACGGGCGAAAACCGTTTGTTACAACGAACGTACGGACGAACGTCCGCTATATAACTAAACCGGAAAAAAATAAAACCGATCTAATAAAAAAAGCATCGAGGTTTTTTACCGAAAAACCGAACCGGTCAAAGAAAACCGGCGGCGGCGGTGGCGAACTTCGGCGACGGCGGCGGGGTGGCGAGGCGGCGACGCGGCTCCGGCGGGTCGGCGGCGGGGCGGCGCGGCACGGCGACAGCGGGCGGCGGCGACTAGGGTTTTGGTGGGGCGGGCTGGTGGGCTGCGGGGCTGTGGCCTCGCCGGCATATAAAGCCCCCCCCCCCCGGCGGAGTCCGGGGCGGGTACGGCCCAAAGTCGGTTTCCTTTTTCTTAATAAATATTCTAGCGTGCAGAAAAAGAAATAAAAGAAATATTAAACCGACTCCAAAAATCCCGAAATAAATTTTCCCCGTCCTCTAAAAATATGCTGGACAAGGTGAACATTTATTTGGGCCTCTAATGCAATTTTGAAAAACCCATATTTTTCCTAATTTAAATAAAATAACGATAAAAATCCAAATAAAACTCTAATTTGATTTTAACATTAAATCTCCAATATTTCTTTATTTTGAGGAAGTCATTTTATCCTCTCTCTTTTATTTCTATAAAAGAAATATTCGAAGAGAAAAATAATTAAAATCAAACGATCCTCTTTTCAAAATTCGAGATAAACTCAAATATGAAAATAACGAAATTCCCGACTCTCTCCGTGGGTCCTTGAGTTTTGTAGAATCTCATAGGATCAAACCAAAATGCAATAAAATATGATATGCAATGATGATCTAATGTATAACATTCCAAATTGAAAATTTGGGATGTTACACTTTCTTCATGACTTATACATATTCCCCTGACTATGAGATTATGCAACTCCCGAATACTGGAGGAACACCTTGTGTGCTATCAAACGTCACAACGTAACTGGGTGATTATAAAGATGCTCTACAGGTGTCTTCAAAGGTGTTTGTTGGGTTGGCATAGATCGAGATTAGGATTTCTCACTCCGAGTATCAGAGAGGTATCTCTGGGCCCTCTCAGTAACGCACATCATGATAAGCCTTACAAGCAATGTGACTAATGAGTTAGTTATGGGATGATGCATTACAGAACGAGTAAAGAGACTTGCCGGTAACGATATTAAACTAGGTATGATTATACCGACGATCGAATCTCGGGCAAGTAACATACCGATGACAAAGGGAATAACGTATGTTGTCATTGCGGTTTGCCTGATAAAGATCTTCGTAGAATATGTAGGAACCAATATGAGCATCCAGGTTCCGCTGTTGGTTATTGATCGAGGATATGTCTCAGTCATGTCTACATAGATCTCGAACCCGTAGGGTCCGCACGCTTAACGTTCGATGACGATTTGTATTATAAGTTATGTGTTTTGGTGACCGAATATTGTTCGGAGTCCCGGATGAGATCACGGACATGATGAGGAGTCTCTAAATAGTCGAGAGGTAAAGATTGATACATTGGATGATGGTATTCGGACACCAGAATGGTTTCTGAGTGGTTCGGGTATTTTTCGGAGTACCGAGGTGTTACCGGAACCCCCCCTGGGAAGTAATGGGCCTTAATGGGCCATAGGGGAGAGAGAGGGGAGCCCGCAAGGGGTGGCGCATGCCCCCCAAGGGAGTCCGAATTGGACAAGGGGGAGAGGGGTGTGGCCCCCTTTCCTCTTTCCCTCTCCCTCTCCCTCTCCTTCCCTTTTCCTCCTCCGAAAGAAAGGAAAGGGGGGCCGACTAGGATTGGGAGTCCTAGTCGGTCCCCCCCTATGGCGGGCCCCTTGGCAGGCCTCCTCCCTCTCAACCTTTATATACAGGGGCAGGGGGCACCCCAAAGCACAATAGTTATTCTCTTAGCCGTGTGCGGTTGCCCCCTCCACAGTTTACTCCTCCGGTCATATTCACATAGTGCTTAGGCGAAGCCCTGCGTGGATCATATCACCATCACCGTCACGACGCCGTCGTGCTGACGAAACACTCCCTCGACCCTCTGCTGGATCAAGAGTTCGAGGGACATCATCGAGCTGAACGTGTGCTAAACTCGAAGGTGCCGTAGGTTGGGTACTTGATCGGTTGGATCGTGAAGACGTTCGACTTCATCAACCGCGTTAAACTAACGCTTTCGCTTTAGGTCTACGAGGGTACGTGGACACACACTCCCCTTCTCGTTGCTATGCATCTCCTCGATAGATCTTGCGTGATTGTAGGATTTTTTTTGAAATTGCATGCTACGTTCCCTAACAGGGGCTGGTTCTTGGGCAAGTACAACTGTGGTTCTATCTTCATCGACAGGTAGCACGATCTTTTCTGTAGACCGTAGACCGTGTTTTTACTCCCACAGATACTGCCATCACCCCCTCCAATTCAAATGGCTGATAAACAAGAAAAGTAATTGAATGTACATACATTGTAAGATAGGCAGGTGCAATGGATAGTAGGGAAGAAAATAGGGCATGAAATAATTCACATTTATGTTGTTTAACCAAACAGAATAGCATGACATAATTTCAGATATATGATGGCTAATTAAACAGGATAGCATGACACACTCTCCCCTTCTCGATGCTATGCATCTCCTAGATAGATCTTGTGTGATCGTAGGATTTTTTTTAAATTGCATGCTACGTTCCCCAACAGTGGCATCTGAGCCTGGTCTATGCGTAGATGATATGCACGAGTAGAACACAAAGATTTGTTGGCGATAATAGTCATACTGCTTACCACCAACGTCTTATTTTGATTCGGCGGTATTATAGGATGAAGCGGCCCAGACCAACCTTACATGACCACGTTCATGAGACCGGTTCCACCGACAGACATGCAACTTGTTTTGCATAAAGGTGGCTGGCGGGTGTCTATTTCTCCAACTTTAGTTGAATGAAATTTGACTATGGCCGGTCCTTTTTGAAGGTTAAAACAACACACTTGGTGAAAAATCATTGTGGTTTTGATGCATAGGTAAGAACAGTTCTTGCTACAAGCCCGTAGCAGCCACGTAAAACTTGCAACAACAAAGTAGAGGACGTCTAACTTGTTTTTGCAGGGCATGTTGTGATGTGATATGGTCAAGACATGATGTGATATAAG
Organism: Aegilops tauschii subsp. strangulata; assembly: GCF_002575655.3. Lineage (NCBI taxonomy): Eukaryota > Viridiplantae > Streptophyta > Magnoliopsida > Poales > Poaceae > Aegilops > Aegilops tauschii. Next base: position 546,505,363 of record NC_053041.3, read on the forward strand.
TTATTGTATGAGATGATCATGTTTTGTAAAAGTTATCGGCAACTGGCAGGAGCCTTATGGTTGTCGCTTTATTTTATGAAATGCAATCGCCATGTAATTGCTTTACTTTATCACTATGCGGTAGCGATAGTTGTAGAAGCAATAGTTAGTGAGACGACAACGATGCTATGATGGAGATCAAGGTGTCAAGCCGGTGACGATGGATATCATGACGGTGCTTTGGAGATGGAGATTAAAGGCACAAGATGATGATGGCCATATCATGTCACATATTTTGATTGCATGTGATGTTTATCTTTTATGCATCATATTTTTCTTAGTACGGCGGTACCATTATAAGATGATCCCTCACTAAAAATTTCAAGGTATAAGTGTTCTCCCTGAGTATGCACCATTGCAATAGTTCGTCATGCCGAGACACCATGTGATGATCGGGTGTGATAAGCTCTACGTTCACATACAACGGGTGTAAGACAATTTTGCACGTTTAGAATACTCAGGTTAAACTTGACGAGCCTAGCATATACAAAATGGCCTCGGAACACTGAGACCGAAAGGTCGAACATGAATCATATAGTAGATATGATCAACATAGAGATGTTCACCATTGAAAACTACTCCATCTCACGTGATGATCGGACATGGTTTAGTTGATATGGATCACGTGATCATTTAGATGACTACAGGGATGTCTATCTAAGTGGCAGTTCTTAAGTAATATGATTAATTGAACTTTAATTTATCATGAACTTAGTCCTGATAGTTTTTGCATATCTATGTTGTTCTAGATCAATGGTCCGTGCTACCGTTCCCTTGAATTTTAATGCGTTCCTAGAGAAAGCTAAGTTGAAAGATGATGGTAGCAACTACACGGACTGGGTCCGTAACTTGAGGAATATCCTCATTGCTGCACAGAAGAATTACGTCCTGGAAGCACAACTAGGTGCAAGGCCTACTGCAGGAGCAACTCCAGACGTTATGAACGTCTGGCAAGCTAAATCTGATGAGCTCGATAGTTTAGTGTGCCATGCTTTACGGCTTAGAATCGGGACTTCAAAGACGTTTTGAACGTCATGGAGCATATGAGATGTTCCAAGAGTTGAAGTTAATATTTCAATCAAATGCTCGAGTTGAGAGATATGAAGTCTCCAACAAGTTCTATAGCTGCAAGATGCATGGAGGAGAATAGTTCTATCAGTGAACACATACTCAGAATGTCTGGGTACCATAACCACTTGACTCAGCTGGGAGTTAATCTTTCGGATGACAGTGTCATTGACAGAGTTCTTCAATCACTGCCACCAAGCTATAAAGGCTTCGTGATGAACTATAATATGCAACGGATGGAAAAGACAACTCCCGAGCTCTTCGCAATGCTTAAGGCCGCGGAGGTAGAAATCATGAAGGAGCATCAAGTTTTGATGGTTAACAAGACCACTAGTTCCAAGAAAAAAGGCAAAGGGAAGAAGGGGAACTTTAAGAATAATAGCAAGCAAGTTGTTACTCCTGGGAAGAAGCCCAAGTCTGGACCTAAGCCTGAAACAGAGTGGTTCTACTGCAAAGGGACTGGTCACTGGAAGCGGAACTGCCCCAAGTATTTGGCGAATAAGCAGGATGGCAAAGTGAAAGGTATATTTGATATATATTTTATTGATGTGTGCCTTACTAATGCTCGTAGTAGCGCCTGGGTATTTGATACTGGTTATGTTGCTCATATTTGCAACTCGAAACAGGGGCTACGGATTAAAAGAAGATTGGCTAAGGACGAGGTGACGATGCGTGTCGGAAATGGTTCCAAGGTCGATGTGATCGCCGTCGGCAGGCTACCTCTACATCTACCTTAGGGATTAGTTTTATACCTGAATAATTGTTATTTGGTGCCAGCATTAAGCATGAACATTATACCTGGATCTTGTTTGATGTGAGACGGTTATTTATTTAAATCAGAGAATAATGGTTGTTCTACTTATATGAGTAATATCTTTTATGGTCATGCACCCTTGATGAGCGGTCTATTTTTGTTGAATCTTGATCATAATGATACACATATTCATAATATTGAAGCCAAAAGATGCAAAGTTAATAATGATAGGGCAACTTATTTGTGGCACTGCCGTTTAGGTCATATTGGTGTAAAGCGCATGAAGAAACTCCATGCTGATGGGCTTTTGGAATCACTTGATTATGAATCACTTGATGCTTGCGAACCATGCCTCATGGGCAAGATGACTAAGACTCCGTTCTCCGGAACAATGGAGCGAGCCACTGACTTATTGGAAATAATACATACTGATGTATGCGGTCCGATGAGTGCTGAGGCTCGCGGCGGGTATCATTATTTTCTGACCTTCACAGATGATTTGAGCAGATATGGGTATATCTACTTAATGAAACATAAGTCTGAAACATTTGAAAAGTTCAAAGAATTTTAGAGTGAAGTGGAAAATCATCATAACAAGAAAATAAAGTTTCTACGATCTGATCGTGGAGGTGAATATTTGAGTTACAAGTTTGGTCTTCATTTGAAACTATGTGGAATAGTTTCGCAACTCACGCCACCTGGAACACCACAGCGTAATGGTGTGTCCGAACGTCGTAACAGTACTTTATTAGACATGGTGCGATCTATGATGTCTCTTACTGATTTACCACTATCGTTTTGCGGTTATGCTTTAGAGACGGCTGCATTCATGTTAAATAGGGCACCATCTAAATTCGTTGAGACGACACCATATGAACTGTGGTTTGGTAAGTGCTACCTCTTGAGCATGTGTTGGTTTTCCCTTGAAGAGGAAAGGGTGATGCAGCAAAGTAGCGTAAGTATTTCCCTCAGTTTTGAGAACCAAGGTATCAATCCAGTAGGAGACTACATGCAAGTTGCCTAGTACCTGCACAAACAATCAAGAACCTTACAACCAACGCGATAAATGGGTTGTCTCCCTTCACGGCCACTTGCAAAAGTGAGATCTGATAAAGATAATAAGATTTTTTTTTGGTATTTTTGTTGTATAGATAGGAAAATAAAGATTGCAAAATAAATAGATATTAAACGAGAATTATAGATTGGAAACTTATATGATGTAAAGTAGACCCTGGGGCCATAAGTTTCACTAGTGGCTTCTCTCATGATAGCATATATTACGGTGGGTGAACAAATTACTTCCAAGCAATTGATAGAAAAGCGCATAGTTATGAGAAGGTCTAGGCATGATCATGAATATAGGCATCACATCCGTGTCAAGTAGACCGAAACGATTCTGCATCTACTACTATTACTCCACACATCGACCGCTATCCAGCATGCATCTAGAGTATTAAGTTCATAAGAACAGAGTAACACATTAGGCAAGATGACATGATGTAGAGGGATAAACTCAAGCAATATGATATAAACCCCATCTTTTTATCCTCGATGGCAACAATACAATACGTGTCGGTTCCCTTGCTTTCACTGGGATCGACCAGCGCAAGATTGAACCCAAAGCTAAGCACTTCTCCCATTACAAGAAAGATCAATCTAGTGGGCCAAACTAAACCAATAATTCGAAGAGACTTGCAAAGATATCAAATCATACATATAAGAATTCAGAGAAGAACCAAATATTGTTCATAGATAATCTTGATCATAAACCCACAGTTCATCAGATCTTGGCAAACACACCGCAAAAAGTATTACATCGAATAGATCTCCAAGAACATCGAGGAGAACTTTGTATTGAGAACCAAAGAGAGAGAAGAAGCCATCTAGCTAATAACTATGGACTCGAAGGTCTATGGTAAACTACTCACACATCATCGGAGATGCTATGGTATTGATGTAGAAGCCCTCCGTGATCGAATCCCCCTCCGACAGATCGCCGGAAAAGGCCCCAAGATGGGATCTCATGGGTACAGAAGGTTGCGGTGGTGGAAAAGTGGTTTCGTGGCTCTCCTCAATGTTTTTAGGGTACAAGGGTATATATAGGCGAAAGAAGTACGTTGGTGGAGCTACAAGGGGCCCATGAGGGTGGGGGTCGCGCCCTCCTGCCTCGTGGCCGCCTCGTTGCGTCTCTGACTTCCACTCCAAGTCTCCTGGATTGTGTTTGTTCCAAGAAAGATCCTCGCGAAGGATTCGTTCCGTTTGGATTCTGTTTGATATTCCTTCTCTGCGAAACACTGAAATATGCAAAAAACAGCAACTGGCACTGGGCCTCCGGTTAATAGGTTAGTCCCAAAAATAATATAAAAGAGCATATTCAAGCCCATTAAACATCCAAAACAGATAATATAATAGCATGGAACAATAAAAAATTATAGATACATTGGAGACGTATCAGCATCCCCAAGCTTAATTCCTGCTCGTCCTCAAGTAGGTAAATGATAAAAACAGAATTTTTGATGTGGAATGCTACCTAACATAATTTTCAATGTAATTTTCTTTATTGTGGCATGAATGTTCAGATCCGAAAGATTCAAGACAAAATTTAATATTGACATAAAAATAATAATACTTCAAGCATACTAACCAAGCAATTATGTCCTCTCAAAATAACATAGCCAAAGAAAGCTCATCCCTACAAAATCATATGGTTTGGCCATGCTTCATTTTCGTCACACAAAATGCTCTCATCATGCATAACCCCGATGACAAGCCAAGCAATTGTTTCATACTTTAGTATTCTCAAACTTTTGAACATTCACGCAATATATGAGCGCGAGGCATGGACATAGCACTATGGGTGGAATAGAATATGATGATGGAGGTTGTGTGCAGAATACCAAAAGGGAGAAAGTCTCACATCGACGCGGCTAATCAACGGGCTAAGGAGATGCCCATCAATTGATGTCAATGCGAGGAGTAGGGATTGCCATGCAACAGATGCACTAGAGATATAAATGTATGAAAGCTCAACAAAAGAAACTAAGTGGGTGTGCATCCAACTTGCTTGATCATGAAGACCTAGGGCATTTGAGGAAGCCCATTGTTGGAATATACAAGCCCAGTTCTATAATGAAAAATTCGCACTAGTATATGAAAGTGACAAAACAAGAGACTCTCTATCATGAAGATCATGGTGCTACTTCGAAGCACAAGTGTGGAAAAAGGATAGTAACATTGCCCCTTCTCTCTTTTTCCCTCATTTTTTTGGGCCTTCTCTTTTTTTTGGGCCTTCGCTTTTTTTATTTGGCCTTTCTCTTTTTTTCCTCACACGGGACAATGCTCTAATAATGATGATCATCACACTTCTATTTATTTACAACTCAAGGATTACAACTCGATACTAGAACAAAATATGACTCTATATGAGTGCCTCCGACGGTGTACCGGGATGTGCAATGAATCAAGAGTGACATGTATGAAAAATTATGCATGGTGGCCTTGCCACAAATACGATGTCAACTACATGATCATGCAAGGCAATATGAAAATGATGAAGCCTGTCATAATAAACGGTAGAAAGTTGCATGGCAATATATCTCGGAATGGCTATGGAAATGCCATAATAGGTAGGTATGGTGGCTGTTTTGAGGAAGATATAAGGAGGCTTATGTGTGATAGAGCGTATCATATCACGGGGTTTGGATGCACCGGCCAAGTTTGCACCAACTCTCGAGGTGAGAAAGGGCAATGGACGGTACCGAAGAGGCTAGCAATGATGGAAGGGTGGGAGTGCGTATAATCCATGGACTCAACATTAGTCATAAAGAACTCACATAATCATTGCAAAAGTCTACAAGTCATCGAAACCAAGCACTACACGCATGCTCCTAGGGGGATAGATTGGTAGGAAAATACCATCGCTCGTCCCCGACCGCCACTCATAAGCAAGGAAATCAAAGAACACCTCATGCTTCAAATTTGTCACACAACGGTTACCATACGTGCATGCTACGGGACTTGCAAACCTCAACACAAGTATTTCTCAATTTCACAATTACTCAACTAGCACGACTCTACTAATACCACCTTCATATCTCAAAACAATCATCAAGTATCAAACTTCCCATAGTATTCAATGCACTCTATATGGAAGTTTTTATTATACCCATCTTGGATGCCTATCATATTAGGACTAATTTTATAGCCAAAGTAAATACCATGCTGTTCTAAAAGACTCTCAAAATAATATAAGTGAAGCATGAGAGATCAATAATTTTGTGAACGTTCGCCCGTTAAACTTCTGGAGCAAACGGTTTTCGTCAGATTAGTTTCGGTAGTGGACGTTTGTCAGATAGGTTTTTCTTTTTTTCAGTTTATTTTCGGCCAGGGACCCATCCGTGAATATTTTTATTTACAGATTAGCCCCTGGTTTTCAAACAACCACTACTTTTACACCGTTTATCCAAATCCAATGAACCAATGCCCACTTCCTCATTATGATATCCTCTATGTAGATAACCAACTCAAACATAATTTTGAAAGTTTAAATTTTTTATTTCAAACAGATTTGAATTTGAACTTTGTTTTATCATAACTTGAGTTTTATAACTCCGTTTGAGATGATTCTTTTTGCAAACCAAAGCTCTTGACCTAAACTTTATGATAAGGCCTAATTCACCGAATTTTGGTACTGTTAGAAATTGTTTTCTGTTGCAAGAGTTAATTGCTTGGTTTCAAAGTTTTTCGAGATCTTTTCTTCGATTCTTTTGCATGAGTGCTTATGTATGCAATTGCTTGCTCACGATAGATTGATCGGAGTGTGACAAGTAGAACTATCAGGAGTTATGAGTGTGAATCATCTTCATCAACAGTACAAGGCAAGTTCACACCTTGATCATATCCCTTTATTACCCAGCTTTTATGCATTAGTTTCAATCCTCAAACATTGCGTGGGTAGGTTTGATAACATGTGGGTATTGGGAAGTAGTTGATGAGGTAGGAACCTATTGTCTTTTATCAAACCCTAGGTACTATTGCGTTATGTTTGCACTACTTTGCTATGCTCGTAGACGTGGATTGGTATGTGAGATTCATGAAAGATGTGAGAGTAATATTATCTATGGGAAACTTAAGGTGGCTACTTTAATACACATCTGGGTGGAATGGTTGGGGCACCCTGGAGCACCCAGTGGTTTGGCCGGGCACCTGGAGAACCCAGTGCTTGCCCAAGGGGATCCCGGAGTACTCGTGTGATTACCCTATGGAATGCCACCCAAGCTCAAAGGGATCATAAGATTATTCATGCTAGAAACTTCCGTGTGCAGCCATAAGCCATTATGGGCTCTGGCATAGTTGAGTATGTTGTGTGACCTCTTTCAGTGGTAGGCTAGCAGATGTAGGGGGAAGTAGGTGGTACTGTCTACCCAGAGTAAAGAGTTAATGCTTCAGAAAGACTGTGTCTCGATCATCCGTTTCTCAAACATCATGTAGTGCGAGAAATTCAATGGAGGAGATCGAGTCTTGTGGGGAAAATTGCGCAAACCTCTGCAGAGTGTAGAAACTAGTCATGATTAGCTGTGTCCCCGGTTATGGACATCTTGAGTATCTGGTGCTTGAATTATTGATTTGATCTCATCACTTTAATTAATTAATTTGTTGGGTTATTAACATTTTTTTGGGATTGAGTTGGAGGAACCTTCTCAATATTTTCAACCAACTTTGTAGTTAAATAAAATTTATTCCTTTGGTGTAGGAAATAAAATTAGCCTTATGCAAAATTAAACTTAGAGCCTCCACCAGCCAAATATGCATGTAGTGATAGCCATTATTCAGCATTTCTCTACAGTGTGAAATTGCCAGTACATTCAATGTACTGACCTACATGGCTGCAACGTCTCATGTTGCAGGAATCTTACGACGAGTAAGTGGTACATTGGGGTTACAATTTCTACACTCAACTTTGTCGTTGGTGTTGATGGGAATCCACAACCATAGTTTTACTTCCGCTATTTGGATTGAGGTAATAGTATTAACGTTACTTTATACATGTGATTTACCTCTGTTATAAATCCTCGAGTACTGTGTGTGTCAGCATACCGATCCAGGGATGACACTTAAGCACAAAGACTTGACCAATTTGGGCTGGGTCGCTACATTTTCCCTTGAAGAGGAAAGGGTGATGGAGCAAAGTAGCGTAAGTATTTCCCTCAGTTTTGAGAACCAAGGTATCAATCCTGTAGGAGACTACACGCAAGTCGCCTAGTACATGCACAAACAATCAAGAACCTTGCAACCAACGCAATAAATGGGTTGTCAGTCCCTCCATGGCCATTTTCAAAAGTGAGATCTGATAAATATAATAAGATAAATATTTTTGGTATTTTTGTTGTATAGATTAGAAAATAAAGATTGCAAAATAAACAGATATTAAACAAGAATTATAGATCGGAAACGTATATGATGTAAAGTTGACCCGGGGGCCATAGGTTTCACTAGTGGCTTCTCTCATGATAGCATATATTACGGTGGGTGAACAAATTACTGCCGAGCAATTGATAGAAAAGCGCATAGTTATGAGAATATCTAGGCATGATCATGAATATAGGCATCATATCCGTGTCGAGTAGACCGAAATGATTCTGCATCTACTACTATTACTCCACACATCGACCGCTATCCAGCATGCATCTAGAGTATTAAGTTCATAAGAACAGAGTAACACATTTGGCAAGATGACATGATGTAGAGGGATAAACTCAAGTAATATGATATAAAACCCATCTTTTTCTCCACGATGGCAACAATAGAATATGTGACTTGCTGCCCCTACAGTCACTGGGAAAGACACCGCAAGATTGAACCCAAAGCTAAGCACTTCTCCCATTGCAAGAAAGATCAATCTAGTGGGCCAAACTAAACCGATAATTCGAAGAGACTTGCAAAGATATCATATCATGCATATAAGAATTCAGAGAAGAACCAAATATTTTTCATAGATAATGTTGATCATAAAGCCACAATTCAGGAAGCGATGATGAGCCCAGATTCGACAAAATGGCTTGAGGCCATGAAATCTGAGATGGGATCCATGTATGAGAACAAAGTGTGGACTTTGGTTGACTTGCCCGATGATCGGCAAGCAATAGAAAATAAATGGATCTTCAAGAAGAAGACTGACGCTGACGATAATGTTATTGTCTACAAAGCTCGACTTGTTGCGAAAGGTTTTCGACAAGTTCAAGGAGTTGACTACGATGAGACCTTCTCACCCGTAGCGATGCTTACGTTTGTCCAAATCATGTTAGCAATTACCGCATTTTATGATTATGAAATTTGGCAAATAAATGTCAAAACTGCATTCCTTAATGGATTTCTTAAAGAAGAGTTGTTTATGATGCAACCAGAAGGTTTTGTCGATCCTAAAGGTGCTAAGAAAGTGTGCAAGCTCCAGCGAACCATTTATGGACTGGTGCAAGCCTCTCGGAGTTGGAATATACGCTTTGATAGTATGGTCAAAGCATATGGTTTCATACAGACTTTTGGAGAAGCCTGTATTTACAAGAAAGTGAGTGGGAGCTCTGTAGCATTTCTAATATTATATGTGGATGGCATATTGTTGATTGGAAATGATATAGACTTTCTGGATAGCATAAAAGGATACTTGAATAAGAATTTTTCAATGAAAGATCTCGGTGAAGCTGCTTATATATTGGGCATCAAGATCTATAGAGATAGATCAAGACGCTTAATTGGACTTTCACAAAGCACATACCTTGATAAAGTTTTCAAGATGGATAAGTCAAATAAAGGGTTCGTGCCTATGTTACAAGGTGTGAAATTGAGTCAGACTCAATGCCCGACCACTGCAGAAGATAGAGAGAAAATGAAAGTCATTCCCTATGCCTCAGCCATAGGTTCTATCATGTATGCAATGCTGTGTACCAGACCTGATGTGTGCCTTGCTATAAGTTTAGCAGGGAGGTACCAAAGTAATCCAGGAGCGGATCACTGGACAACGGTCAAGAACATCCTGAAATACCAAAAAATGACTAAGGATATGTTTCTCGTTTATGGAGGTGACAAAGAGCTTGTCGTAAATGGTTACGTCGATGCTAGCTTTGACACTAATCCGGATAACAATAAGTCAAAAACCGGATATGTATTTATATTGAATGGTGGAGCTGTCAGTTGGTGCAATTCGTAGCAGAGCGTCATGGCGGGATCTATGTGTGAAGCGGAGTACATAGCTGCTTCGGAAGCAGCAAATGAAGGAGTCTGGATGAAGGAGTTCATATCCGATCTAGGTGTAATACCTAGTGCATCGGGTCCAATGAAAATCTTTTGTGATAATACTGGAGCAATTGCCTTAGTGAAGGAATCCAAATTTCACAAGAGAACCAAACACATCAAGAGACGCTTCAACTCCATCTGCGATCAAGTCAAGGAGGGAGACATAGAGATTTGAAAAACACATACGGATCTGAATGTTGCAGACCCGTTGACTAAGCCTCTTCCACGAGCAAAACATGATCAACACTAAGACTCCATGGGTGTTAGAATCATTAGTATGTAATCTAGATTATTGACTCTAGTGCAAGTGGGAGACTGAAGGAAGTATGCCCTAGAGGCAATAATAAAGTTGTTATTTATATTTCCTTATATCATGATAAATGTTTATTATTCATGCTAGAATTGTATTAACCGGAAACTTGATGCATGTGTGAATACATAGACAAAAGAGAGTGTCCCTAGTATGCGTCTACTTAACTAGCTCGTTAATCAAAGATGGTTAAGTTTCCTAACCATAGACATGTGTTGTCATTTGATGAACGGGATCACATCATTAGAGAATGATGTGATGGACAAGACCCATCTGTTAGCATAGCATAATGATCGTTAAGTTTTATTGCTATTGCTTTCTTCATGACTTATACATATTCCCCTGACTATGAGATTATGCAACTCCCGAATACTGGAGGAACAGCTTGTGTGCTATCAAATGTCACAACGTAACTGGGTGATTAGAAAGATGCTCTACAAGTGTCTCCGAAGGTGTTTGTTGGGTTGGCATAGATCGAGATTAGGATCTGTCACTCCGAGTATCGGAGAGGTATCTCTGGGCCCTCTCGGTAATGCACATCATGATAAGCCTTGCAAGCAATGTGACTAATGAGTTAGTTATGGGATGATGCATTACAGAACGAGTAAAGAGACTTGCTGGTAACGAGATTGAACTAGGTATGATGATACCGACGATCGAATCTCGGGCAAGTAACATACCGATGACAAAGGGAATAACGTATGTTGTCATTGCGGTTTAACCGATAAAGATCTTCGTAGAATATGATATGAGCATCCAGGTTCCGCGGTTGGTTATTGATCGGAGATATGTCTCGGTCATGTCTACATAGTTCTCGAATCCGTAGGGTCCGCACGCTTAGGCCTCCTTTGGTTCATAGGGTAGGAAAATCATAGGAATAGGAAAGTCATAGGAAATAAGATGACATGTATCTCAAATCCTATGAGTAGGAATAGGAAAGGAGATGCCCTTTGATTCACATCATAGGATTTTTTCCATTGAGTCTAGGCTAATGTTTATTTTCCTATGAAATGTGGAGGATAGGAAGAATTCCTCCATAGGAATAGGATTCCATGCCTACAAACCAAAGGGCTCTAAAGGAATTTTTCCTATAGAAATCCTATCCTATGAAATTCCTACAAGATTCCTCTAAACCAGAGGAGGCCTTAACGTTCGATGATGATTTGTATTATGAGTTATGTGTTTTGGTGAATGAAGATTATTCGGAGTCCCGGATGAGATCACGGACATGACGAGGATTCTCGAAATAGTCGAGAGGTAAAGGTTGATAAATTGGACGATGGTATTCGGAGACGAGAATGGTTTCGGAGTGGTTCGGGTATTTTTCGGAGTACCGAGGGGTTGCCGGAACCCCCGGGGAAGTAATGGGCCTTAATGGGCCATAGGGGGGAGAGAGAGGGGAGCCCACAAGGGGTGGCGCCCCCCCCCCCCCCCCAAGAGAGTCCGAATTGGACAAGGGGGAGAGGGGCGCGGCCCCCTTTTCTCTTTCCCTCTCCCTCTCCCTCTCCTTCCCTTTTCCTCCTCCGAAAGAAAGGAAAGGGGGGCCAACTAGGATTGGGAGTCCTAGTCGGTTCCCCCCCTATGGCGTGCCCCTTGGCCGGCCTCCTCCATCTCCTCCTTTATATACAAGGGCAGGGGGCACCCAAAGCACAACAGTTATTCTCTTAGCCGTGTGCGGTGCCCCCCTCCACAGTTTACTCCTTCGGTCATATTCACGTAGTGCTTAGGCGAAGCCCTGCGTGGATCACATCACCATCACCGTCACCACGCCGTCGTGCTGACGAAACTCTCCTCGACCCTCTGCTGGATCAAGAGTTCGAGGGATGTCATCAATCTGAACGTGTCTTGAACTCGGAGGTGTCGTACATTCGGTACTTGATCGGTTGGATCGTCAAGACGTTCGACTACATCAACCGCGTTAAACTAACGCTTCCGCTTTCGGTCTATGAGGGTACATGGACACGCTCTCCCCTTCTCGTTGCTATGCATCTCCTAGATAGATCTTGCGTGATTGTAGGAATTTTTTTGAAATTGCATGCTACGTTCCCCAACAGGGGCTGGTTCTTGGGCAAGTACAACCGTGATTCTATCTACATCGACAATTAGCACGATCTTTTCTGAAGACCGTGTTTCTACTCCCACAGATACTGCCATCACCCCCTCCAATTCAAATTGCTGATAAACAAGAAAAGTAGTTGAATGTACAGACATTGTAAGATAGACAGGTGCAATGGATAGTAGGGAAGAAAATTGGGCATGAAATAATTCACATTTATGTTGTATAACCAAACAGAATAGCATGACATAATTTCACATATATGATGGCGAATTAAACAGGATAGCATGACACAATTTCACATGTATGATGGCTAACTAAACAGGATAGAATGACATACTTCAAAATATGTGTTGGGGAACGTAGTAATTTCAAAAAAATTCCTACGCACACACAGGATCATGGTGATGGATAGCAATGAGAGGGGAGAGTGTGTCCACGTACCCTCGTAGACCAAAAACAGAAGCGTTAGCACAACACGGTTGATGTAGTCGTACGTCTTCACAATCCGACCGATCAAGTACCGAACGCACGACACCTCCGAGTTCTGCACACGTTCAACTCGATGACGTCCCTCGAACTCCGATCCAGCCGAGCTTTGAGGGAGAGTTCCGTCAGCACGACGGCGTGGTGACGATGATGATGTTGCTACCAACGTAGGGCTTCGCCTAAGCACCGCTATGATATTATCGAGGTGGATTATGGTGGAGGGGGGCACCGCACACGGCTAAGAGATCCAAGAGATCAATTGTTGTGTCTCCAAGGGGTGCCTCCCTTCCCGTATATAAAGGAGTGGAGGAGGGGGAGGGGGCCGGTTACCCTAGGCGCACCCCATGAGGAGTCCTACTCCCACCGGGAGTAGGACTCCCCCTTCCCAAGTGGGAGTAGGAGAGGAGAGGGAAGGAGAGAGAGGGGGAAAGGAAATGGGGGAGCCGCCCCCCCCCCTCCTTGTCCAATTCGGACTGGGTGGAAAGGGGGCACGCGACGGCCCTTGGCCACCCCTCCTCTTCTCCACTAGGGCCCAATAGGCCCATTAGTCTCCCCGGGGGGTTCTGGTAACCCCCCGGTACTCCGGTATATGCCCGAAACTCCCCGAAACCATTCCGGTGTCCGAACATAGTCGTCCAATATATCGATCTTTACGTCTCGACCATTTCGAGACTCCTCGTCATGTCCGTGATCACATCCGGGACACCGAACTACCTTCGGTACATCAAAACACATAAACTCATAATATAACCGTCATCGAGCTTTAAGCGTGCGAACCCTACGGGTTCGAGAACTATGTAGACATGACCGAGACACGTCTCCGGTCAATAACCAATAGCGGAACCTGGATGCTCATATTGGATCCCACATATTCTACGAAGATCTTTATCGGTTAAACCGCATAACAACATACGTTGTTCCCTTTGTCATCGGTATGTTACTTGCCTGAGATTCGATCGTCGGTATCTCAATACCTAGTTCAATCTCGTTACTGGCAAGTATCTTTACTCGTTCTGTAATACATCATCCCGCAACTAACTCATTAGTTACAATGCTTGCAAGGCTTATAGTGATGTGCATTACCGAGTGGGCCCAGAGATACCTCTCCGACAATCAGAGTGACAAATCCTAATCTCGAAATACGCCAACCCAACAAGTACCTTCGGAGACACCTGTAGAGCACCTTTATAATCACCCAGTTACGTTGTGACGTTTGGTAGCACACAAAGTGTTCCTCCGGTAAACGGGAGTTGCATAATCTCATAGTCATAGGAACTTGTATAAGTCATGAAGAAAGCAATAGCAGAATACTAAACGATCAAGTGCTAAGCTAACGGAATGGGTCAAGTCAATCACATCATTCTCCTAATGATGTGATCCCGTTAATCAAATGACAACTGATGTCTATGGCTAGGAAACATAACCATCTTTGATCAACGAGCTAGTCAAGTAGAGGCATACTAGTGACACTCTGTTTGTCTATGTATTCACACAAGTATTATGTTTCTGGTTAATACAATTCTAGCATGAATAATAAACATTTATCATGATATAAGGAAATAAATAATAACTTTATTATTGCCTCTATGGCATATTTCCTTCAGTCTCCCACTTGCACTAGAGTCAATAATCTATATTACACAGTAATGATTCTAACACCCATGGAGCCTTGCTGCTGATCATGTTTTGCTCGTGGAAGAGGCTTAGTCAACAGGTCTGCAGCATTCAGATCCGTATGTATTTTGCAAATCTCTATGTCTCCCACCTGGACTTGATCCCGGATGGAGTTGAAGCGTCTCTTGATGTGCTTGGTTCTCTTGTGAAATCTGGATTCCTTTGCCAACGCAATTGCACCAGTATTGTCACAAAAGATTTTCATTGGACCCGATGCACTAGGTATGACACCTAGATCGGATATGAACTCCTTCATCCAGACTCCTTCATTTGTTGCTTCCGAAGCAGCTATGTACTCTGCTTCACATGTAGATCCCGCTACGACGCTTTGTTTAGAACTGCACCAACTGACAGCTCCACCGTTCAATATAACCACGTATCCGGTTTGCGATTTAGAATCGTCCAGATCAGTGTCAAAGGTTTCATCGACGTAACCATTTACGAGGAGCTCTTTGTCACCTCCATAAACGAGAAACATATCGTTAGTCCTTTTCAGGTATTTCAGGATGTTCTTGACCGTTGTCCAGTGATCCACTCCTGGATTACTTTGGTACCTCCCTGCTAAACTAATAGCAAGGCACACATCAGGTCTGGTACACAGCATTGCATACATGATAGAGCCTATGGCTGAAGCATAGGGAACATCTTTCATTTTCTCTCTATATTCTGGAGTGGTCGGGCATTGAGTCTTACTCAACTTCACACCTTGTAACACAGGCAAGAACCCTTTCTTTGCTTGATCCATTTTGAACTTCTTCAAAACTTTGTCAAGGTATGTGCTTTGTGAAAGTCCTATTAAGCGTCTTGATCTATCTCTATAGATCTTGATGCCTAATATATAAGCAGCTTCACCGAGGTCCTTCATTGAAAAACTCTTACTCAAATATCCTTTTATGCTATCTAGAAATTCTATATCATTTCCAATCAACAATATGTCATCCACATATAATATCAGAAATTCTACAGAGCTCCCACTCACTTTCTAGTAAATACAGGCTTCTCCAAAAGTCTGTATAAAACCATATGCTTTGATCACACTATCAAAACGTTTATTCCAACTCCGAGAGGCTTGCACCAGTCCATAAATGGATCGCTGGAGCTTGCACACTTTGTTAGCTCCCTTTGGATCGACAAAACCTTCTGGTTGCATCATATACAACTCTTCTTCCAGAAATCCATTCAGGAATGCAGTTTTGACATCCCTTTGCCAAATTTCATAATCATAAAATGCGGCAATTGCTAACATGATTCGGACAGACTTAAGCATCGCTACGGGTGAGAAGGTCTCATTGTAGTCAATCCCTTGAACTTGTCGAAAACCTTTTGCAACAAGTCGAGCTTTATAGACAGTAACATTACCGTCAGCGTCAGTCTTCTTTTTGAAGATCCATTTATTCTCGATGGCTTGCCGATCATTGGGCAAGTCAACCAAAGTCCATTCTTTGTTCTCATACATGGATCCCATCTCAGATTTCATGGCCTCAAGCCATTTTGCGGAATCTGGGCTCACCATCGCTTCTTCATAGTTCGTAGGTTCATCATGGTCTAGTAACATAACCTCCAGAACAGGATTACCGTACCACTCTGGTGTGGATCTTACTCTGGTTGACCTACGAGGTTCAGTAACAACTTGATCTAAAGTTTCATGATCATCATCATTAACTTCCTCACTAATTGGTGTAGACGTCACATGAACCAGTTTTTGTGATGAACTACTTTCCAATAGGGAGCAGGTACTGTTACCTCATCAAGTTCTACTTTCCTCCCACTCACTTCTTTCGAGAGAAACTCCTTCTCTAGAAAGGATCCATTCTTGGCAACGAATGTCTTGCCTTCGGATCTGTGATAGAAGGTGTACCCAACAGTTTCCTTTGGGTATCCTATGAAGACACATTTCTCTGATTTGGGTTCAAGCTTATCAGGTTGAAGCTTTTTCACATAAGCATCGCAGCCCCAAACTTTAAGAAACGACAACTTTGGTTTCTTGCCAAACCACAGTTCATAAGGCGTCGTCTCAACGGATTTTGATGGTGCCCTATTTAAAGTGAATGCGGCCGTCTCTAAAGCATAACCCCAAAACGATAGCGGTAAATCAGTAAGAGACATCATAGATCGCACCATATCTAGTAAAGTACGATTACGACATTCAGACACAGCATTACGCTGTGGTGTTCCAGGTGGCATGAGTTGCGAAACTATTCTGCATTGTTTCAAATGTAGACCAAACTCGTAACTCAAATATTCTCCTCCACAATCAGATCGTAGAAACTTTATTTTCATGTTACGATGATTTTCAACTTCACTCTGAAATTCTTTGAACTTTTCAAATGTTTTAGAATTATGTTTCATTAAGTAGATATACCCATATCTGCTTAAATCATCTGTGAAGGTGAGAAAATAATGATACCCGCCACGAGCCTCAACATTCATTGGACCACATACATCAGTATGTATGATTTCCAACAAATCAGTTGCTTGCTCCATAGTTCCGAAGAACGGTGGTTTAGTCATCTTGCCCATGAGGAATGGTTCGCAAGTACCAAGTGATTCATAATCATGTGATTCCAAAAGTCCATCAGTATGGAGTTTCTTCATTCGCTTTACACCAATATGACCCAAACGGCAGTGCCACAAATAAGTTGCACTATCATTATCAACTTTGCATCTTTTGGCTTCAACATTATGAATATGTGTATCACTACTATCGAGATTCAACAAAAATAGACCACTCTTCAAGGGTGCATGGCCATAAAAGATATTACTCATATAAATAGAACAACCATTACTCTCAGATTTAAATGAATAACTGTCTCGCATCAAACAAGATCCAGATATAATGTTCATGCTCAACGCTGGCACCAAATAACAATTATTTAGGTCTAAAACTAATCCCGAAGGTAGATGTAGAGGTAGCGTGCCGACAGCGAGCACATCGACTTTGGAACCATTTCCCACATGCATCGTCACCTCGTCCTTAGCCGGTCTTCGCTTAATCCGTAGTCCCTGTTTCGAGTTGCAAATATGAGCAACAGAACCAGTATCAAATACCCAGGTGCTACTGCGAGCTCTGGTAAGGTACACATCAATAACATGTATATCACATATACCTTTGTTCACCTTGCTATCCTTCTTATCCGCCAAATACTTGGGGCAGTTCCGCTTCCAGTGACCAGTCTGCTTGCAGTAGAAGCACTCAGTCTCACGCTTAGGTCCAAACTTGGGTTTCTTCTCTTGAGCAGCAACTTGTTTGCTATTCTTCTTGAAGTTCCCCTTCTTCTTCCCTTTGCCCATTTTCTTGAAATTGGTGGTCTTATTGACCATCAACACTTGATGCTCCTTCTTGATTTCTACCTCCGCAGCCTTTAGCATTGCGAAGAGCTCGGGAATCGTCTTATCCATCCCTTGCATGTTATAGTTCATCACAAAGCTCTTGTAGCTTGGTGGCAGTGATTGAAGAATTCTGTCAATGACGCTATCATCCAGAATATTAACTCCCAGTTGAATCAAGTGATTATTATACCCAGACATTCTGAGTATATGCTCACTGACAGAACTATTCTCCTCCATCTTGCAGCTGTAGAACTTATTGGAGACTTCATATCTCTCAATCCGGGCATTTTCTTGAAATATTAACTTCAACTCCTGGAACATCTCATATGCTCCATGACGTTCAAAACGTCGTTGAAGTCCCGGTTCTAAGCCGTAAAGCATGGCACACTGAACTATCGAGTAGTCATCAGCTTTGCTCTGCCAGACGTTCATAACATCTGGTTGTTGCTCCTGCAGCAGGTTTGGCACCTAGCGGTGCTTCCAGGACGTAATTCTTCTGTGCAGCAATGAGGATAATCCTCAAGTTACGGACCCAGTCCGTGTAATTGCTACCATCATCTTTCAATTTTTCTTTCTCAAGGAACGCATTAAAATTCAACGGAACAACAGCACGAGCCATCTATCTACAACAACATAGACATGCAAAATACTATCAGGTACTAAGTTCATGATAAATTTAAGTTCAATTAATCATATTACTTAAGAACTCCCACTTAGATAGACATCCCTCCAATCATCTAAGTGATCACGTGATCCAAATCAACTAAACCATGTTCGATCATCACGTGAGATGGAGTAGTTTTCAATGGTAAACATCATTATGTTGATCATATCTACTAAATGATTCACGCTCGACCTTTCGGTCTGAGTGTTCCAAGGCCATATCTGCATATGCTAGGCTCGTCAAGTTTAACCCGAGTATTCTGCGTGTGCAAAACTGGCTTGCACCCGTTGTAGATGAACGTAGAGCTTATCACACCCAATCATCATGTGGTGTCTCGGCATGACGAACTTTGGCAATGGTGCATACTCAGGGAGAACACTTTTATCTTGAAATTTAGTGTGAGATCATCTTATAATTCTACCTTCGATCAAAGCAAAATAAGATGCATAAAAGATAAACATCACATGCAATCAATATAAGTGATATGATATGGCCATCATCATCTTGTGCTTGTGATCTCCATCTCTGAAGCACCGTCATGATCACCATCGTCACCGGCGCGACACCTTGATCTCCATCGTAGCATCGTTGTCGTCTCGCCAACTATTGCTTCTACGACTATCGCTACCGCTTAGTGATAAAGTAAAGCAATTACAGGGCGATTGCATTGCATACAATAAAGCGACAACCATATGGCTCCTGCCAGTTGCCGATAACTCGGTTACAAAACATGATCATCTCATACAATAAAATATAGCATCATGCCTTGACCATATCACATCACAACATGCCCTGCAAAAACAAGTTAGACGTCCTCTACTTTGTTGTTGCAAGTTTTACGTGGCTGCTACGGGCTGAGAAAGAACCGTTCTTACTTACGCATCAAAACCACTATCGTTCATCAAGTTAGTGTTGTTTTAACCTTCTCAAGGACCGGGCGTAGCCACACTCGGTTCAACTAAAGTTGGAGAAACTAACACCCGTCAGCCACCTGTGTGCAAAGCACGTCGGTAGAACCAGTCTCGCGTAAGCGTACGCGTAATGTCGGTCCGGGCCGCTTCATCCAACAAAACCACCAATCCAAAGTGTGACATGCTGATAAGCAGTATGACTTGTATCGCCCACAACTCACTTGTGTTCTACTCGTGCATATAACATCAACGCATAAAACCTGGCTCGGATGCCACTGTTGGGGAACGTAGTAATTTCAAAAAAATCCTACGCACACACATGATCATGGTGATGCATAGCAACGAGAGGGGAGAGTGTGTCCACGTACCCTCGTAGACCGAAAGCGGAAGCGTTAGCACAACGTGGTTGATGTAGTCGTACGTCTTCACGATCCGACCAATCAAGTACCGAACGCATGGCACCTGCGAGTTCTGCACACGTTCAACTCGATGACGTCCCTCAAACTCCGATCCAGCCGAGCTTTGAGGGAGAGTTCCGTCAGCACGACGGCGTGGTGACGATGATGATGTTGCTACCGACGCAGGGCTTTGCCTAAGCACCGCTATGATATTATCGAGGTGGATTATGGTGGAGGGCGGCACCGCACACGGCTAAGAGATCCAAGAGATCAATTGTTGTGTCTCCAAGGGGTGCCTCCCTCCCCGTATATAAAGGAGTGGAGGAGGGGGAGGGGGCCGGCTACCCTAGGCGCGCCCCATGAGGAGTCCTACTCCCACCGGGAGTAGGACTCCCCCTTTCCAAGTGGGGGTAGGAGAGGAGAGGGAAGGAGAGAGAGGGGGAAAGGAATAGGGGGCGCCGCCCCCCCCCCCCTCCTTGTCCAATTCGGACTGGGGGGAAGGGGGCACGCAGCTGCCCTTGGCTGCCCCTCCTCTTCTCCACTAGGGCCCAATAGGCCCATTAGTCTCCCCGGGGGTTCCGGTAACCACCCAGTACTCCGGTATATGCCCGAAACTCCCCGAAACCATTTAGGTGTCCGAACATAGTCGTCCAATATATCGATCTTTACGTCTCGACCATTTCGAGACTCCTTGTCATGTCCGTGATCACATCCGGGACACAGAACTACCTTCGGTACATCAAAACACATAAACTCATAATATAACTGTCATCGAACTTTAAGCGTGCGGACCCTACGGGAACTATGTAGACATGACCGAGACACATCTCCGGTCAATAACCAATAGCGGAACCTGGATGCTCATATTGGCTCCCACATATTCTACGAAGATCTTTATCGGTCAAACTGCATAACAACATACGTTGTTCCCTTTGTCATCGGTATGTTACTTGCCCGAGATTCGATCGTCGGTATCTCAATACCTAGTTCAATCTCGTTACTGGAAAATCTCTTTACTCGTTCCGTAATACATCATCCCGCAACTAACTCATTAGTTACAATGCTTGCAAGGCTTATAGTGATCTGCATTACCGAGTGGGCCCAGAGATACCTCTTCGACAATCGGAGTGACAAATCCTAATCTCGAAATACGCCAACCCAACAAGTACCTTCGGAGACACCTGTAGAGCACCTTTATAATCACCCAGTTACATTGTGATGTTTGGTAGCACACAAAGTGTTCCTCCGGTAAATGGGAGTTGCATAATCTCATAGTCATATGAACTTGTATAAGTCATGAAGAAAGCAAGAGCAGAATACTAAACGATCAAGTGCTAATCTAACGGAATGGGTCAAGTCAATCACATCATTCTCGTAATGATGTGAACCCGTTAATCAAATGACAACTCATGTCTATGGCTAGGAAACATAACCATCTGTGATCAACGAGCTAGTCAAGTAGAGGCATACTAGTGACACTGTTTGTCTATGTATTCACACAAGTACTATGTTTCCGGTTTATACAATTCTAGCATGAATAATAAACATTTATCATGATATAAGGAAATAAATAATAACTTTATTATTGCCTCTAGGGCATATTTCCTTCAATATGATGACTATGTAAACAGGATGACATGATATAACTATACGGTGTGTCTATTAAAGTGGTTGGCATGCCATAAATCACAAACATGCTGTCGATGGAAACATGATGGCATGATATAATTCACGGATAGAATGACATAATTCAAAATATGATGACTATGTAAACAGGATGAGATGATTTAACTATATTATTTCTTTAGAAAATGGGTTGGCATGCCATAAATTAGATACATGTTGTCTATGTAAACATCATGGCATGATATAATTCAAATATATGATTTATATACTAAGCAAGTGAGTAGAGGGCAATTGCATATATGATGTGTCAACTAAGGAGATGGCATTCAATATTGTGTATATGATGTAAAAACTAAGCATTACAATACAACATAAGCATGATATGAGTAATAGAACCCTGCCAAGTTTGAGCATACACCTTAGGGGGATAATAGGACTGGTCATCTGCCTCTGAATCCTCCTATGAGGAGCTATCTGTAACCAGCAAGATATCTGCTTCAGCAGGTAGCATTGTCTGCTCTAAAGACCTTGTTTTCACTCCAGATTTCTCCATCACCAATTCAAATGGTTGATGCATAGGAAGAGTAGTTGAATATACAAACATTGTTGACAAATGCAATAAGAAATACAAAAAAAGGACGGCATGATATAATTCACATATATGATGCTTGGCTAAACAGCATGGCATTGCATAATTCACATATATAATGCCTTGCAACAAGATAGCATTGCATAATTCACATATATAATGTCTTGCAACAAGATGGCATTGCATAATTCACATATATGGTAATTAGACACTAAACAGGTGGCAATCACACAAAGCATGTCTAGACTAAGCAAATGACATAGCAATGCAAGACATCATATGCACGATATGAGCAACATAACCCTGCCAAGTTAGAGCATGCACCTCGGGGGGGGGATAGGACTGGTCATCTGTCTCTGAATCCTCCTCTGAGGAGCTATCTGTAACCAACAAGACATGCGCTTCGTTAGATAGCATTGTCTGCTCTAAAGACCTTGTTTCCACTCCAGATTTTTCCATGACCGTGTCGAATGGCTGATGCACAGGAAGAGTAATTGAATGCACTAAAATTGTTGACAAATTTAATACCTAATAAAAAAATTATGGCATGATATAATTCACATATAAGATGACTGGCTAACTAGGGTGTCATTGCAAAATTCACATATATGATGCCTGGCTAAACAAGATGGCATTGCATGAGCACATATATGATAAAGAAACTAAATAGATGGCATTCATATTTTGATGACATATTTGATGTATAAAATAAGCAATGCAAGGCACCATATGCATGATATTACAAACATCAGCATGCCAAGTTAGAGCGACACTACTAGAAAAAGGGCTATAGATAATATGGACACTAATGGCGCACCAGACATGCGGTGCGCCACTACTATATAGCAGTGGCGCACCATGTGTTGGTGCGCCATTAGTGTGACAGACACTAATGGCGCACCACAACAATGGTGCGCCACTACTAACATTTTTTTCCAAAAATACTAATGGCGCACCAGTCACCCCGTGCGCCACTACTATCATTTTTTTGCAAAACTACTAATGGCGCACCGCCAGCTGGTGCGCCATTAGTAACCAGGGTTACTAATGGCGCATTTGTGGGTGGTGCGCCATTAGTAACCTGGGACCAGCTAGATATTTTGGACATCCACCTGCACACTCACTTTCCCCACTTCATTCTCTCCACCTCCTCCTCCAAGCTTGTGTCGGCTGCCTCCTCCTCACCTCATTTGCACCATAGATTCATCCAAATTAAGTGGTTAAAATACCTTTTTTGATAGGTAATTAAGGGGAAAGCTTTCTTTATGTTGTAGATCTACTTTTTTCTCCCTCCAACAACGTGCACCTGCACTTTTTATGGCCTAGCTAGATCTATGTATGTTTGTGGTGTTGCATATGTTTGTGGTCTTGCATATATGTTTGTGTTTGTAGGTACCAGATTTGAAATGCGATAGTTGCCAATATTTTGCCGGAATGTTGATTCATTTCCGTTTCGGCGAGAATTTTGGCACTATGCATTCTTTTTGGTCCTATTTTTAGGCAAAGTCATGCCAAATTTTTTCTTGGTTCTAAAATATCGTTTTGCTCTACCCCGTAGGAGACCATGGTCTGCACGATGACCGAAGGCATCGTGAATAGGTTTTTGAGCTCCGCGAAGGCCGAGATGCTTCGAAAGAGCGAGACGGAGATAAGATGTCCGTGTCGAAGATGCAAGCTGAGGAGCCTTATGGACCCGGATTCCGTACAGGTGCGGGACCACCTGCTCTTGCGTGGTTTCATGGATGGCTATCGGTGGCAAGGTGATGAAGATGATTATGAAGTCGTCCATGGGGGCCGGGCAAGAAATGAGGAAGGGCAGCAAGACAACCGCGGCGAGGGCGGGCGAGAAGACGAAGAATCTCCAGGACATGATCACGAAGTAGATGCAGTACACAGTCATCATGTAGAAGATGCCGGACATGATGATGAGGAAGATGCTGGAGCAGACGAAGGGCATGATCATGAAGATGAAGATGCCGGAGCAGACGACGATGGACCATCGATGGGCTGGGTGCAGGACCCTCATATTCAAGAGCTGCTTCTCAAGCAGACGGATAACGAAAGAGCTGCCGCCCGAGAGAAAGCCAAGATGGATCAACTGGAGATAGACGCGGTTAATCCATTGTATGAAGGAAGCAGGCCCGAGGATACCCGCCTGAAAGTAATGCTCATGGCTCTGGCGATGAAGGTAAAACACAAATTGACCGACGCATGCTTCGACGAGAACATGTCATTCTGGCACGAATGTCTTCCCAAGGGGAACAAGTGCCCAACCAGTTTCGAGGAGGCGAAGAAAATCGTGTGTTCTCTGGATTTACCGCACGTGAAATACCATGTGTGCATGGACAATTGCATCATTTATTGGGATGAGCATGCGGAGTCTACCATATGTCCGGTGTGCGGCGTCACTCGATACAAGAAGAGGAAGAAAGCTCCTCGAAAAGTGGTGTGGTACTTTCCGATCACTCCTCGTCTGCAGCGGTATTTCGCGGACCCTAAGGTAGCAAAGCTCCTGCGTTGGCACGCGGATAGGGAGGAGAAGAAGCGAGAAGATGACGCAAATGATCCGGAGATAAATAAAAAAGACAAGATGCTGAGTCACCCTAAGGATGGGAGCCAGTGGCAAGCGTTGAACTTCGAACACCCAGAATTTGGGAACGATCCAAGGAACATCATGCTGGGCGCGAGCACCGATGGAGTCAATCCGTTTGGCAGCCAGAGAAGCACACATAGCACCTGGCCTGTGTTTGTGTGGATGTACAACCTTCCCCCCTGGTTGTGCATGAAGAGGAAGTACATTCACATGAGTATGCTAATTGAAGGGCCGAAACAACCAGGGAACGACATCAATCTGTATCTGGGGCTGCTGAAAGAGGAGCTAGACACGCTGTGGAAAACGCCAACCAATACGTGGGACGCCGTAGAGAAAGAATATTTCCCTATGAGAGCCGCACTGCTCACGACGGTGCAGGACTATCTCGGTTATGGATATGTCGTGGGGCAGGTGGTCCACGAATTTTCTGGATGCGTCAGGTGCATGGATGACACAACGTATCGCCAGCTAGATAGAGATCCCGGGTCTTCGAAAACCGTGTTCATGGGACATCGAAGGTGGCTTCGCCACGATGACTCATGGAGGAAACGCAAGGATCTGTTCGATGGTGAAACCGAAACCCGAAGACGCCCGCGTACGAGGAGCGGCGAGGAAATAGACGAGTTGTTGAAAAATTGGAAAGATTGCCCACTGCCGGGAAAGAAGCAAAAGGCGCCAGAGCCGGGAAAGAAGTGAAAGGTGCCAGAGCCGCTGCTGAAGGTATGGAAAACGAGGTCTGTTTTCTAGGACTTGCCGTACTGGAAGATCCACCGTGTGCCTCACAGCCTTGATGTCATGCATATCACGAAGAACGTGTGCGAGAGTCTTCTTGGTACCCTGCTCAACATGCCAGAGAGGACCAAAGATGGGCCAAAAGCAAGGGCAGACTTGAAATCAATGGGCATCAGGGCGGAGCTTCACGCTAATGATGATGGTGAGGCGAAGCAGGACACGGAAAGTCATCGCAAAGGCAAAAAGGCCAAGAAGACCGGAAATAACTTCCCTCCCGCGTGCTTCACTCTATGTCAGGAGGAGATCAATCAGTTTTTCACCTGCCTCGTAGGAGTAAAACTTCCTTACGGTTACGCGGGGAAGATAAGCAGATACCTAGACTCAGCGAAGCAGAAGTTCAGCGGGATCAAGTCTCACGACTGTCACGTGCTGATGACGCAGATACTTCCAGTTGCAATCCGTGGGATCATGGACGCGCACGTCCGTGAAATGCTATTTGGCCTATGCAACTTTTTCGACGTCATCTCTCAGAAGTCGGTTGGCATGAGGAAACTCAGAAGGCTACAGGAAGAGATCGTGGTGATACTATGCGAGCTTGAGATGTACTTCCCGCCCGCATTCTTCGACGTTATGGTGCATCTGCTGGTCCATATCGTGCAGGATATCATCCAACTCGGGTTGACGTTCCTGCATAGCATGATCCCGTTCGAAAGGATGAATGGTGTCATCAAAGGATACGTTCGCAACATGTCACGTCCAGAGGGAAGCATAGCCAGGGGCTTTCTGACGGAAGAGTGCATCTCCTACTGCACGAATTATCTAGGCATCGAGAACCCCGTTGATCTGCCCGTCAACAGGCACCTCAGCAGGCTCGCTGGATGGGGTCACCGTGAGGGTTGCCGCGAAATGCATGTCGACTTCGAGGGTCGACTCGCCGACTTTGAAAGAGCAAACCTAGTCGCGCTACAACACATAGACGTGGTCGATCCTTGGGTGGTAGAGCACAAAACCTTTATTGAGAAGACGTACAATGACCGAGGCCAACAGAGGACGAACGGAGATATAATCAAAGAGCACAACTCATGTTTCACGCGTTGGTTCAAGCAGAAGCTTATGTCGTACCCTTTACATGAGGATTCTTCCGCGGAAGAACAACTCATATTCGCCTTGTCACAGGGTACCGAGCACAACCTGATGACGTATGAGGCGTACGATATCAACGGCTACACATTCTACACCGAGGGAAAGGACATGAAGAGCGATGGTTATCAGAACTCCGGGGTAACGATGGAATCCTACACCGGTAACGACAAGGACAGATACTATGGAAGGATCGAGGAGATCTGGGAGCTGAGCTACGCTGGAGAGAAGGTCCCGATGTTCCGTGTCAGATGGGCCAAGAGCGTCCTAAAAGAAGACCGGTATTTCACCACCATGGTTATACCCGAAGCCAAATCCAAGACCGCGGGCGCAAACGTCACCGCGAAAAATGAGCCATGGGTACTGGCTTCCCAAGAGGACCAATGCTTCTTCATTACCGACCCGTCAAAGCCCAGTTGTGTTGTCGTGAGGAGAGGCAAAAGGAAGATCATCGGAATGGATGGAGTCGCCAATGAGCAAGACTTCGACAAGTACGGCGACCCGAAGATGGAACATGACGACGACGATGAAGTACCAACATACACCACAAGAAGAAGCAGGACCACCCTACCTAAAGGACGTCCGTTCAAGAGAAGAACTCCATTTAAGAAAAATAAGGGCAAGAAGATTCTGAACACATAGCTAGCTAAGATCGATTGTATTTAAATTGTAGCCTTCATTTCTCGATTGTATTTCGACATATTGAAATGATATTTCTTTTGTTCTAGTGTCCTCATGAATATTTATTTATGTTTATTATGGTATTGAATTTCTAACTCACATCTCGAATTGAATTTGTTAATATTGAATATTCATGAGGACAGTCGATCTCGATCCCCCTCCATCTCGATCGCTATCCCCCCCGCCAGATCCCCCTCGCCGCCGAGCACCCCCCGCACCCTCCCCCGCTCCACCGCCGCTGACGACCCCCGCACCCTCCCCCGCTCCACCGCCGCCGAGCACCCCCCGCACCCTCCCCCGCTCCACCACCGCCGACGACCCCCGCACCCTCCACCGCCACCGACGACCCCCCGCACCCTCCCCTGTCTCCCCGCTCGGTTCCCCTGAACGGAATCGGCCGAGCGCACCACCCACCCCTCCCTCCCCCCAGAGCGAGACCTAGGGTTCAAGACGCCGCTGCCGGCCCTCCGCTAGGCAACAAAAAATCCAAAAAAATACTAATGGCGCACCGCTAGGGGGTGCGCCATTGCTATCCAAAAAAAAGATTACTAATGGCGCACCTCTAGTGGGTGCGCCATTGCTATCCAAATTTTTTTTACTAATGGCGCACCGCTAGGGGGTGCGCCATTGCTAACCCTCCCCCCCACTAAAATCCCCAATCCCCTTTCCCCCAATCGATCACATCTCTCTCAGCCCCCCCACCCACTGCCAGCCTCAGAAACTGCATTTTGTAACTGAACCTCCACAGTTTTCAAACCGACCCACTGCGCCGCCGCCGCCGCCGCTGCCCCGACCCACTTCCGCAGCCGCCCACGCGCCCCCGCCGCCTCCCTCTCCCCATCCTCCCCTTCCTCCCCCTCCGACCCCACCCCGATGCGTCTCCGTCTCCACGCAGTCGAGCGCCGAAGCAGGCCCCGATCCACCTTGACGAACCAGACCTCCGCCACGCCACCTCCTCCCTCCCTCCGCCTCGCCCCCTCGGCCGCGCGGATCCCTCGCCGCAGGCCGCTCTCCCCAATCCAGGCCGCCGCCCGGGCTCAAGTCTGCAGCCTCTCCTCCTCAAGAAGAAGAGGTACGAATCCATCTTCCCCTTCTCTTCTTCCGTTTCTAGTTTTCTTCTTCGTCTCCCGCATCTCATGCATGTGTGTGTGTGCAGTTTGTGCACGCAGATTGCGCCCATCTAATCTGGTTGTGTTGGGTGAAGAAACGGGGCTGTGGATTAGCTACTGCGGGTTCAATTTCTTTGGATTTGGTTCCCCTGTTGACAAGGTGACCTCTTCTCTCGCCTCTCTCCCCTTCTGATCAAGTTTTTATCAGAGAGTATGGGACAAGAATCATGTATTTTCATCAGAAGAAAGGAACACTGCTTGTATTTTTGTAGGCATGTAGATCTGTCAAATAAAAAGTGGAGTTACTGAATCAATTGTTCAGTTTATACTGTTGACATATTTACTGCAATACTCATGCTTCATCTGCAGCAGCTGAACGTATGTGAGCAGATAAGTTTTAACTATGCATGATAGAAGCAAAATCTGCACGAACTCGCAGCTGACATAATCTCTCAAATAGAGAAATTTTGCGGATTAACTGGCCATCTCCCTGACAGTACCTACAGAAAGTGCACACTAGCTCCACCATAACTCGGTGGTCTCACTCTGCTCTAACCCTCCAGACCTGTTGCTCAATTAGAAAGACCGTTTAACTTCATTCTTTGCATCCCAAGAAGATAAGTATCTGTTAAGATTTGTACCTAGTTGTAACCCTCATAACCTAACACCTATTGAAATAAAAACAAACAAATTAGCTGTGGAAGTATTGAAATTTGGTACAAACTACACATAAATCTTTTTCTTTTGAGGTTAAGGGCTTGTTCCATAATTCCATTATGTGCACGGGGTATTGGGATAGAGGCCTTTTATGGGTTGATCAGTAGAGGCCTATAAGCAACTTTTCATTCAATTCTTGCCTTGGAGGCTTTAGAGTGTAGTGCATCTTGTATGTTTTTGAGTATTAGCTGTTAGGAATGCCCATCACGCGGGAGGAAGAACCATGCCACCATCTAATCTGTTGTCGTAAAAATTGTAGTGGATATCCTGCTCTAGGTTGTTACTTGCAAGTACTTGCTTGCCAAATAAGTTGTATAAAATGGTACAGAATTAGCTTTTATCTGATTTACTGAACATCGCATGTAAAATGATCAAACCATTTCGCTACTGTTAAAGAGAGACTCTCTAGGTTGATCAAACCATCCTTGAAAGTCTGTTTGTGTTGTCTGGTTGAATTGTGTGGTGAATGAGACTGCTATTGGTTGGTGGTCACTAGTTGTTATTGTTGTTGTGGTTATGTTTATAGCAGCAGAGAAGTAATAGCAGAGGAGAGGAGCATATTGATGCATGTGCTGATTGGTCATTTTTTTATATGATGATGAGGAGGAGTATCTTATTTGGCATGACTAGAAATTAACTGGTAGTAACTGATAGTGTGATACCCATCATGCAAACATGCTTTAGGCAGGCTTGGTAGATTTGTCTGGCTTGTGTTGCAGTGGGATGCATATGCAGTGACTTGCATGGGCATGGGCATGGGCTGATAAAGCAGCAAAGGCAAGCAGTAGCAGTAGCAGTAGATGCCAACTTTTGATATGCATGCATGCATTCTTTGCTTGTTTATATTCATTCTTGTAAACTGAACATGCTCATGTATCTATCTACCTGCTTTAGTATGTATGTATGCATTGTATTTTTATTTCCTTTGGAATGTAAAGTTAATGTGAAAGGAAGAGAGAAAAAGAAAGGGAGGAAAACAGATGCTTCAGTCAGTCTAAGCCCAGCTTAATTTGAGTGACAATCACCTGCCTGGCTGGCTGGCATGTTGATCCATCAATTGATCACATTGAGAAAGACTTGTAAAGATGATGATCATCTTTTACAAAAAACCATTTTTGTAAACACGTCAGTAACTTTGCTAGTTTAATGGGTTTTGTCTCCGACCATCGTGTCGTGATGATTTTGCAGGTACCCCGAGAGGCCCTTGAGTTTGCTGGAATGTCGATTAACTTCCGTTCCGGCAAATTCGGGTACACCATATGTCCTATTTTCAGCAAAGGTCATGCTGAAATTTTCCGTGAATTTTAGCATGACTTTGCTAAAAATAGGACATATGGGATACTTGCGACTAATGCATGGGCCGGGGTATCTTAGTACTTAAATTAAGTAGGATCAACTGCCTCTTGTGTTATACATATAGAAGTGTGATATGTTTACTGTCTCTTGGTGTATTAGAATTCTCCATCCCTTTTCTTGATAGGGTATATTATTAGAAGATACCCATATATATCAGTCAACCTAGGGTGCCTCGGCATCGATAAACCCTAAATGATGAAAACTTAACTTAGCATTTAGGGTGCCTCAGCGTTGACAAACCCTAAATTATAAAACCTTGGCTTTTAGGGTGCCTCGGTGTCGATAAAAACCTAAATGATGAAAGCTTAGGCTTTTAGGGTGCCTCGGCGTCGACAAACCCTAAATGATAAAAGCTTAGGTTTTAGGATGCCTCGGTGTCAACAAACCCTAAATGATGAGACCATGATCTTGTTCCTTGACAATAACCAACTTTTTTATCAAACTTTTTTCCTATTTAGAGCGAAACATGGCCCACAACGATGAGGCCGGCGGTTCGGGCGGCAAGGCATTCTGGGAGCTGTCCCAGGAGATGGAGGAAGAACCTCACCGCTGTGAGGATGCCGCGGAAGACACCGATCCTTACTACACATGCCCCTAGTAGCGTCGGGGATGACACCACTGATGGTGCCGCCGAGGATGCCACCACTGATGATGGCAGCGCACGCACAGATGGCAGCCAACCGAAGAGGCAACGGAAGGACCGGCGCCCGAACGTGCTCGGCACCGTCAAGGAGGAATTTACTAAAGTGAACTCTGACGGGGATCCAACGACGCCCAAAGAATTAGTCAAGGGGTACTCGGTTCAGCTCGGGTGCATTCTCCGGAGCACCGTCTCGATCAACACCGAGAACCTAAGGCATAAGGACCGAGGGAATTTGCGCAACCTCCTCTTCACGAAGCTGCATGAATGATACAAGTTCCCCGCTGACTTTACAAACACACACCTCTCAGGGAATAAAGTAAACAGTGTCGCCTCACGAAGATGAGCACGGCCCTGTCTACTTGGAGAAGCGCGGTGAAGAGAATGATTGACAAAGGTGATAGTTATGAGAAGATCAAGGCGAAAAATCCTTCGATCAGTGAAGATGACTACAAGGAGTTCAAGATCAAGTGCGAGAGCAGCGCAACCATGGAATCAAGTCAGTGGGGGAAAGAAATGCGGGACTTGAACTTAGGGGTCCACCAACTCCATCCCGGCGGTTATAGAGTGGCGGAGCCTATATGGGACAAGGAGGACGCGGAGCGTGCCGAGCAAGGCCTACCGCCCCGCTTCGAGAAATACCGTGACAAGCAGACCAGGAACTATGTCAGGGCCCAGTACAAGGAGGACCCAGTAACAAAGGAGCTTACCACGGATCCGAAGACCAAGGCGCTTGAGCGTGTTCTGTTAAGGAATACACCCCCACGTAATTAGCTCCATATGGTTGCATTCTAATTAATGAAGCCAAATTTCTAAATGGTTCACATTCCTTTCGCAGGAGACTGAAAGCAGTAGCGCGGGGTCGGCTCAGAGCTCACCTTGGGACAACACTTTAAATAGGGCGTTGAACGTAATGAAAAACAAGGATAAGTTCACTAAGCCGTCGTCAGCTGGTCGTGTGGCCGGCAAAGGCTTGTCCACAAAATGGTCGTCATACTATAACGCTGGTGGGCGAAAGGAGAGAAAGACCAGCTCGGAAAGCCAGTCGCGCGAGGTTCAAGAACTCAAGGCACAAGTGGCGCGGATTCCAGAGATGGTCCAAGAGCAAGTGCAACAACAACTGGGAACGACGCTCACCCCCATTGTGCCTACCTTGATTCAGGGGCTGCAAATGTGGATTGCGGGCGGCCAACAGGGGCCGCCCCCGGTTCCCAGCTTCACGGCCAGCAACTCGCACAACGCGCAGGCGGCGCCATTGGTGTCTCCGGCGGAGGCGGTATTGGTGTCTCCGGCGCCGACACGGGCATTGGAGCTTAATGCACCCGGGGTGTACGCCGGCCGGCACCTCGGCAGCAAGCGGCCCCTCTGTCAGTTGCACGCCCGCCGTTGGCGGTGCCTCGACATTAGCCGAGCTCGACGCCATCACGGTAACTAATTAAGCCTCTCGACCGATGACTTCATCTCCTTGCCTTTGATTGGGCATCCCTGACGCCCTACATGTTTTGCAGGGCACCGCCGACGTTCCGTGCACTTCGTGAACGACGAGTTGGTCGATGTCGCCAAGGGCAGAATCATTCAACCAGGCAGCCGCGTGTTCCACGGTAATCAGATGCCACTCACCGTTTATAGGGTTCAACTGGTTCCGGTGTTGCCGGGCTTCGACGACATATTACCTCCGTATCGACCCCATGGGGCCGACGAAGATGATGTGATGACCCTCAGCGCCTGCATAAGCTGGCCCATGCTTTGGCCGAAGAGCCAGATTCGTTTAGGGGCGGGGGACACCACCCCATAGACAACACCGCGAGTCGTGCCGGCGCCAAGCCATGGCAAGACCCACACAACGCTACCGGACATGCCGGACATGCATATGGCACAGGATCCGGACATGCATATGGCACAGGATCCGGACGATGACGACGATGGTACATTTACCAACGTCGATAAGTACTTCAACGAACATGGGTACGGTGACGAATTCTTGGGGCCTCCTTCTCAAGAACCCAACCCTGCAAAAGACGATCTAGCTGGTACCGCGGAGAAACCCAATTGCAACAGGCGTCGTCTGGCGTTCAGTTCTCAGGAGACGCCTCCAGCTGCCGCCTTCACCGAGCCTCAGATAGCCGAGGTGCGAAATATTATCAGCCCCAACACACTTAAGAAGGCGGTCTGTGAGCAGAACTCGATCCCATTACAGCAGAAGAAGAAGGGACGGAAAAGAAAGAGTAACAAGGGTGCGAGCCAGCCGGCACCGAGTACGATCCGTGCTTAGGGCGGGCCACCTTCACCTAAGGATATCTCGAGGAGGGTGCATGTGGCGGGTAGGCCGATGCTACCGACTAATCTGCTCAATGCTGCAACCGGTGCTATGCGGGGTCTGCATGACAGTGTTCTTTCTTTGGAGAAGCGGCGTCTCTCCGAGAATGATGTGGCATACCCGGTTTTCGTGGCCAAGGTGCCAGAGGGCAAGGGCTTTGTCGATAGCGCCATCGGGGGTACGATCGTCCTGCGGTTTGATGACATCTTCGCTATGTTTAACCTTCATCCGCTGCACTACACCTTCGTTCGGCTATTTTCGCTGAGTATGGAGATGCGGATCATTAGAGACATGACCCCAGACATCGTGATAGTCGACCCCTTCAACATGCGTGCCAAGATCTTGGGCAGCGCTAGGGACCGGCAAGTCGCGAGTTCATACCTCAAAGGCGTCATTCTGGCAAACCCAGATAAGGATAACTTCCTCGTGCCTTACTTTCCCGAGTAAGTCATCCCCTCACCGCCCCATAACATATGATTTCTTAGATTTCGGTCGTTCTTTTTTTTCTAACATTCCGTGTTTTGTGCAGTGACACACATTGCACACTCATCCTCTTAAGCCCGAAATATTCCATGGCCACATATTTCGACCCGGACTGTCAGTCGAAGAAAGACTACACAAATATCAAGAAAGTTCTTGATGAAGCTCTTCCCGGCTACGCCAGATCTGGAGGCACCTTCAGCAGGCCAATTCGTAGGTACGGCAAGCACGTGTTCACCCACAATACAACGTTCCCCTGCGTCAAGCAGCCGCCTGGCGGTCAGAAGGATGCCTACTACGCCCTCCGTCACATGCGGGCGATCGTACGGGATCATAATCACCTTCTGCTACCAAATAATCTCAAAGATTGGGCCACACGCTTGTCGGCAATCCAGGACGCGGACATCAGACAAGAATTCTTTCGCATCCAGTCGGAGTTTGCGGAAATCATCCATCAAGATGTCCTTCGTACCTCGGGGCAGTTCTACCTCAGATCTCAACCGTCCAACAGTGAGATAGAAACAACGCTACAAATGCAGGCTGACAACGCCCGCGATTTCATGACCATCACGAAAGATGGCGGCTTCATCCACGCTCCGGTCCCTGAGTCGAGTCGAAAGTAGTGATGCTATGTAGTTCTGAAATGTCGATTGGCTCATGTTGCAATATTAAACTTTAATGAACTTGTATGTCTCTTTGGTTTGGACAATCGTTCAACTTATATGTAATCGATGCTATTTATTAGTAG
Source organism: Aegilops tauschii subsp. strangulata (assembly GCF_002575655.3). Lineage (NCBI taxonomy): Eukaryota > Viridiplantae > Streptophyta > Magnoliopsida > Poales > Poaceae > Aegilops > Aegilops tauschii. The sequence continues at coordinate 546,540,073 of NC_053041.3, forward strand.
GACCATGAATCGTGATATTAATGTGTTGCTTTTCTCTTCCGATCCTTTTGTTGCATACTTATATATTGCTTATGTATTGTATGTGAATTGCTACTAACGTTTTGTTTGGCTAGTGCATATATAGAGATGCTGTAGTATGTCGTGTACAAGGGTAAGGTTCCCGGAGTCTACGACGGCTGGGAGGAGTGTCGGAGACAGGTTCACCGTTTCAGCGGTAACAGTTACAAAGGGTACACCACTAGGGCGGAGGCGGAAGTTAGATACGCGCGCTATCTAGCGGGAGAGAGGAGGGAGTGTTGGAGGAACCGGATGAAGACCAATTTCATCGCAATTATGCTCATCGTGATGACCGCAGCTCTCTTCTTTGTGATGGTAGTTTAGATGATCGATATCGACTTGTAATATGAAGACAAACTCGCTACTCGCGGTCTCGAGACTTGTAATGTTCTAACTTTGTTCCGTATTTTAAATTCGGAGACTAATATGATGAATTGTATTCGGAGACTAATCTTCTATTGTATTCGATAAATCTACTGTTTATATGTTGTGCTATCTATATTCTGTGCAGTAATATGTTTTGTAACCTGTGCAAATATCAGAAAAGAAAAAAATCCCTAATATTCATACTAGTGGCGCACCACCCAGCACTTTAGTGGCGCACTGCAAAATGCACACTAGTGGCGCATCATCAACAAGTGCGCCATTAGTAAGCCAGAGCACATGGGTAAATATGGCCCCATGGGAGGCATACTAATGGCGCACCGTATGATATACTAATGGCGCACTCCCTGGTGCGCCATTAGTATCTGGTATACTAATGGCGCACCAGGGGTGCGCCATCAGTAGCCAAAACAGGTGCTCCACTAGCAGGCCTTTTCCTAGTAGTGCGAAGACCTCAGGGGGTAAATAGGAGTGGTCTTGTCCTTCTGAATCCCCCTCAGAACAGTTATCTTCCTCTTGATTACAATCTAAAATGGGTGGAGGAGGGTTGCCTTTGCGCCCACCATGGAGCGACGTCTGCATGAAATTTTATTGCCACGCAAGGCTCATCTCTTTTGCTCTAGATGTTCAGTTCCATTGTGTACAATAACTGATATGCATAGGAATAAAACATAGTGCTATTATGTAAGGACTGCATGCACAAATCCAGAGTGATGGCAGCAAACTGTGGATAGACCCAAAACCAATGATTGCAGGCAGATAATAGCTTTAGTTAAAAAAATACAGATAATGGCTCGTTTAATGTTTGTTTGCACCCAACATCAAACACATAGTAGACACCCGAGATTAACTAGATAGTAGACAGATAGTATTGATTGCTGCCCCAATATGTACCCCACAACCATTAAAAAACTCAAGTTTTAGCATTATGGACCAGACTCAGAGTCTAATAGGTGACCACGATGATAAAGTATCATGTCATCATATTAAGCGATGCATAACGTAAGCAGACACGGAAGAGTGCGACCTCTCTTGCGGACCCGTGTAGTCCTCAAGGTCATCTGCTCATTTGATGATGGTAATGCAGTTGTCGTGGCTGCCGGCGGCAGGGAAGAATATCTGAGGCGGCGAAAGACAATCTGGAGAGCGGATTCCTGCTGTGGTGAACCCTTCCATCGTTGGAGCAGCTGAGCTGAGGTCGAACATAGCACAGCAGGAGCGGAACAAACCACACAAGGTTTTCTTTGACACATATCTGTAATAGAAGTAATTGTGTAAGGGCTTGTTTGAATTTGAGGATTCTAACAATGCAGGGATAGGAAATACACAGGAATAGTATAGGAATGCACGTGCAAACAGAGAATTTAAAAACACAGGATTTCTGCCAATCTGGGTGTTTGGTTCACAAGAATTGGAAGATCACAGGATGCAAAGAAGCATGGTGAGATTAAGTCAAACCGCAAGAAAATGTACGATTATAATGCTATTATGCCACTATCTCTTAGTCTTTTGCTTCATGAATTGGACTTTGAAAAGGAGGACAAGTGGATATTAAAATTCCTACGGTTTTTCTTTCAAGGAGACACTAAAGGAACAAATCCTACAATTTTCCCTTGCTCCATTCCTTTGAACCAAATGCATGAATAGTAGTACCATAGGAAACTTTCCAATTCCTATGTTTTTCCTTCACTTTTCCTTTGAACCACTGGCGATTCTAGTAGGTAGGCTTGAGCAGGGAAAAGCCTACACTCAAAAAATGTTTTTGTGCTACTTCTACTACTTTGGACTCAGGCCACTGCCCTACTATCTCAACTCCCAGGCCCATCTACAAATGCACAGCTCAAACACGCAGAGATAAATAATGATGGCATTCAAGAGAGTCCATCATGGATAGGTAAGTTGCCTGGTACCTCACTGCTTGTCATATAGTAGGAGAAACTAATCGTATTTCACGTTACTACGTGTGCTCAGTGGACAATATATATAACATGTAGAGTAAAAAAGAGATGCAACAAGTGTACAACCTCTGTGGCGAAGCCATGCATGTCGATCTCAGTGTGATTTGGTTGGTCAGTGAGGATGCTCCGGCTGATTTGGCTGTCGGAGGAGGGGAAGAAGATCTTAGGCGTCTGGAGATAGACCCCGGGGTACTGCTTCGCTGTGATGTAGGGTTTCGTCATTGGAGCAGCTCCGATGAGTTGTACGACGGCGAGGCTGACGCTGGACAAGAGAGACAACATTAACCTGAGTGGAATTCTAATAGCATCTCCAATAGATGACATAAAATACATAGCCACAAAGTGCTAGATGTAAAATACATCAGCCGCTTATCTATGAACTTAACTGTCGAAACTTAATTTAACTGTCGAATTTGAATTTAACTGTCGAAACTAAATTTTGCTGTCAAAACTGAATTTTACCATCGAAACTGAACGCACTAGTAGTAGCAAAGTAGTAGCAGCAGCAGCGCGTGCGAGAGCCGGGGCAACTGGTCGTGTAAATCAGAGCAGGGTGAGGCTACACGTCAGTCGACTGACTTTTTCATCTCTGGTCAGTCGATTTTCCAGCCGTTGGATACGAAATCAAGGGCCTGCAGTTCATCTTCAACCTCCACCCCCTGAGCCGCCAGCCACCACCGGCCAAACCGCCGGCCCCCGCCGCCCGCGGCCGGCGGCACGCCGCCCGCCCGCCCCAAAACCACTCCCCACCGCCGGTCCGCCGCTGCACTGCCCATCCCTCTAGCCCCCCCCTCGTGTCGAGCTTTTTCTCTGGCGATCCCACGCCACCGCCCCACCACCGCCGGTGACCACCTTGAACCCTAATATAGATAGTGGGGTACCTCTCCGGCGAGCCCCCTCCCCGCTACGTTTGGTTCTTCCTTAACTCCGGCGAGCCCCCCCTCCCACCCCCTAAAAATCGACTGACCCAAAAGTCAATTCAGTCGACTGAGCGAGAGCAGCAACGCAAGCAAGAGCAAGAGGGAGAGCAGCAGCGTGAGCAAGAGCAAGAGCAGAACAGGCAGGGGACCGAGAGTAAGAGCAGAGCAGCAGCGCGAGCGAGAGCCAAAGCAGCAGCAGGTTCTACTGATGTGGATGTCGCCGCCGAGGGAGCGACGCCGTGGAGGAAGTGGCCAGCGACGCCGCTGTGGATGGAGCCATGCCATGTCGGCTCGGGACCGAGCGCTGATACGTCTCCAATGTATCTATAATTTTTGATTGTTCCATGCTATTATATTATCTGTTTTGGATGTTTAATGGGCTTTATTATACACTTTTATATTATTTTTGGACTAACCTATTAACCGAAGGCCTAGTGCAAATTGCAGTTTTTTGCCTATTTCAGTGTTTCGCAGAAAAGGAATATCAAACGGAGTCCAAACGGAATGAAACCTTCGGGAGAGTTATTTTTGGAACAAACGTGATCCAGGGGACTTGGAGTGGATGTCAAGCAAGAAGCGGGTAGGCCACGAGGCAGGGAGGCGCGCCCCCACCCTCGTGGGCCCCTCGCAGCTCCACCGACCTACTTCTTCCTCCTATATATATCCACATACCCCGAAAACATCCAGGAGCACCACGAAACCCTATTTCCACCGCCGCCACCTTCTGTAACCGTGAGATCCCATCTTGGGGCCTTTTCCGGCGCTCCGCCGGAGGGGGAATCGATCACGGAGGGCTTCTACATCAACACCATAGCCTCTCCGATGATGTGTGAGTAGTTTACCACAGACCTTCGGGTCCATAGTTATTAGCTATTCTTCTCTCTCTTTGGATCTCAATACAAAGTTCTCCTCGATCTTCTTGGAGATCTATTCGATGTAACTCTTTTTGCGGTGTGTTTGTCGAGATCCGATGAATTGTGGGTTTATGATCAAGATTATCTATGAACAATATTTGAATCTCCTCTGAATTCTTTTATGTATGATTTGTTATCTTTGCAAGTCTCTTCGAATTATCAGTTTGGTTTGGCCTACTAGATTGATCTTTCTTGCAATGGGAGAAATGCTTAGCTTTTGGTTCAATCTTGCGTAGCTCGATCCGAGTGACAGAAAGGGAAACGACACGTATTGTATTGTTGCCATCGAGAATAAAAAGATGGGGTTTATATCATATTGCTTGAGTTTATCCCTCTACATCATGTCATCTTGCCTAATGCGTTACTCTGTTCTTATGAACTTAATACTCTAGATGCATGCTCGATAGCGGTCGATGTGTGGAGTAATAGTAGTAGATGCAGGCAGGAGTCGGTCTACTTGTCTTGGACGTGATGCCTATATACATGATCATACCTAGATATTCTCATAACTATGCACTTTTCTATCAATTGCTCGACAGTAATTTGTTCACCCACCATAATACTTATGCTATCTCGAGAGAAGCCACTAGTGAAACCTATGGCCCCCGGGTCTATTCTCCATCATATGAGTTTCCAATCTATTTTACTTTGCAATCTTTACTTTCAATCTTTATCATAAAAAATACCAAAAATATGTATCTTATTATCTCTATCATATCTCCTACTGGATTCATACCTTGGTTCTCAAAAACTGAGGGAAATACTTACGCTACTTTGCTGCATCACCCTTTCCTCTTCAAGGGAAAAACCAACGCAGTGCTCAAGAGGTAGCAAGAAGGATTTCTGGCGCCGTTGCCGGGGAGATCTACGCCAAGGCAAGTCAAGTCATGACATACCAAGTACCCATCACAAGCTCTTATCGCTCGCATTGCATTATTTATCATTTGCCTCTCGTTTTCCTCTCCCCCACTTCACCCTTGCCGTTTTATTCGCCTTCTTTTTCATTTGCCTTTTTTCTCGCCAGATCTATTGTTTGCTTGTGTTACCATGTGCCTTATATTTGCTTGCATCTTTGCTTGCTAAAAATCTATTGATATGGATCCACTTAAAGTGTTCTACTTGGATCCTCTTTGATCCTTATGCGCTCGTGCTGAAACCCCAACTAGCCTAGTTGATGGGAAATCTTTAGATGCGCATGCTCATTTTGTGCGTCACCGTTTGTCTGAAAAAGGGAGACTCTTATGGGATCAAATAAACAGATTGTTGTGTTATGCTTGGAATCTATGTGAAATTTTTGATTTTACTTGTTGCTCTAAGAACCCTAAAAAACACCTTCCCTACCTATGTGAGTTTAATGATAATGAAATCTTATCTTCTTATGCAAAGGGTGTTTATAGTTAATATGATATTGAACAAATTGAAGAATTTGTTGCTTTTAAGGTTTCTTATGAAGTTGCTTCTTTGATTGAAAAGTATGGTACTACTCTCTACGAATCTGAAAATTTTGACATACTTAAATATTGCTATGAAAACTATGCTCATAATGTCTATCTCAAAGAATTTATTGAAAGAATGACTGTTGCTTCTGAAGAAAATAATGATATGCATGAATCTATAGATAATTATGATTCCGATGAATTGATTGAAATATCCCTTGATGACATGATGCTTGCTATTCTTGTGGCCATGATGCCAATATTTATGAAGATGAATTTGCTATAGTTCCTTATGTTAAACATGAGATCGTTGCTATTGCACCCATACTTGATAGTTCCTTCAATGAAGAGCATGATTGCAATGATGTTATTATAAATTCTCTTAATGTCAATTGTGTTAATGATATGCAAAACCTCAAGCTTGGGGATGCTAGTTTTGCTATGACTACTATTTGTTGCAACGATCATGATTGGGGTGATTCTTCTTATGATCTTGAAAATTTATTTAAACCTCATGATGGATATGAGATTCATAATAATGTTTGCAATATTATTGAAAGTGGGTTTGGAAGAGTGTCAACTTTAGATCCCACATATTTGGAGAATGTTCAGTCTTATGAAATTTTTGATAAAAGTGGGTTTGGAGAGGTCATGACTTTAGTTAATGTTAATCCCACTATTTTGGAAGAGTGTCAACTTCGCATGCATGTGGATCGTGTTGAGAATATGTTATGTGATAGCTATTTTGTTGAATTTTCCTATGATCTTACATGTAATTATTATGAGAGAGGAACATATGGTTGTAGAAATCTTTATCTTACTAAATTACCTCTCGTCATGTTGAGATTGCTATCATCTCTTTCTTCTTCCTTGCATATGCTAATTTTTGCTTGCTATGATAATTTTTTTGCTTATAAAATGCCTATGCATAGGAAGTATGTTAGACTTAGATGTGTTTATCACGTGTTCTATGATGCTCTCTTTGTGCTTTAATTCTTGCCTTTGATGTGAGCATCATTAAAATTATCAATGCCTAGCTAGGGGCGTTAAACAATAGTGCTTGTTGTGAGGCAACCCAATTTTATTTTTTTTCTTGCTTTTTGGTTCTGTTTAGTAATAAATATTTGATCTAGCCTCTGTTTAGATGTGGTTTTATGTTTTAATTAGTGTTTGTGCCAAGTAAAACCTATATGATCTTCTTGGATGATAGTTATTTGATCTTGCTGAAAAAATCAGAAACTTTCTGCTCACGAAAACAATTGTTAAAAATCACCAGAACGTGATAAAATACTGATTCCAATTGCAGTAGATCAATAAACAAATTATATATGTCTTCCTATTTTGTTAGAATTTTTAAGTTAGAGAAAGTTTGTGTTTGATACAGATTACTACAGATTGTTCTGTTTTTGACAGATTCTGTTTTTCGTGTGTTGTTTGCTTATTTTGATGAATCTATGACTAGTATCGGAGGTTATGAACCATAGAGAAGTTGGAATAAAGTAGGTTTAACACAAATATAAATAAAGAATGAGTTCATTACAGTACCTTTAAGTGGTGGTTTGTTTTATTTCGCTAACAGAGCTCATAAGATTTTCTGTTGAGTTTTGTGTTGTGAAGTTTTCAAGTTTTGGGTAAAGATTTGATGGATTATGGAATAAGGAGTGTCAAGATCCTAATCTTGGGGATGCCCAAGGCACCCCAAGGTAAAATTCAAGGACAACCAAAAGCCTAAGCTTGGGGATGCCCCGGAAGGCATCCCCTCTTTTGTCTTCGTCCATCGGTAACTTTACTTGATGCTATATTTTTATTCACCACATGATATGTGTTTTGCTTGGAGCGTCTTGTATGATTTGAGTCTATGATTTTTAGTTTACCACAATCATCCTTGCTGTACACACATTTTGGGAGAGATACACATGAATCGGAATTTATTAGAATACTCTTTGTGCTTCACTTATATCTTTTGAGCTAGATAATTTTGCTCTAGTGCTTTGCTTATATCTTTTTAGAGCACGGTGGTGGTTTTATTTTATAGAAATTATTGATCTCTCATGATTCACTTATATTATTTTGAGAGTCCTTTATAACAGCATGGTAATTTGCTTTGGCTATAAAATTAGTCCTAATATGATAGGCATCCAAGATGGTATAATAAAAACTTTCATAAAGAGTGCACTGAATACTATGAGAAGTTTGATGCTTGATGATTGTTTTGAGATATGGAGATGGTAATATTAGAGTCATGATAGTTGAGTAGTTGTGAATTTGATAAATACTTGTCTTGAAGTTTGCAAGTCCCGTAGCATGCACGTATGGTAAACGTTATGTAACAAATTTGAAACATGAGGTGTTTTTTGATTGTCCTCCTTATGAGTGGCGGTCGGGGACGAGCGATGGTCTTTTCCTACCAATCTATCCCCCTAGGAGCATGTGCGTAATGCTTGGTTTTTGATGACTTGTAGATTTTTGCAATAAGTATGTGAGTTCTTTATGACTAATGTTGAGTCCATGGATTATACGCACTCTCACCTTTCCATCATTGCTAGCCTCTTCGGTACCGTGCATTGCCCTTTCTCACCTTGAGAGTTGGTGCAAACTTCGCCGGTGCATCCAAATCCTGTGATATGATACGCTCTATCACACATAAACCTCCTTATATCTTCCTCAAAACAGCCACCATACCTACCTATTATGGCATTTCCATAGCCGTTCCGAGATATATTGCCATGCAACTTTCCACCGTTTCATTTATTATGACACGTTTCATTATTTCATATTGCCTTGCATGATCATTTAGTTGACATCGTATTTGTGGCAAAGTCACCATGCATAATTTATCATACATGTCACTCTCTATTCATTGCCCATCCCGGTACACCACCGGAGGCATTCATATAGATTCATACTTTGTTCTATTATCGAGTTGTAATCATTGAGTTATAAATAAATAGAAGTGTGATGATCACCATAAATAGAGCATTGTCCAAAAAAAGAGAAAGGCCAAAAAAAGAAAGGCCCAAAAAAAGAGAAAAGAAATAAAAAAGAACAATGCTACTATCCTTTTTTCCATATTTGTGCTTCAAAGTAGCACCATGATCTTTATGATAGAGAGTCTCTTATTTTGCCACTTTCCTATACTAGTGGGAATTTTTCATTACAGAACTTGGCTTGTATATTCCAACAATGGGCTTCCTCAAATGCCCTAGGTATTCGTGAGCAAGCAAGTTGGATGCACACCCACTTAGTTTTTTTGTTGAGCTTTCATACATTTATAGCTCTAGTGCATCCGTTGCATGGCAATCCCTACTCCTTGCAATGACATCAATTGACGGGCATCTCCCTAGCCCGTTGATTAGCCGCGTCAATGTGAGACTTTCTCCTTTTTTGTCTTCTCCACATAACCCCCATCATTATATTCTATTCCACCCATAGTGCTATATCCATGGCTCACGCTCATATATTGCGTGAAGGTTGAAAAAGTTTGAGATTACTAAAGTATGAAACAATTGCTTGGCTTGTCATCAGGGTTGTGCATGATGAGAGCATTCTTGTGTGACGAAAATGGAGCATAACCAAACTATATGATTTTGTAGGGATGAACTTTCTTTGGCCATGTTATTTTGAGAAGACATAATTGCTTTGATAGTATGCTTGAAGTATTATTATTTTTATGTCAATATTAAACTTTTATCTTGAAACTTTCGGATCTAAACATTCATGCCACAATAAAGAAAATTAAATTGAAAATTATGCTAGGTAGCATTCCACATCAAAAATTCTATTTTTATCATTTACCTACTCAAGGACGAGCAGGAATTAAGCTTGGGGATGCCTGATACGTCTCCAACGTATCTATAATTTTTATTGTTCCATGGTATTATATTATCTGTTTTGGATGTTTAATGGGCTTTATTATACATTGTTATATTATTTTTGGGACTAACCTATTAACCGAAGGCCCAGTGCAAATTGCTGTTTTTTGCCTATTTCAGTGTTTCGCAGAAAAGGACTATCAAACGGAGTCCAAACGGAATGAAACCTTTGGGAGAGTAATTTTTGGAACAAACGTGATCCAGAGGACTTGGAATGGATGTCAAGAAAGAAGCGGGGAGGCCACGAGGCAGGGAGGCGCGCCTGCCCCCCTGGGCGCACCCCCCACCCACGTGGGCCCCTCGCAGCTCCACCGACCTACTTCTTCCTCCTATATATATCCACATACCCCGAAAACATCCAGGAGCACCACGAAACCCTATTTCCACCGCCGCAACCCTCTGTACCCGTGAGATCCCATCTTGGGGCTTTCTCCGGCGCTTCGCCGGAGGAGGAATCGATCACGGAGGGCTTCTACATCAACATCATAGCCTCTCCGATGATGTGTGAGTAGTTTACCACAGACCTTCGGGTCCATAGTTATTAGCTAGATGGCTTCTTATCTCTCTCTTTGGATCTCAATACAAAGTTCTCCTCGATCTTCTTGGAAATCTATTCGATGTAACTCTTTTTGCGGTGTGTTGTCGAGATCCGATGAATTGTGGGTTTATGATCAAGATTATCTATGAACAATATTTGAATCTCCTATGAATTCTTTTATGTAAGATTAGTTATATTTGCAAGTCTCTTCGAATTATCAGTTTGGTTTGGCCTACTAGATTGATCTTTCTTGCAATGGGAGAAGTGCTTAGCTTTGGGTTCAATCTTGCGTTGCTCAATCCCAGTGACAGAAAGGGAAACGCATGTATTGTATTGTTGCCATCGAGGATAACAAGATGGGGTTTATATCATATTGCTTGAGTTTATCCCTCTACATCATGTCATCTTGCCTAATGCGTTACTCTGTTCTTATGAACTTAATACTCTAGATGCATGCCGGATAGCGGTCGATGTGCAGAGTAATAGTAGTAGATGCAGAATCGTTTCGGTCTACTTGTCGCGGACGTGATGCCTATATACATGATCATGCCTAGATATTCTCATAACTATGCACTTTTCTATCAATTGCTCGACAGTAATTTTGTTCACCGACCGTAATACTTATGCTATCTCGAGAGAAGCCAGTAGTGAAACCTATGGCCCCCGGGTCTATTCTGCATCATATAAGTTTCCAATCTTTTTACTTTGCAATCCTTACTTTCAATCTTTATCATAAAAATATCAAAAATATTTATCTTATTGTCTCTATCAGATCTCACTTTTGCAAGTGGTCGTGAAGGGATTGACAACCCCTTTATAGCGTTGGCTACAAGGTTCTTATTTGTTTGTGTAAGTACGAGGCAACTTGTGTGTAGTCTCCTACTGGATTGATACCTTGGTTCTCAAAAACTGAGGGAAATACTTACGCTACGTACTTTGCTGCATCACCCTTTCATCTTCAAGGGAAAAACCAACGCAGTGCTCAAGAGGTAGCAAGTACCGGCAGCACCGTGAGATCGAATCAAGAAGAAAATGCGGCGATTAGTGTATAACCTCTTTGGTGGCACCGATTAAGTCTCAGCTTCGTCCGAGGAAACGGTGATGATGCTGCTCTTCCGGTGGTGCAGGTGAAAACGGCGGTGTGGGGATGGAGGTGGCGTGAAAGATGAGGGGAACGTCGGGGCAGCTCCTTGGAGGTGGAGGACGGGGTGGCTGAACCAGCGGGACGACGAGATTGATGACAGATCCTCATCTGGTGCGGTAGATGAGGGACGTCGAGGTGTTGCTGTGGACGACATCATCGGGGAAGAGGCTCCGGCTGGGTGGCGGACGGATGAGGGTGTGGGGCTTCGCGGGTTTTCGTGGCCTCGGTGTACGAATGGGTGTGCGGATGGGATGGGAGGGGGAACCATGGATTAGGGATGCGCTTGTCCGAAACATGGGGTAAGTTACGAAAGTACCCCCACCGATTTGAGCTAGGCGGTTCTTTCGGTTCAGGGGTATCACGGGCATTTCGTGTGTCAGGATTTCACAGGAGGTGGGAGTTTTCGCGCGCGTTGTAATTTTGGGATATCTAGGCGCGGGTTCAGATGGAGGGAGTTTTCGGAGCACAACGAGACCAACATATATCTTAAATATTTCAGGGTAACAATGCGCGGGTTGAAGTGGCGGGAGTTTCGCAGCACGATAGACAAAGATGCTAGCTTGAAATTTCAGCATAACAAGGCGCGGCTTGAAATTTCGGGAGAACAAGCTTAACGTGTACAAAAAAAGACAATTCGCACCTCATCACTGGAGAGAGCCATGTCCCGTTTTACTATATTACTAGAAATGCATTCAAATACAACAACAACAAAACTAAAACAATCGGGACAACAAACATAATGTGTACAGTACCAAATCAATTTGCACTTCCCTCAACAATAAAAAAATAATACGTGTTGTCTAGCATATGGACTAAATTTGAGTACATTTTCCCTGTTTGAATGGATTGTACTCGTGTTAGTTATACAATCTAAATATTATCTTCACAACACATGACATGAATATAGGAGTAGTAAATTCCTATATAAATATGAACTACATGTACATACGATCTCAAATTCAAATATATGTATCCATTTTATGTTGAATTCAAATCATAGTACATGTATGCTCTAGCTAAATGTAAGGAATCTAAACCATGTATGATACTACATACAATGTGTTTAACACGCACAACAGACACACAAACACCATTTAGACTAGTAAGGTACACGTGCTTTGCACGCATGAGATTTGGCAACCAAATTATGAATAAATACCACATTATAGCATGTAAGCTTTGAGTCATATATGCATGATGTAGGTGTTCGTTTAATTCTTATAGTTCATTTCATTCAAAATCATCTAGTTTTTATAAGAAAGCTAATCTATTTTAAGATTCATGGAATTGTGCGTTGTAAAGCATAAAGTAAAAACAAATAATGGCAAATCATGTAGAAAAACATTTGGGCAATTGTGATACGGAAGATTCTAGAACAAAGAAGAAGTGATTGTGTTTTGAGGTTTGTGCATTATGCTTAAGTTCAACCATGGAGTCTTCTAGATTGTACATGTGGCAAAATCTGGTGGAATGTAGATGATATCCAACGGCCAGTAGTGCTCGAATTTGCCATCTCTGCACCATCGGATTGGTTTCATCCAACGACCATCTTTCAAAGTTAAAGTTATCCGCACACTATATAAAAAATATATAATCTAATATATAGGGGTATAGATATAGATATGTGATGCGAAAGCCACCCGTCATCTTCAATTAGAATAGTGCGTCCATGCACGGATGCAATGTGGCCAAACGATGTCTGCGATCGGTATCTCAAATTCAAATCAGTCTGAAGTTCTTCAATATGTATACAGTATAGCATGCTCGTTTCCAAACCACACCGCGCATATCTCAGTTATATTCATGCATGCATGGGTTTCAAACATCATGATCTCTTATTCAAATATTTGAATTCAACTTTACATTGATTATGACCTCACCTAGTCTTTTACACCCACACAGTCGTCTTCTCTTTATAATTGTACCACTAACTTTAATTCTCTCGTGCATGCATGCACACACATTACCACTCGGCATTATCCATCGCACACATCCAATCTTTTTCTTCAGGTCGGTCTCCCATTCATGCACACACACACCTCCCCCTCTTCATCATATCGGGCATTCTTTATCTCTCACGTGCATGCGCAACGATCAATGTTCCTCTATGTGTGTGTATATATAGCTAGGTCTTTCCCAGTTTTCCACACAAACCAATCAATCTATATATCTAGTGAGGTCTCACCCTCTTTCCCACATACACATCGATCAATCTATTCCTCTATATATATAGGATTACATAGCTAATACGCCCACATTAATTATATATCCAACGTCCCCCTCTCATCATCCATGCCTTCCGGTTCATCTCTCAGACGCGAGCACAGTGGCGAAGACAGGGGTAGGAAGGGCCCTGCCCCCCTAACATAACTATATATTGAGAATAATATGAATGTGATCATTAGATCAATTGCTGGTAAATGGTTTAAGTTGATGAATTGGCCCTCCCCGTAAAAGATTAGCAATGCTTGGCCCCGTAGCTCACTTATTTTTCATGGCTCCGCCACTGCGCGCAACAGCGCATGTTCTCGCCCCTCTCTTTAAATATCGATCTCGCACTTGTGCATTGATGTCTACTACGCAACCTTCTTCTTGTAGACGTTGTTGGGCCTCCAAGTGTAGAGGTTTGTAGGACAGTAGCAAATTTCCCTCAAGTGGATGACCGAAGGTTTATCAATCCGTGGGAGGCATAGGATGAAGATGGTCTCTCTCAAGCAACCCTGCAACCAAATAACAAAGAGTCTCTTGTGTCCCCAACACACCCAATACAATGGTAAATTGTATAGGTGCACTAGTTCGGCGAAGAGATGGTGATACAAGTGCAATATGGATGGTAGATATAGGTTTTTGTAATCTGAAAATATAAAAACAGCAAGGTAACTATTGATAAAAGTGAGCACAAACGGTATTGCAATGCATTGAAACAAGGCCTAGGGTTCATACTTTCACTAGTACAAGTTCTCTCAACAATAATAACATAATTGGATCATATAACTATCCCTCAACATGCAACAAAGAGTCACTCCAAAGTCACTAATAGCGGAGAACAAACGAAGAGATTATTGTAGGGTATGAAACCACCTCAAAATTATTCTTTCTGATCGATCTATTCAAGAGTCCGTAGTAAAATAACACGAAGCTATTCTTTCCGTTCGATCTATCCTAGAGTTCGTACTAGAATAACACCTTAAGACACAAATCAACCAAAATCCTAATGTCACCTAGATACTCCAATGTCACCTCAAGTATCCGTGGGTATGATTATACGATATGCATCACACATTCTCAGATTCATCTATTCAACCAACACAAAGAACTTCAAAGAGTGCCCCAAAGTTTCTACTGGAGATTCAAGACGAAAACGTGTGCCAACCCCTATGCATAAGTTCACAAGGTTACCGAACCCGCAAGTTGATCACCACAACATACATCAAGTAGATCACGTGAATATCCCATTGTCACCACAGATAAGCACATGCAAGACATACATCAAGTGTTCTCAAATCCTTAAAGACTCAATCCGATAAGATAACTTCAAAGGGAAAACTCAATCCATTACAAGAGAATAGAGGGGGAGAAACATTATAAGAACCAACTATAATAGCAAAGCTCGCGATACATCAAGATCGTGCCAAATCAAGAACACGAGAGAGAGAGAGAGATCAAACACATAGCTACTGGTACATACCCTCAGCCCTGAGGGTGAACTACTCCCTCCTCGTCATGGAGAGCACCGGGATGATGAAGATGGCCATCGGTGAGGGATTCCCCCTCCAGCAGGGTGCCGGAATAGGGTCCCGATTGGTTTTTCATGGCTACAGAGGCTTGCGGCGGCGGAACTCCCGATCTAGGTTATGTTCTGGGAGTTTGGGGATTTATAGAAGAAGTTGGCGTAGAGAACAAGTTAGGGGGCCCCACAGGGAGTCCACGAGGCAGGGGGCGCGCCCTCCATCCTCGTGGGGCCCACGAGACTCCCCTCCGGTAACTCTTCGTTCCAGTATTTTCTATATTTTCCAAAAAAATCTCCGTTGATTTTCAGCGCATTCCGAGAACTTTTATTTCTGCACAAAAACAACACCACAGTAGTTCTACTGAAAACAGCATCTGCCGGGTTAGTTCTAATCAAATCATACCAAAATCATGTAGAAATATTATAAACATGGCATCAATCCATCAAAAGTAATAGATACGTTGGAGACGTATCATGCATTCCTTCATAGTCTCCCTTCACTTGGCCCCTCGCACCATCTTCTAGCTCCCCATCGGATTTTGCCACATGTACAATCTAGCAGACTCCATGGTTGAACTTAAGCATAATGCACAAACCTCAAAACACAAGTGCTTCTCCTTTGTTCTAGAATCTTCCGTATCATAACTACCCAAACTTTTTTTCTAGTTGAATTGCCATTATTTGTTTTTACTTTATGCTTTATAATGCACAATTCCATGAATCATAAAATAGCACTACTAGGGAAAACCTTATACACAGAACTTTAGCAGGAGCGCGTGTTAAAAAAGCTCGCTGGAGCTAAATAGCAGTAGCGTGTTGAGTATAACCGCGCTACAGATACACATGTAGAAGTGGCGCGTCTAACAATAAAAGCGGTACTACCAAAATTCCCACTACTAAGCCGATAGGCTACACATAGTAGTAGCGATCTTATAGAAACAGCGTTGCCGCTAATATTTTTGTAGCAGCGCATTTACATAGAAAGGCGCTACTACTGACGAAAATAAAATAAAATGAAAAGCAAATAGAAAAGTAAATGAAAATGAAAGAAATAGAAAAAGGATAAAGGAAAAAAAGAAAATGTGAAGCAAAACAAATGAAAAAGAAAAATAAGGGAGAAAGGCGTAGCAGCAGCGTGTTTTCCAGAAAGGTGCTATAGCTAACTTAGCAGTAGCTCGCTTAGTAAGCCCGCGCTATAGCTAAGTTAGCTATAGCTAATGTAGCAGTAGCGCCTTTCCTAGAACGCGCTACTGCTACTTTTGACTTAACCACGCGGTTCGTTCTTCCCCACGGCCACTTCCCCCAAATCCAACTCCTTCGTTGTCGCCGCCGTCGTCACCCTGCATCACCGTCGGCCGCCGGGCGCTCTCTCGTCGCTCTCCGCACGCCCTTGACGCCGCCCCGACCCCGACCTCGATGCTGCCCTCCGCCACGCGCACGACCCCCGACCTCGACCTCGACGCCGCCTGCGCCTCCCTCGCCACCGGCACCCAAGGTGAGCATGCCTCCTCCTCCCCCTCCCCTACCTCTGCCTAGCTAAAGTTCCTAGGGTTCTTCAAATTTGAGATTGCATCAAATTAGTTAGGGTTCATCAAATTAGATGCTAATTAGGGCATTGTTGAACTAGTTTTTTTAGTAAGAACTAGTTGAATTAATAGAACAAGTGTATTTTTAGTAAGAAAATTAATATAACTAGTTGAACTAGTTTTTTCTAGTAAGAACTAGTTGAATTAATAGAACAAGTGTATTTTTAGTAAGAAAATTAATATAACTAGTTGAACTAGTTTATTTTTAGTAAGAACTAGTTTATTTTAATTTATAGTAAGTTTATTTTTAGTAAGAACTAGTTGAATTAATAAAACTAGTTGAACATGCCACATTTGTTGTTATTTTTTTAGTTAAAGCAAATATTCCCGCATCGACGTCGACGATGCCTATCCCGCATCCTCGTCGTCGACTCGGTGGAGGCCACCTGCTTGATCAGATGGGCCATGTCCGGGACTGGGCTCCGCCGGGCTGGTACTGGGAGGCGCTACCTACCAGGGGGCGCAGCTTGGTGAGGAGCCAGCCCGTCGTTGACCCGAACCTTCTTTGGTGGCGGTCGCGTGGGCCAGTGACGGTGCAGAGGCTTGAGGACCCCGCGGAGGTGGTACGTCACTATGTCACCGAGGAGGACACGCATGTCCGTTGCTACATGATTGCGTTGGAGCGCAGGTTCTCCAATACCTGGCAGGTTTTCCAGGGATCTCACTAGAGCTATGATCCTATGATGGTTCCTTCTCTTTGGGTGTCCACCGCCCGCGCCGATACCCGTCATTCGCTAGGGTTTTAGTTGTATTAGTGATGTTATATGTATGATACTTTTCAGATGTATTAGTGATAATATTCGATGATGTACGGACGCAAGAGATGATTTACTTTTGCTTATTGGATGCATGCTAATTTGAATACTTATTTATTTTACGATTTGGTTTTGCTTATTGAATGCTCAAATTGGAGAACTACTCCTATTTTGAATGCTCAAATTGGACCCCACTATGCAAGGCATATGCATTTGATTAGTTGATATCTTATAGGGTTTTTGTTTTAGCAGAAATCTAGGAGCCCCTCCATCATCCCCGCCGTCGTCCCCGTCATCGACCCCCTCCGACCTCGAGGTGAGACCAGCCAAATCTCCATGTCAATATGAGTCCTATATGATATTTTCAAATCTTTTTGCTCATATTTTCAACCATTGAAATGCAATGACCATCAAGTTTGAATGCTCATATGATGTAGATAAAAACATGTATATCTTGTGTTGCTCAAATAGGATATGTGCTTGCCCAAGTGGCCGGTCATGTTTGCAGGTTACACCTCCGAGTGGCCTATGTTTTGCCGGAGTGTTGATTAATTTCCGTTCCGGCAAATTTCAGGCGCTCGATATGTCCTTTTTTAGCAAAGGTCATGCCGGATTTTTCCGTGAATTTTGGCATGACTTGTGCTAGAATATGTAGGAAATATCGAGTGGCCTGGATTTTCTAGAAAGATAATTAAGCGATATTTCGGGTTGACTTTAAGTCTGTCGAGGCTCCACCATATATGAGAGAGGACGAAGAATCCCGACTGTTGTCGTGGGGGTCGTTTCTCCTTCTTCTCCTTGTGCTAGACCTTTGTTATGCACTAGGGGAAGGAGGAGTAACGACCATCACCGACGGTCGCAAATGTCAGAGAGGAATTAGTGAGGGAGAGTCTCCACCATATATCAGAGGACGAAGAATCTCGACTGTTGTTGTGGGGGTCGCTTCTCCTTCGTTCCCGTGTGCTAGGCATTTTGGTGTAATGCACTCGGGGACAAAAGGAGGAGCGATCATCACAAACGGTCGAATTTATACACCACGTGAGCTGAGAGTTTTCAAGAAAAGACTCGGCAGACCGATAGTCAACCCGTGATGAATTATAATGATCTAATTTAGTTTTGTAGTAAATATATTTAATTGTACAAATTTAATCTTTGAATTATGAACATAGGAAACGTCGTACTCGGACGACGAAAGTCTCCCGGGGGAGTGCGACTGGTGCAACGACGACCGAGGTCTGTGCGACAGGCCTCACCTGGACGAAGATCGGCGCTTCAGCCTTAAGCTCCAGGAGACCTTCGATGTTGAAAGGGTACGCAACGACGACAAGTGTTTTTTTCATAATTAAGCACGACTTCAACTATTTCAATGTGTAATTTTCATCTTTTACAATTCGAATAGCTTATCCCATGCCATGCAAGATGCTATGTCTTGGAGAGGATGGGTTTTGAAGACCATGAAAGTTTCGAAACAAAGAAAATTCACCTAAGGACCCATCATGGTTTGGACTTTGAAGTAAATCTGTACAATTCTCAGAGCGTAACCCATTTTGGCTGCACAAATTGGGAAGCACTTTGCAAGATGTATGGTTTTTATGAGGATATGCTTGTCACCATGGATCTTGGTGATCCTGACATCGAGCAAGACAATATGGACATTTGGGTCCTTGTTGATACGCTTCCAATTCTACCGCTATGTGAGTTTCTCAAACATAGTTATTAACTAATTTATATTGTTTATTTCAAAATAGTTGATAGCTTATTTTCATTCTTCAACAATGTGCGGAAGATGGTAGACAGAACCTACTACACCGATGGCTCCAAATTAACTTATCAGGAGAAAAATCATCTGATCGCATTTTGTACTGGACTTGAGAATTACAATATCTGTTATCAAACTCCTCCACATTATGGTCAATACGTGCCACTAGTGCACGTGTTGAACCACGGTAACATCCATGGAGATGCCATGGTAAGATCTTTTTACTATTACGACATCCGTGCATCTTTTGCATACTTCTAAAACTGAACTACATTGCTAACTACGAAGTTATTACTATGTTTTTCAATAGAAAATCTCGAAGGATTGTGTGCCTCATCTGATGTATCAGACTGGTCGCCTTGATGTTTTGAACATACAGCCAGGTCATCCTACGAACCTCCCCTGTCCATATCGGATTTCTAAAACCGGTGAACACATGGTAATCAAAGAATGGAAAAATGTATGGACAGTCGTAAGGAGGTTCTTGGAAGCAACATTGTGCGAAAGGCAAGAATTGGAGACAGGATAATCTCCATTCTCCATAATGGAGAGTCATGGGCTATCTTGTTTTATGCTATTGTACCTCACAGAATATAGTAGGTCCTAAGAGAATGTAGTAGGTCCTATGAGGTACAATGTTTATTATGTGGTACAATGTGTTAGAGTTGATGATGAGGAGTAGTTGTGATTATGACTAGTGACCAACTTGTTATGTGATGTCTCATTGATGATAACGATGATCATGATGTCACAGCCCTAGATCTTTGTTTGTAATTAGTTGCATCTGCATCCATGTCATCATGTTTATATTTCAATGTACTTGAAATGGGGCATGTGAAAGCCTCAGAAATCATTTCTGGAAATGACCAAGATAAAAATTGCTCCAAATAGGTCCAAGAAAATGTTCATGTTTCTCTCTAGAAATATTGGTCAGAGGTAAAATTCGAACCAATATTTTTAGGAGCTCATAAATATTTATATTGGGCACTTGGAACTAATGCAATAGTTATTTGCATTAAATATATATATGTTATATATTTTATATATGTCCAATAATTCTGGGTAAATGTGAGGGGCTCTGGAATAATCCAAATAGTCCCTACAAAAAATTATCAGAAGCAACAAAAATGATTTAGTGTCTGAAACTAATTCAAAACAAATTACAGAAAATGTAAAATAGAATAAGAGAGAGAGAAAGAGAGAGAGACTTACTGGCTTACCTGCGCAGCCCACCTGGCAGCCCAAGTGGCCGGCCCAGCCCACCAGGAGCCCCACCGTCTTCAACCTCTGCTAGTAGGCAGAGGTGTGTCGATGCGCGCGCGCCCGAGCTCCACCTCCTGCTTCCACCTCCTATTTCCCCCTCGCCCTGTCTCCACGCCACAGGAATGGCCTCGACCCCCTCTGCCTCTCCCTCACTCTGGAGCTCTCTCCCTCTCCTCTAGCTCCCTCTCCGCAGCCCCACCAAACACGCCGTCGCCGCCGCTCACCGTTACCGCGGCCACTGGCAACCACACGCCTCACTGACGAGTTTCCGAGCTTCTGCGTGTCGTCCTCGACCTCCCCGATGAGATACTCAACACCGGGCGCCCCCGAACACTGTCGACGCCGTCGTCTTCAACCTCGGCTCCCCAGATCGCCGACAACGCCCCGACATCGTCCAGCCTCCTGTGAGCCCTCTGAGAAGCGTGCTGCAACCGCTGTGAGCTCCGCCGTTGTTTGCCCCTCCTCCCCATGCCTCTCGATCACCGTAGCCGCCGTTTCGACCGAAGCCGAAGCTCACCACCGCCCAGCCATGTCGCCGCCGTGGCCACTGTCACATAGAGCTGCAACTGAGCACATAGCCGTGCTCAGCGCAACGCCAGAAGCCCAAAACCCCCTCCAGCTGCTCCTGTCGTGCTTCGCAACACCGAAACCGCCGAGACCCGAACTCTGGCCGCCACATTCGTGCTCGCCACGGTCGACTCAGGCCACCCCAGCTCCTCCCGCTTGGCCTACCGGATGCGCGCGAGCCACAGCTACGCGTAGGACCAAACCGCGGTCGATTTGGTCGACCGTGGGCAAATTCCGAGCCCCTCCGCCATCTCGGGCTTCACCGGCGACGAGCCGTGGACCAAGTCCGGCGTGTTTGACCGTTTTGACCCGGGTAGACCCAGTTGACCCCCTGGTCACTGACGTGTGGGCCCCAGGCCACTAACTAAACGAGATTAGTGTTAGTTTAACGCTAACTAAATTACATTAGTTAGGTTAGTCACTGATAGACGGGACCCACAGGTCAGCTTTGACCTGGACTATCTCCGTTGACTGCTGACGTCACCCTGACGCAACGCTGACGCAATAACTCATTTATTGGATTATTCTTATACAGGAAATTCCAGAAAATACCCAAAACTTCTAAAATTCATAGAAATTCAACCCTAACTCCAAATGAAACAAATTATATATGAAAAATGATCAGAAAAATCCAATCTTTGCATCTGGAATGGTTTCATGCATGTCAGAACACTTTAACCTTGCTGTTTAAGTGAAACAAGCTAATGCATTAATATGACTTCATATCTTGGGCTTTCATTTGAATCTTTGATTCAAATGGACTCAAACCAACCTGTTTTAGAATGCACTAGCCAAAACACACCCATATTGCCATGTCATAGCATGCATCATATTGTTGCATATTGCCATGTGATGATTGTGTTTCGATGTGTCTTTCGTGGTAGGTTCTGCCTCCGAGGATACCCACGAATATCCGACTGAAGGGCAGTATCCTACTACCACTCCATCAGGCAAGCAAAACCCCCTTGTTCATTCCGATACAATCCCACTCTCTCGCTCCTGCTCTCTTTTACTGCATTAGGACAACATCGATTCAACTGTTACATGCTGCGGTAGTTGAACCCCTTATCCTCTACATGACATGTCATTGCCACAGTAAATAGATTAAACCCACTAGCAGGAGTAGGAGTTGTTTGAGCCCTGATGTGCCTACTCATTCATGTTTGTCTGTCATGCCTGCTACTGCTTAGAGTTGAGTCAGGTCTGATTCATCGGGGATGAATTGGAAAGTGGTGAACATGTCCTACTGTTGAGAGCTAAGTGTGTGAATACGATTTGGTAAAGGTAGCGGTGGGAGGCCATCTAGGAGTACATGGTGGGTTGTCTCATTGAAGCCGTCCTCAGGAACTGAGTTCTGTGTTTGTGATCCATGAACAGCTACTACCATGCATTGGGCCCTAAAATATGACCCCGCTCGACTTCTTAACCACACTAGTCCTCTGTCCAGGAGTTGCAAGTAGTTTCTGGTGTTTGTAGTGTACTGGAGGCCGTGGGCAGCGCTGACCCGCGGGGTGGGCTGTGATGCGGCAGGTACGTGGCACGGTGTACCGGATGCCCGTTTGGTGTCTCGGGAACCCTGCACACATCGTTCGGGGCCGTATGTGGAAACCTCGGCCGGACTCCCTGCGGATGGAACCTGGATAGGCGATAAACCTGGACTAGATACTTGAGTGTTTAGGTAGGTCGTGGTCTACACCCACGCCGGCTTTCGCTTGAAGTCTGCCGAGCACATGTCGTGTCCAGACGCTAAGTGGTGGAAACATGTATGAAGAAGTACACCCCTGCAGGGTTAACATCATCTATTCGAATAGCCGTGTCCGCGGTGAAGGACTTCTGGGTTGCCTGTACAGTTCATAGACAAGTGAAAGTGGATACTCTAAAACTCGCAAGATAAGCGTGAGTGCTATGGATGGCCTTCTCATTGGTAGACGGGAGTGGATCCATAGTGGTGTATTGATATGGTGAATATGTGGACTCGTGTGCGCCACCTCAAAAGAGTTACTTGCAGTCATAGTTAGGATAGCCACTGAGTAAGCTGGCTTGCTGCAGTCAAACTCCACCACCCCCTTTGTTGATACTGATGCATATGTAGCTAGTTCTGATGTAAGTCTTGCTGGGTACATTTGTACTCACGTTTGCCTATTTTATGTTTTGCAGAGAGACGTCCGTCTCGCTAGTATTTCCGCATGGACTTCGACGTTTAGCTTGTTACCTCAGCTACGATCTTGTGCCCTCGGCAGGATCTGGTAGATAGTCAGGTTTCTCAGCCTTTTTCATTTGTAGATGTCTGTACTCAGACATGTTAAGCTTTCGCGTGTGCTTTGACTTGTATGCTCTGAATGTTGGGTCATGAGACCCATGTTTGTAATATCTCGCTCCTTGGAGCCTAATGAATGAATACTTGAGTCGTAGAGTTATGTCGTGATGCCATGTTGTATTTACACATATCGAGCATATTGTGTGTATGATTGAAATGCTTGGTATGTGTGGGATCTGACAACCTAGTTGTTTATCCTTGGTAGTCTCTCTTATGGGGAAATGTAGTCTTGTGCTTCCATGAGCCATAGTAGTCCGCTACAGCCCGGTTCACCGGAGTCCTGCTAGCCCAGCACTACTACTCCGGAACACTTTACTGGCCGGCATGTGATTCACTTCATTCATGTGTCTGTCCCTTCGGGGAAATGTCACGCCGTGACATCCGGAGTCCTGCCTAGCCTGCTACACCCCCGGTTCACCGGAGTCCTGTTATCCCAGTGCTACAGCCCGGATTCGCACGCTGCTGACCGACATGCTCGATGTTGACTCATGTAAGCCTGTCCCCGTAAGTTAGTGCCACTTTGGGTTCACGACTAGTCATGTCGGCCCGGTTCTATGTCATATGGATGCTAGCGACACTATCATATATGTGAACCAAAAGGCACAAACGGTCTCGGGCTGTGGTAAGGCGACATCCGTGGGAATACCGTGCGTGAGGCCGCAAAGTGATATGAGGTGTTACCGGCTAGATCGATGTGACTTGGAATCGGGGTCCTAACACATGAGGAGGTGTTATATGACAATGATGTATTTATGATGATAAGTTGTTAATGATATGATGATGATATTTATTATATCGTTGGGTGAAAGAACCACGGATTAGTTTCAAGTGGATGTCCATCCACTTGAAACTAGTCCACGGTTCTTTCACCCAGTGATGTAATAACTCATTACGATGTAAAAACAATCTCTAAATTGCTGTTGTATGAAAACTTGTATAAAGGTGCATGAATACAACAAGAAATAAAAAGAAGTAAAATACGGAATAATAGTAGTAGCGCGGGCTGGGAGAAGTGCTACTAGTAATTACTAGTAGCGCTCTTTGAAGAAAGCGCTACTACTAAGTCGATATAGCAGTAGCGTTGGTTAACCCATGCTACTGCTAACCTTTAGCTGTAGCGCCGTACCAGTAGCGCTCCTGCCCGCGCTACTGATAGGCCTAAAACACGCGCTACTGCTAGGCTTTTCCCTAGTAGTGTAGATTAAGGGCTTCTTTGATTCAAAGGTTTCTCAAAGGAATTTTGGAGGATTCTAATCCTTAGAAATTTTTCCTATCTTGGTTGTTTGATTCGTAGGATTGTAAACCATAGGTATTTTTCCATAGGATTCATTTGCACTAGATGTCATAGGAAACTTTCCATCCACTCAAACCTCTTTGAAAGAATGCTAAGTTTTTTTATGCACAATCAAACACTCGTACAACCATGTAGGATTCAAGACGACATTCCACTCTAATCCCAAGTTTTTCCTATTCCCGCGTTTTGGCAATCCTACGAATCAAAGAGGCCCAAACTTTTTTATAAGAACTAATTGATTTGAATGAGATGAACTATAAGAATTAAACGAACGTCTACATCATGCATATATGACTCGAAGCTTACATGCTATAGTGTGGTATTTATTCATAATTTGGTTGCCAAATCTGATGCGTGCAATGCATGTGTACCTTACTAGTACTTCGAGTATGTGCAAAACACATAAATTAGAATTCCAATGGCATGTTGCACAGTGTCTCTCTTTCAGTTCATGCAGCCACGTGGCACATGTGGAGGCGTTGTCGCGACATCCTTGTGTGGATTGATCATAGTGACGTGTTGCTAGTTCCAGAAGAATGTACTCGTCCTCTCTCAGGCACACTGGCAGTACATGCACGAAGCGAAGATGTGCACGCACGCACTCATTCCCTCGCACGCACACGCGGGTACACGGTGGGACGCATTTTTGTACGAAGATCCACCCCATGTGATAATTTGACGCGCGTAAAATTGATGGTCAATTAATACAGCGCATGCAAATTGAGTGGACGTGAGGGAGGAACTAGTTGAGAAAGACATTACTAGTTCATCGCGTGCATGCGAGTAGTTAAATCATGGGTTGCTACTTCCATTGGTCTCCTTCGTATTTTGTGCCAATTTTGACCATATTTTTAAGTAACAAATAATATTTATGCATGTCATAAAAAGTGGCACAAAAAAAGGGGGCCAATAAACCAGGACGCAGGCGGCATGATCAATTTTTGCCAGGGCTACTGTTGGTGGCTTTTGTATTTAAATATGGACGGATTGGAGTAGTACTATCTTTATCTTAGCCTCATAGGGCTCTCCAAGTGCCTAGGCTCGCCTTCCCGCCTCGCCCACCGGATCCCGCCATGGATAATCCCTTAGATCTTAGGATCCCGCGGGCTTCCCTCTCGCTGTGGCCCGCATCACTGCTGCCTTTGAGCGAAACCCACATGTGTTTTAGAGGGGATCCATTGCTCTAGAATCACCAATCGGTGGCACCGGAGGACATGCCAGGGCTGCGTTTCAGGTGGTGGGCAGCAAGGGCAAATCAGATCGAGGAAGCGTTGCATCGATTGGAGAGAAGTTTGAAGGATCTGCGCCTGGCGCAGCACAAGGCGGAGGCGCAAGTCAATCTCAGGGGAGAGTTGCTGAGGGATGTCAGCATCTGGCAGCGTCGCGTTGATTTTGAGCTAGGGCTAATGGCAGAGATCATATTCACGGAGTCAACTACGGAGGAAAGAACGCGCATGCCTGCGAAATGGCATGAGCAGCCGGTGCAACTGTTCAAATGGGCGGTAGGAGAAGCCAAATCATGGGACCAGCTACAGCGGCGCCGCTGGGCATGCATCGTAGGCGAGGTGAGCTGGCCGCCTTCCCCGCCGGTGATGCAGTGACCTACTCGGTTGCTGCTGCAGTGAACTTGCGGAGCCATGGCGGTTTGCAATCGTGACAATCACTCCATCTCTATGTATTGTATTCCTGTGAAAATACTTGGTCGTTTCGAAAAATATGGTAATTGATTTATCACTAGTTTTTGAATGCTTGGTCGTGACAATCACCCGAAGCCACAACCATAAGTCTCCATCGCGTAATACTTACGGTTGGTCGCACCAATAGACGGTCGGTCGGACCCGCGACATGCATCGGCTTGGTCTGACATGTACGACCAGTTACATGACTGACTTGTGCGACCGTATGTGAGCAGTAGTACTTGAAATTTGTGTTCCAGGAAACTCATCTGGAGCCGTTTCGGGCCTCAAAACCAAAACCATCAATTGATCTTTAGCTTGTTCCCATCACATTCCAAAGTGTATAGTATAATTAAGTGCAAACCTGCTCACACCTAGTACGTATCAAACCTAAACGTGTTCCCACTATGCAGGTTTTAGTACTAGTGCTAGTACTAGGTTATAAAAAGGGGAACTAGTACCTAGCCGAAAATCACTCTACCTCTTCCTCCTCATAAGTCTTTCTTGTTCATCCGTCCTTGCCATGGCCGGTGTGCAGAGCTCTAGGTTGAGAACTACTCGTAACAATGGAGCGGCAACCAATGCCGCGGAAAAAAAAGAGGGCTCACCGCCTAGCAGAGACAGGCGAGGGCTCCCAGGAGCGCCCTAACCGCGGAGGCGAGTGCTCCCAGGAGCGCCCTAGCCACGGAGGCAAGGGCTCCCAAGAGGGCCCTAGCTGCGGAGGCGAACATGCCGAGCTGGCGGCGCTGGAGTCGTTATCCCTCAACGACATGCCTGATCTGCTCAATAAGTAGGAGGAGTTCATCGGCGGCTTGGTGGAGCTGCTGAAGGAGAGCCTCGACGACATGCCCGCTGAGCTCAATGAGCAGGGGGAGTTGACCGTTGGCTTGGTGATGCTCCTGAAGAAGAGCATTGCCTCGAATAGGAGGGCGACCAACGAAATCCTGCAACTTCAGGAGGACAAGGCGAAGCTCTGCAACGAGCTCGACCTACTGAAGGAGGAGAACGCCAGCTGGAAGAAGCTGCATGAGAAGAGTAGTTCCTCGATTAAGATGTTGCAGGCCCTCGTCATGGAACAGAAGGAGGACTTGGTGAAGCTCCGCATCGAGCACCCGGCTGCTGTCAAGGTACGTAATGCGGCCGTGGAACAGATGATGAAGGCTCGCGTAGAGAAATCCCGCGTCATGGACAGAATGAAGAAGATGGTAGAGGAGATGCGCAAGGAGATGGAGGGCATGGAGGCGATGAACAAGCAGTTATGACTCCGCAGCCAGCTACCCTTCATGTAGTAGAGCAGCGCCCTAGACTTGTGCGTGCGTCTTCCTTCTTTTTTTGGGGTGATAATCTTCCTTCTTCTTTTGCTCATATGTTTCTTCTTTTGCTTCGGGCGTTTCGCTGCACGTGTCATGTTCTCTGTGATGCATGAATAGAACAATGCTAACAATGAGCGGCGCCGTGGGATCGATGACTAGCAAATTAGATCATTTTTATCGCCATATGGAACTGGGCTGCCGTGTTTCGTGCTCCTCCGTCGTACTAGTACTCCAGTGGAAAACTTGAGTATACCGCATGGTTCTTTGCTCCTCCTCAGGTCGTCAGCAACATTTGTACGAGCAGTCAAATCAGAAGGCCCCGCCTCCCAGCTGTAATGAGCCGTCAAATCACAAAGGCCCTCGCCTCTTGTGAAACTGACCAAGCAAGACTGCCCCCCCCCTCTAGCCTTTTAAAAATGTATACTTTTGTACAGTAGTAGTATCGATGTATTGCGCCATGGAGCAAAACTAACAAGATGAAATTAAAGAAAAAAGGTGGTACATATGGAGAGCGCTCGTCGCCAAATTATGCATATAGTAATATTAGTTCTGGGGTTCTTATTTCCACAAGTTGTGTATCACTACTCAGTTTTTCCATTAGAAGTTACAACTACTCAAAAATGCCATCGATCCGTGAGATGCTTGCTAAAAAATACAATTAGATATCTCAAAAATGCGATTGTTCCGTTAGATGTTTGCTCAAAAATGCCATTAGACATTGTTATTTTCACGTCAAACCCGTTGACCATGTTATATGACAAAAATAAGCAGATTCTCACAATGATAAGTGTGGCCCCGCTTGTCAGGAGTAACCAAGAGAATAATTTTA
This sequence comes from Aegilops tauschii subsp. strangulata, assembly GCF_002575655.3. Lineage (NCBI taxonomy): Eukaryota > Viridiplantae > Streptophyta > Magnoliopsida > Poales > Poaceae > Aegilops > Aegilops tauschii. The sequence goes on from NC_053041.3 coordinate 546,568,385, forward strand.
CAGGAAAATAGGAACGATGTTGGGATCAAGTAGGCCCCACACTTTATTGTACTTGTCGGGGATATACCCCGTGGCGTAAACCAGCCAGAAGTATAACCCGGCCGGACTTGGCGGTTTACTTCAGACCCGGCTGAGACTTGACGATTCACTGGCAACCCGTTTGGACCTGGCGGTTTATGATTCATTGGTAATCCGGCAGGCGGGTCAGAGGAGCGACAAGACCCGGTGGCCCAACGGGCGGTTCATGAAGGCCGATTCATACTATGGTGGGCCGGTTTACAAGGAAAGGCGTGAGGAATATTTGTCTTACAAGGAGTTAAGACCTGGACTTGTATCCGGTTTGTATTAGAGATAGACTAGTCCTAATCCTAATAGGACTCCACATGTAACCCGCCCCTTCAACATATATAAGGAGGGGCAGGGCTCCCCAAAGAGGAAGAGGCAACAATCAATAATCTCTAGGGCTAGACACAATTAGAGGAGAGCCGGTTTACGACGACTTCCTCATGAGCGTAATGAGATCTAGCCTCAAACAGCATGTAGGGTTATTACCGGATGATGTTTCCCGGGGCCCGAAGCTGTCTAAATCCTCGTCTTGTGTTGCATCTCTCGATCCCGCTCAACCCCTCTCAAGCTACTACATAGATGCGCTGGCCTCACGACTAAGTCCTTTCATTAGGACATCTGCCGTGACAATTCTACGACAGTTGGCGCCCACCGTGGGGCTCACGCACGGTGGTGTTGAGTTCTTGGAGGGAGCTCTCCCAGGGATCGAGAAGTTTGCAATTTTTCGGATGACCCGGTTTGGAAGGGTTTGCATCAAGTTCAAGTTCATCAGTCCAGGTTTAAGATTTGTGAGGTTTAAAAGTTCAAGGAAAATTAGGGTTACAACTCGTTCGTCGACATCATCGGGCAATCTGCTGAGACAAAACACCAACAGGAATTTAATCCTCATGTCACCGTACGATCGGGTGGATGCGATCAACTTTTCTCGGCGGCTATTGTGCGCGGCGTCTAAACAATCCATCAAGCCGTCAAATCACCAAGTCGCTGAGACCGTCGACTTACGTTGAAATCTGATTGGGCATACTACTCTTTTTTTGTTGAGGAATTGGGCATACTACTTGGAGCATCTACTCATAGCTGTTGTCGTTACTTCCTTCAATGTATAATGATCCGAGGCCAGATCGATGTTGGGAGCACCGCTTGCAAGAGGCCGAGACCGGCAGGAGTTCCAAACGCATCTAAGGCGTTAGCTGTTCTGCCAAGTTGCCGATTATTCCTCCCGAAAAGATCAGGCATAGCCACTGCTAGTAGTATTTACGAGTTTGATCGCTGCTACTATGGTCAACCAAAAGCAAAGTCGGCAGCCCGAAAAAAATGCTCAGAATAAAAAAGTCAAGGAAGCAGTCAAGAAAGGAAGAGGCAGACGTGCAGTTTCCGAAGACGCCTACGACCCGAAATCAATCGATACGAGGATAAATCATGGCATCAAAAGAAAGACTAGCGGCGCAAGTCAAATCCACCAAGTTGTCACTGCTATTGCCTTTTTAGACGTGAGGGCAAAGGAATAAAGAAACAAGCATCATTGCATGTCACGAGTCCCTAGGTTTAATGGAAAACTACTCTGGAAGGAAGACAAAGAATACTGATACTAGCGCATCAATTGCTAGTAGTAATACCACCAAAGTTGTCAGGCACAGGTGGAGGACGCGTTCACGTTTGCGCACATACAGGCTGCATAGCCAGCGTACGCACATGCAACCGCACTTGAAGGGTCTCACTCGTTCGTCCAAACTGACAGGACACGTCAGACACAATTATGCGTTCACCACTTCCTCTGCTCTACGACGAGTCGAAGCTCTGAGCAGCTGCTTCCAAACCGGTCAGGCCTCAGTTAAGCCGCCGTGGCCCGCCTCCATTGAGGACCGCCGCGCCGAGTCCTCTGACTGCTGCTGTCTGTGCACGCTGAGTCGCCCGCTTGCTTTGTGCTCGCGGCCCTGCCGTCTCCCGCGTTGCTGCGCCCGTGTCCTCACCTCGGGGCACCCTTGCTACAACGCTGAGCCGCCCACTTCCCCAGCTACTGTGGGTTCGGGCCGCCACTGCGGTGTCGCTTTCAAGTCACCCCTCCGGCCGCTGTTATATATATCTGCCGCTTTCTTGGTCCTGTGTACATACTAAAGGCTGCACCAGAATACGTCCAACATTGTTCGGTACTGGTATCCGCGTTCATCCGGAAAATAAATCAGGTGATATTCGTCCAGTCTGTTTTAACAGCACATATTAATTTGTGAGAACAATTATTTTGTCGCGTAATATTTTTGCGCAGGATAGTCATTCAGGACAAAGGTGTTATACAGCGGATCGCACCAGCATAACTCTGCACTGGAGTCCGTCCGTGTCATGTTGCTCGATGGATACGCGTGCAAGTCGTGGCCCCCGCTGTTCGGTTTACATCTGTCCGCGCCTGCGGCCAAGTCGCCTGTCCGCACTGGTTTGCAGTGTTGCGGCTGACTCACCCGTGAGTGATTGCAGTTTCACCTAGTAATCATTAACTTCATGGCGGATTACTTCCGGCCTAAACACATCAGGTGATATCCATCTAAAATATATTTTATTAGCACATATTATTTTTTGTCAAAGAGCAGTTTATCTTTGCTTTGGCCTGCTGGTACGCCAAGCCTGAAGCATATTGTTTTTTTATCAAAGAACAATTACTTTGATCTATATATTTTTGTATACAGGATAATTATTCACTACAAATGTAGTTTATACCACGGGTATGGAGCACGGCCTGATAATGTTCCGCCCCGTGATAGTCCGTGACATATTACCCGTTGAATGGACGCGCACAAGTCACCGCCCTTGCGGCCCGGTCTACATTGACTTGCCAGGATCGCGTTTGATCGCTGTTCAATGGACGTGCACAAAGCTGCCGCCTCTGCGGACCCGGTCTACATTAACTCGCCCGTCCGTGCCGGTTTACAACACCGGTGCCGACTTTCCCCGTCCGCACCGGCTTACAATGCCGCGGCCGACTCATCTGTCCGAGCTGTCTCTGATATTGCGGTCGTCTTTGCTGTCCGTCTCTCGCGGCCTGGTCTACATCAGCATACCGGGCCCCACCTCTCTGCATGAGCTGTTTATTGGATATGAGCAAGTCATAGCTTGGGTAGCCCGGTTTTCTTTCAAATTGTAGGCAAATTATCATCAACCGCCGTTTGCACTGGATAGCTCAATGGGCAGGCGCACAAGTCGCCACCACTACAGTTTTGGTTAACTTCAAATCGCCAGTTGGAAAGAACCATTGGCCGAGTTGCTGACACAGCTCGTACAGGATCATTTATAACCCGCCGCAGTCACCTCAACTTTTTGTGGATTCACATCGCATTATCAACATCAATGATATACACCTTCTGCTATGGTCAAACACGGAGAATCTCAAGCCAACTCCTCGAGTCACCTTGAGACTTGGGGGCTACAATGATATGATTCAGCTATATGCCGGTTTGAAGTGAAGTCAAGAACCCCAGGATGTTGGAGGGGAAGATAACCCGGTCCCGGAGGCTACTACCATATTGATGACAATTTGAAGGCCGTCAGAAAATTTCCGGTTCAAAATAAAGAATGTCGATTTTAAATCCGATTCAAGGGAAATATTTTCTCCCACAAAGCTCTGAAGCTCTCAAATCCGGTTTGAAAATGTCCAGTTCAAAAAGGAATTAACTTCTCGCAAGTTCGAGTTTAAAGGCCGTTAGAAAATTTCCGACTAAAAATGAAGATTCCAGTTTAAAATCCGGTTCAAGGGAAAGATGTCTCCCACAAAGCTTTGAAGCTCTCAATATCCGGTTCAAAATCCCGGTTCAAGAAGGATTTATCTCTTGCAAAAAGTTAAAGGGTGCCAAAGAGGACCTACTGCCATGATGCGCGGTTCAAACATGGGTGTCATGCCTTATTGGCTTATCATATTATTGATCACTTGGGGGCTTGGTCGTATCTGAACCATAGCTACACCTCTTGATCGGCATAATGCCACAGCATCACTTGGGGGCTTGGTCGTATCCGAACCATAGCTACGCCTCTTGATCGGCGTAATGCCACAGCATCACTTGGGAGCTTGGTCGTATCCGAACCATAGCTACGCCTCTTGATCGGCGTAATGCCACAACATCACTTGGGTCGAACCCGAACCATAGCTACGCCTCTTGATCGGCGTAATGCCACAACATCACTTGGGGGCTTGGTCGAACCCGAACCATAGCAACACCTCTTGATCGGCGTAATGCCACAGCATCACTTGGGGGCTTGTTCGAACCCGAACCATCGCAACACCTCTTGATCAAATTTGGGGCATGTCAGCCCGTGAAAAGCCTTGACTACAACGGTTTTATTTGCCTTTTGCTAAGTTTCTCTTTCTTTTGATGAGATTTGTGATGTTTTTAAACCGGTGTTCATTAACCCGGCTTGACTTTCAAGTACAAGTTGTCAGTATATGATCAGTCATAATCCGGAGATTATCAACCCGGTCTGGTTTTGACTACAAGTCGCCAGTATTATATATGGTTAATCCGGTGTTTATCACAACCCGGTACGGTTTTATCATAAACCGGCACAATATGGAAGGAGTTATCAGTACTCAAAATTTGGGTTATCACCCTTACTACAAAAAGTTGGTAAAACCAACAACGTGATTCAATGTCACATGTATGATATATTTCATATTTAATTATTCTTAAGTGCAGCCTTGGTTATAAACCCGGGTTATGTGTTGGGCATTATGACCCGTCCGGCGGTAAACTGCCAGGACACTTTAAACTTGTTGTATGCAGAAACAGGTTGAATAAAGCATGATTATAAATCACCGGCGTTTATTAAACCGGCCTAGCTTTCGACTATATGTCGCTAGTATGATGATAAATTATCTGGTGTTTATTAAACCGGCCTGGCTTTAAGACGATAAGTCGCCAGTATATGATGATAAATTATCCGGTGTTTATTAAACCGGCCTGGCTTTGGACTATAAGTCGCCAGTATATATTTGGATTGCGCCATTGGAATCATGCGCTTATAAATCATTGGGTTATATTATTCAAATAGCCAAACTTGGCTGAATTTTCATTATGATATTGAATGAATAAGGTTTTCATACCGGATTATATTATCTTGAATAGCCAACATGGCTGGATTTTTATTATGGTTATTAGTAACCGGTATTATTGAGGTTTTGAATGTCGCTTTAGCGCAATGGCTATTATTTTATCAAAGGATATGATTTATTCTACAATGGAAGGAATAGTCCCGAGTCGCTGCAGGCTTACGACCCGGCACTTGGGGGCTACATTATTCAAATTGAGATTACATGCAAGTCTCATATCGCTGCAAGCATGCACCATGACACTTGGGGGCTAATGCAAACTCATTTTTTATTGGCCTTATTGAAGACCCGACTCATCACATCACAATGAGCCGGCCCTTGGGGGATACCAATTGCTCCTGTCAAACATTCAAGGTATACAAGCCTTAATCCATTATATTAAAGGGTTCATTGCTCAGTCGGTAAAGCACAAAGCTCTTAACCTTGTGGACATGGGTTCAAGCCCTACGATGGAAGCTACATTATAAGATGTTATTTTCATTTGAAGTATATATCAAATCCCGGTTCAGTATTATCTTACTAAGCCGGCCCTTGGGGGCTACACATCAGTGCTAAAATCTACATGATTATATTTACAAAGTCCCTGCTCATTATTGCATAATGACCCTGCCCTTGGGGGCTACACTGATTGAAGTTTTTATAAGCAATTACAAGTCCCAGGTTGCTGCAAGCATGACAACCCGGTACTTGGGGGCTATATATATGGAGTAATCAGTTTATATGATTGAGATGAACAAACTGGATTTCTTCAAGGTTGAAAACACTTATTGGAGCAAGTCTTAAGTTATCACTATGTTCTCCTCTTAAGACTTGGGGGCTACAGGTATTATGCATATAAAGGAAGAACGTCTTCAGTTTATCAGTTTTGAGCAAATCAGGAAGATCAATTACATGACCCGGTGTCGACAACAATTATGACCCAGTCCCATCAATATTTATAAACCGGCAATTTTGACAACGATAAACCGGCAAGTTCTACATTTTCAAACCGGTGGATATCAGTTGAATATTTGAAGACCAATATTTTTGTCAAGTCAGCGCATTGAAGGCGGATTCAAATGGATTCTTTATTTATGAAATATCTTCTGCAAGCAAATTGATTATGAAGCTGGTCTATTGACTCGGATTTCTAGAAGGAGGAAATGACAAGGACTTAAGGATGATCAGATGCCGGTTTACAAGAATTCTTAACCCGGAGCATAATCTGTCAAATTTGTTCTTGTGTTTGTTTTACAGGATCAGTTTAACATGGATAAATCCAAATTAAACTGGGGGCTAATGTCGGGGATATACCCCGCGGCCTAAACCGGCCGGAAGTATAACCCGGCCGGACTTGGCAGTTTACTTCAGACCCGGCTGAGACTTGACGATTCACTGGCGACCCATTTGGACCTGGCGGTTTACGATTCATTGGTAATCCGGCAGGCGGGTCAGAGGAGCGACAAGACCCGGTGGCCCAACGGGCGGTTCATGAAGGCCGATTCATACTATGGTGGGCCGGTTTACAAGGAAAGGCGTGAGGAATATTTGTCTTACAAGGAGTTAAGACCTGGACTTGTATCCGGTTTGTATTAGAGATTGACTAGTCCTAATCCTAATAGGACTCCACATGTAACCTGCCCCTTCAACATATATAAGGAGGGGCAGGGCTCCCCAAAGAGGAAGAGGCAACAATCAATAATCTCTAGGGCTAGACAAAATTAGAGGAGAGCCGGTTTACGGCGACTTCCGCATGAGCGTATTGAGATCTAGCCTCAAACAGCATGTAGGGTTATTTCTGGATGATGTTTCCCGGGGCTCAAAGCTGTCTAAATCCTCGTCTTGTGTTGCGTCTCTCGATTCCGCTCAACCCCTCTCAAGCTACTACATAGATGCGCTGGCCTCACGACTAAGTCCTCACCCTAGGACATCTGCTGTGGCAATTCCACGACAGTACTGTAGTGAGATAGAGGGAGAGCTGGCATGTTGGTCCATAGATATTTATGTCATTATAACATGGAAAAAGAGATTTGAGTCACCATAATGGTTTCCAGCACAACACACCCCTCAAATAAAACTAAGCACCCTAAAATTCTTTGATAACTAAACTGCTGGCTATATGATGTTGGCCATATATATTGTGCGTAAATAATGTGAAGAAACAAGTGGTAGTACTACCAACTACAAGATGAACTATAAGAAATACTAGTATGTATGTAGTTCTGCTGGGGGCTCAGCACAACACACCCCTCAAATAAAACTAAGCACCCTGAAATTAAACTAAGCAACTAATCCAGTAGACACTGCATTACAACCACCATGAGCAATGACACTGCCACCTTACTCGGACTCCTCGTCCACGTGCTCGGCTTTGTCCTTGTCCCTCTTCTCTTGCCCGATACTTCTTTGCTTGAATCGCACACTTGGCTCTCGCTCTTCATCCAACCCTTGTAGATATTGAAACAAAGGTAGGCATCCATTGTAGCATAATTCATGTGGTGTATATCTAGTACATTCCACTGCCATGCACGATGAAACATGGGCGGAGGTTTCATCAGTTTACCATACGAAGGATCAACCATGGCTCCTGCCAGGGCTAGCATTGAAGGCTGATCACGGGAGGGCACCTGCCCATTCTTCTGGAGGTCGAAGGGCCCGCCTACAACGAGGCCTATCCGATGCAGGACTTCTTAGTCGTTCGTAAAGTCTACAGAAACGAATTTGACTTTGCCGCCCCCAAGGAAGTTCTTAAAATCCTCGCACATAACGTCGGCATGGCATATGTGGTAGACCAAGCACAAGTTATGGACGCTAACCTGGATCACGGCGGGCTTCTTCCTCTCTTCCTCCTTTAGATTCTTCTCCTTTCCCAGGACTGTGGTGTACTCAACACCTAGCCCAGCAACCACTCATCATTTGACTTTTCGAACATGCGTCCGAAGCGAGCAAGGCATCGTTTCACCGTTGCGGAAGAACGGGTGTAGATGACGTCGAACTCATCGCCGGTGATGGTTCTAACCTTGTACTCACCGCCGATCATGGAGATTTGGGACGCCATGGATTTGGGAGGAGGGTTAGGATTAGTGGAACTGCCGTAATGTGAAAGGACGGGATGACTAGGAGCGAACTGCCGTAATGTTAAAGGACAACCGGGGACGAGTAGGAGCGAACTGCAAGTGGTTTTTCGATTGTAAAAATGCTGAGTGGGGCATGCGAATGGCAAGGTAGTGGGCTTGCCCGGTGGATAAATGGAATCATGCACAGTACTATGGGGGGCCAATTAGATTTCATGTCTACTAGACGCCCAATTAAATGGCTTCATGCATCTGCGTGTTCACACGTCAAGCATCGGAAAAATTACAGGTGATACGAAGCTTTACATTCTCCCATGATACGGGCTTCCGAGAGCCCTTGTATCTGAGATCGAAGGGTTGCATGGCGTGATTCTAGACCTATGGGTGAATATCCTATCCTGGAGGGTTATTCTGCAAATTTTCAGCAACTTAGCATGCGACCGTTCGATATCAGATCCAAGGGCTGCCAGCAGCCCGTATCATGGTCGTGCCTACCACGACCGTCGCCTCGCCCGCACGGCTGCGCCCATGGAGATTTCACACGGTGCGTTAGGCTATCTAATGTTGGCATGTCATACATAGTCATCACGTAGTCACTCATACAACAAGGTTAGCTATAAGGTTGGCTATAAGAGTATTTTTTACTTCTCTTTATCTCTTTTTTCGTAGTATTTATTGCATTTGCCAAGGAATGACCTTTTCCAATGAAATGGTGCTTAGATGAGGTGCTAAGGGCATTAAATGGCTTAGCAACTCAAGCCCCGAATGCATAGGTGCTTAGTTTTTTGTTGCTAAGCTTGCTTCATTTAATTAGCTATAGACTCAAAATTGTCTTTTCACCTAGGTACACGCGCTTAGCACCGTTTCTTCTTGGGGTCACCAAACTAGTCTCTCTCTTCTTCTTTTTGTGAAAATAGTCTCTCTCTTCTTAATTAACTTGCCACATCCGACTTTATGCCTATGTGGCAGGCTTAGCACCTGTACGAGCAAGTACAATAGTGGGCTATAAGCCCGCTTACATGGCATTTTTGCATATGTGGAGGAGAGAGGCAAGGAAAAAGTGGAGGAGTGGGCTCTCATGCAAGAGCCAGCCTCTACATGGTGGAGCATTGGGAGAGGCACCTGTATACCATGGAGGTGGTTAGGAATTGGGAGACTCACGCCGGTCGTAGCGCCGCGGTTAAAATGATAATGGCAAGTCAAATCACGGGGCCCCACCTGTCTAGCACTAACTCGCTATCAAATCACACAGCCCTACGTTTGCAGCAGCCTACTCCCTCATCTTCTCGCGTCTCTGTCGAACCGACTAGGTAGAACTGCCCCGCCTACCGCGCAGGAAAAGCCCCGCCCTCAACTTTTAAATAGCACAGTATAATTTTGTATCCATGGATTGCGCCATGGAGCAAAGCCTCAAGAAAACGGCGGTACACATGTATGGAGTATACAGCACGCCCGTCGCGTTCGCGTCGCACCCCAGACGGTCGGTCGGTCTGGCACGTCGCTCTCTGATACGTCCATTTTGCATCCTACTTTTATATTGATATTTATTGCATTATGGGCTGTTATTACACATTATGTCACTATGCTTATGCCTATTCTCTCTTATTTTACAAGGTTTACATAAGGAGGGAGAATGACGGCAGCTGCAATTCTGGGCTGGAAAATAAGCAAATATTATAGACCTATTCTGCACAACTCCAAAAGTCCTGAAACTCCACGAAAGTTATTTTTCGAAATAATAAAAAATACTGAGCGGAAGAAATACGTCAGGGGGGCCTCCACCTGTCCACGAGTGTGGGGGCGCGCCCTACCCCCCTGGGCGCGCCCCCTACCTCGTGGGCCCCCTGTTCGCCCTCCGGTGCCCATCTTCTGCTATATGAAGTCTGTCGTCCGAAGAAAAATCATAAGAAAGCTTTCGGGACGAGACTCCGCCGCCACGAGGCGGAACCTTGGCAGAACAAATCTAGGGCTCCGGCAGAGCTGTTCTGCCGGGGACACTTCCCTCCGGGAGGGGGAAGTCATCGCCATCGTCATCACCAACGCTCCTCTCATCGGGAGAGGGCAATCTCCATCAACATCTTCACCAGCACCATCTCCTCTCAAACCCTAGTTCATCTCTTGTATCCAATTCTTGTCTCCAAGTCTGGGATTGGTACCTGTAGGTTGCTAGTAGTGTTGATTACTCTTTGTAGTTGATGCTAGTGGTTTATTTGGTGGAAGATCATATGTCCAGATCCTTTATGCATATTAATACCCCTCTGATTATGAACATGAATATGCTTTGTGAGTAGTTACGTTTGTTCCTGAGGACATGGGAGAAGTCTTGCTATTATTAGTCATGTGAATTTGGTATTCGTTCGATATTTTTATGAGATGTATGTTGTCTATCCTCTAGTGGTGTTATGTGAACGTTGACTACATAACACTTCACCATTATTTGGGCCTAGAGGAAGGCATTGGGAAGTAATAAGTAGATGATGGGTTGCTAGAGTGACAGAAGCTTAAACCCTAGTTTATGCGTTGCTTCGTAAGGGGCTGATTTGGATCCATATGTTTCATGCTATGGTTAGGTTTACCTTAATACTTTTGTTGTATTTGCGGATGCTTGCAACAGAGGTTAATCATAAGTGGGATGCTTGTCCAAGTAAGGGCAGCACCCAAGCACCGGTCCACCCACATATCAAATTATCAAAGTACCGAACGCGAATCATATGAACGTGATGAAAACTAGCTTGATGATAATTCCCGTGTGTCCTCGGGAGCGCTTTTCTCTATATAAGAGTTTGTCCATGCTTGTCCTTTGCTACAAAAAGGATTGGGCCACCTTGCTGCACTTTATTTACTTTTGTTACTTGTTGCTCGTTACAAATTATTCTATCACAAAACTATCTGTTACCTATTATTTCAGTGCTTGCAGAGAATACCTTGCTGAAAAGCGCTTATCATTTCCTTCTGCTCCTCGTTGGGTTCAACACTCTTACTTATTGAAAGGACTACAATAGATCCCCTATACTTTTGGGTCATCAAGACTCTTTTCTGGTGTCGTGCCGGGGAGTGAAGCGCCTTTGGTAGGTGGAATTTGGTAAGGAAAAATTTATATAGTGTGCTGAAATTTACTATCACTTGTTACTATGGAAAGTAATCCTCTGAGGGGCTTGTTCGGGGTATCTTCACCCCGATCAGTAGAGCAAAGAGTTGCTCCTCAACCTACTAAACCTACTGAAGATGAAAATGTCCACTTTGAAATTCCTTCGGGTATGTTAGAAAAACTGCTAGCTAATCCTTTTGCAGGAGATGGAACAAAGCATCCTGATGAGCACCTAGTCTATGTGGATGAAGTTTGTGGATTATTTAAACTTGCAGGTATACCCGGTGATTTTATTAAGAAGAAGGTCTTCCCTTTATCTTTGAAGGGAGATGCATTGACATGGTATAGGCTATGTGATTATACGGGATCATGGAACTACAAACGATTGAAATTGGAATTTCATCAGAAATTTTATCCCATGCACCTTGTTCATCGTGATCACAATTATATATATAATTTTTGGCCTCGCGAAGGAGAAAGCATCGCTCAAGCTTGGGGGAGGCTTAAATCAATGTTATATTCATGCCCCAATCATGATCTCCCAAGAGAAATAATTATTCAAAAAATTTATGCTCGGCTTTCTGATAACAATCGCGCCATGCTCGATACTTCTTGTGCTGGCTCTTTTATGATGAAGACTATTGAATTCAAATGGGATTTATTGGATAGAATTAAACGCAACTCTGAAGATTGGGATCTCGACGAAGGTAAGGAGTCGGGTATGGCACCTAAGTATGATTGTGTTAAATCTTTTATGGATACCGATGTTTTCCGTAAATTTAGCACTAAATATGGACTTGACTCTGAGATAGTAGCTTCCTTTTGTGAATCTTTTGCTGCTCATATTGATCTCCCTAAGGAGAAGTGGTTTAAATATCATCCTCCCATAGAAGTAAAAGTAGCTGCACCTATTAAAGTTGAAGAAAAGACTGTTACTTATAATGATCCTATTGTTCCTACTTCTTATGTTGAGAAACCACCTTTCCCTGTTAGGATAAAGGATCATGCTAAAGCTTCAACTGTGGTCTGTAAAATAAATATTAGAACCTACACACCTCCTGAGCAAATTAAAGTTGAACCTAATATTGCTATTGTTAAAGATCTCTTGTCTGACAATATTGATGGGCATGTTATTCATTTCCGTGATGAAACTGCTAGAATTGCCAAACCTTGTGCTAAAGATAAACATAGACCTGTGGTAGGCATGCCTGCTATTTCTGTTAAAATAGGAGATCATTGTTATCATGGCTTATGTGATATGGGTGCCAGTGCTAGTGCTATACCTCATGACTTATACAAAGAAATTATGCATGATATTGCACCTGCTGAGATAAAAGATATTGATGTTACCATTAAGCTTGCCAATAGAGATACAATATCACCCATTGGAATTGTTAGAGATGTTGAAGTCTTGTGTGGGAAAACTAAGTATCCTGCTGATTTTCTTGTTCTTGGTTCCCCACAAGATAGCTTTTGTCCCATTATATTTGGTAGACCCTTCTTGAACACAGTTAATGCTAAGATAGACTGCAAAAAGGATGTTGTTACTATTGGTTTGGGTGATATGTCTCATGAGTTTAATTTCTCTAAATTTCGTAGACAACGCCGTGAAGAGGAATTGCCTAGTAAGGATGAAATAATTGGTCTTGCTTCTATTGCCGTACCCCCTAGTGATCCTTTAGAACAATATTTGCTATACCATGAAAATGATATGTTTATGAATGAAAGAAGGGAAATAGATGAAGTATTCTTTAAACAGGAACCTATCCTGAAACACAATTTGCATGTTGAAATCCTAGGGGATCCTCCTCCACCCAAGGGTGATCCCGTGTTTGAGCTTAAACCGTTACCTGGTACTCTTAAATATGCTTCTCTTGATGAGAAAAAGATATATCCTGTTATTATTAGTGCTAACCTTTCAGAGCATGAAGAAGAGAGATTATTGAAAACTCTGAAGAAGCACCGTGCTGCTATTGGATATACTCTTGATGATCTTAAGGGCATTAGTCCCACTCTATGTCAACACAAAATAAATTTGGAGAAAGATGCCAAACCAGTTCGTGATCACCAACGACGGCTGAATCCTAAGATGAAAGAAGTGGTAAGAAAGGAAATACTAAAGCTCCTTGGGGCAGGTATAATTTATCCTATTGCTGATAGCCAATAGGTAAGTCATGTCCATTGTGTCCCAAAGAAGGGAGGTATTACTGTCGTTCCTAATGATAAAGATGAATTGATCCCGCAAAGAATTATTACAGGTTATAGGATGGTAATTGATTTCCGAAAATTAAATAAAGCTACTAAAAAGGATCATTACCCCTTACCTTTTATTGATCAAATGCTAGAAAGATTATCCAAACATACACATTTTTGCTTTCTAGATGGTTATTCTGGTTTCTCTCAAATACCTGTGACAGCCGATGATCAATCAAAGACCACTTTTACTTGCCCTTTTGGTACTTTTGCTTATAGACGTATGCCTTTTGGTTTATGTAATGCACCTGCTACCTTTCAAAGATGCATGATGGCTATATTCTCTGACTTCTGTGAAAAGATTTGTGAGGTTTTCATTGACGATTTCTCCGTCTATGGATCCTCTTTTGATGATTGCTTGAGCAACCTTGATCGAGTTTTGCAGAGATGTGAAGACACTAATCTTGTCTTGAATTGGGAAAAGTGCCACTTTATGGTTAATGTAGGTATTGTCTTGGGGCATAAAGTTTCTGAAAGAGGTACTGAAGTTGATAAAGCCAAGGTTGATGCTATTGAAAAGATGCCATGTTCCAAGGACATCAAAGGTATAAGAAGTTTCCTTGGTCACGCCGGATTTTATAGGAGGTTCATTAAGGACTTCTCTAAAATTTCTCGACCTCTGACTAATTTATTACAAAAAGATATACCATTTGTCTTTGATGATGATTGTGTGGAAGCATTTGAAATACTTCAAAAAGCATTGATCTCTGCACCTATTGTTCAGCCACCTGATTGGAATTTACCCTTTGAAATTATGTGTGATGCTAGCGATTATTTTGTAGGTGTTGTTCTAGGGCAAAGAGTTGATAAGAAATTACATGTGATTCAATATGCTAGTAGAACTCTAGACAATGCCCAGAGAAATTATGCTACTACTGAAAAAGAATTCTTAGCAGTTGTATTTGCGTGTGATAAGTTCAGACCTTATATTGTTGACTCTAAAGTAACTATTCACACTGATCATGCTGCTATTAAATATCTTATGGAAAAGAAAGATGCTAAACCTAGACTTATTAGGTGGGTTCTCTTGCTACAAGAATTTGATTTGCATATTATTGATAGAAAGGGAGCTGAGAACCCCGTTGCAGACAACTTGTCTAGGTTAGAAAATGTTCTTGATGACCCACTACCTATTGATGATAGCTTTCCGGATGAACAATAAATGTCATAAATGCTTCTCGTACTGCTCCATGGTATGCTGATTATACTAATTATATTGTTGCTAAATTTATACCACCTAGTTTCACATACCAGCAAAAGAAAATGTTTTTCTATGATTTGGGACATTACTTTTGGGATGACCCACATCTTTATAAAGAAGGAGTAGATGGTGTTATTAGACGTTGTGTACCTGAGCATGAACAGGAACAGATCCTACGCAAGTGTCACTCCGAGCCTTATGGAGGACACCACGCTGGAGATAGAACTGCACATAAGGTATTGCAATCCGGTTTTTATTGGCCTACTCTCTTCAAGGATGCCCGTAAGTTTGTCTTATCTTGTGATGAATGTCAAAGAATAGGTAATATTAGTAGACGTCAAGAAATGCCTATGAATTATTCACTTATTATCGAACCGTTTGATGTTTGGGGCTTTGATTATATGGGACCTTTTCCTGCCTCTAATGGATATACACATATTTTAGTTGCTGTTGATTACGTTACTAAGTGGGTAGAAGCTATTCCAACTAGTAGTGCTGATCATAACACTTCTATTAAGATGCTTAAAGAAGTTATTTTTCCGAGGTTTGGAGTCCCTAGATATTTAATGACTGATGGTGGTTCACATTTTATTCATGGTGCTTTCCGTAAAATGCTTGCTAAATATGATGTTAATCATAGAATTGCATCTCCGTATCACCCACAGTCTAGTGGTCAAGTGCAATTGAGTAATAGAGAGCTCAAATTAATTTTGCAAAAGACTGTTAATAGATCTAGAAAGAATTGGTCCAAGAAACTTGATGATGCATTATGGGCCTATAGAACTGCATATATAAATCCTATGGGTATGTCTCCGTATAAAATGGTTTATGGAAAAGCATGTCACTTACCTCTCGAACTAGAACATAAGGCATATTGGGCTATTAAAGAGCTCAATTATGATTTCAAACTTGCCGGTGAGAAGAGGTTATTTGACATTAGCTCACTTGATGAATGGAGAACCCAAGCCTACAAAAATGCCAAGTTGTTTAAAGAAAAGTTAAAAGATGGCATGACAAAAGAATACAAAAGCGTGAGTTTAATGTAGGTGATTATGTATTGCTATACAACTCTCGTTTAAGATTTTTTGTAGGAAAACTTCTCTCTAAATGGGAAGGTCCTTACGTTATCGAGGAGGTCTATCGTTCCGGTGCCATAAAAATCAACAACTTCGAAGGCACAAAGCCGAAGGTGGTGAACGGTCAAAGAATCAAACATTATATCTGAGGTAATCCCATAAATGTTGAAACCAATGTTATTGAAACCGTAACCCCGGAGGAATACATAAGGGACACTTTTTGGAATGTTTCAAACTTCGAAAAGGAATAGGTATGTGGTACGGTAAGTAAACCGACTCCAAAACAGTTTTTATGGCAATATTTCTCCGTTTTGGAATATTTAGAAAATAGAAAAATAAGAAGCAGTCTGGGAAGGACACGAGGCCTCCACGAGGGTGGAGGGCGCGCCCTACCCCCCTGGGCGCGCCCCCTACCTCGTGGGCACCTCGTGTGCTCTCCGGACTCCGTTTTCTTGCACGATACGTATTTTGGTCGGTAAAAATTCATTATATATTCTCCCGAAGGTTTTGACTCCTGTATCACGCAAATATCCTCTGTTCTTGTTTCGAGTTGTTTTCCTGACAGATCTAGATCATCATGTCGCCTCCCTCCTCCAACAATGGTGACAACGATGCTTGGCTAATGAAGATAGAGCTGAAGAGGGAGGAACCCGTGGAGATCAACAAGGATGAAGGGATCAAGAAGGCCATGGAGGACCAAGTTCCGGCTGCAGGAGACACCCTTCAAACTGATCACAATCTTCTTGCCCCAACTGAGATCGAAGCTTTCAAGATGATTGAGTTAGCTCGTATACAAAACAAGTATCCCACCCGTGAAAATATTTTGTTGAAGGAGCATATTGTCGCACTCAAGGGCATTATCCGCAAGTTGGAGGATCTCTTACGCTCGATGTGCGATTACCCATCATCAACAACTCCACCTTCTTCACTAGCAAAGGAGATATAATCACATGGGTATGGGCACTCCCCTTGGCACTTGCCAAGCTTGGGGGAGGTGCCCCGGTATCGTATCACAACCACATCTCCTTTCTTTACCTTTTTCATAGTTCGATCCTATTAGTAGTATCTTGATCTAGTAGAATAAAGTTTTGGTATGATCTAGTTTTGAGTTTTGCTTTATGATCCCTCTATGTAATCGAGTCCGTAAGCTATATAATAAAGATTAGTGTT
Organism: Aegilops tauschii subsp. strangulata; assembly: GCF_002575655.3. Classification (NCBI taxonomy): domain Eukaryota; kingdom Viridiplantae; phylum Streptophyta; class Magnoliopsida; order Poales; family Poaceae; genus Aegilops; species Aegilops tauschii. The sequence continues at coordinate 546,585,381 of NC_053041.3, forward strand.
GAACAAAGGGCTTGATTATCTTGCCATGATCTTGAGTGAATAAAAGAAAAAAGAAAAGAATAAAAAGAAATAAAGAGATCATATTGACCTTATTGAGGGTAATGACTTCACATAGAAAGAGTATGATGATTAAAAGTTGTTGAGAGTTGACAAACATAGCTTTGGTCATCATTGCAATTAATAGGAAGTAATAAAGAAAGAGAGGTTTCACATATAAATATACTATCTTGGACATCTTTTATGATTGGGAACACTCATTAAAGTATGACATGCTAAAGAGTTGATGTTGGACAAGGAAGACAACGTAATGGGTTATGTTTTCTTGTATCTGAGATAAAGTATATTGTCATGGATCATCCAACATGTTGAGCTTGCCTTTCCCCCTCATGCTAGCCAAATTCTTTGAACCAAGTAGAGATACTACTTGTGCTTCCAAAAACCCTTAAACCAGTTTTGCCATGAGAGTCCACCATATCTACCTATGGATTGAGTAAGATCCTTCAAGTAAGTTGTCATCGGTGCAAGCAATAAAAATTGCTCTCTAAATATGTATGATTGATTGGTGTGGAGGAAATAAGCTTTATACGATCTTGTGATGTGGAAGAAATAGCGACGGACTGCATAATAAAGGTTCATATCACAAGTGGCAATATAAAGTGACGTTCTTTCGCATTAAGATTTTGTGCATCCAACCCTGAAAGTGCATGGCAACCTCTGCTTCCCTCTGCGAAGGGCCTATCTTTTATTATTATCTTCTACCTTATGCAAGAGTCATGGTGATCTTCACCTTTCCTTTTTATATTTTATCCTTTGGCAAGCACAGTGTGTTGGAAAGATCCTGGTAGATATATCTAACTGGATGTAAGTTAGCATGAATTATTATTGTTGACATTACCCTTGAGGTAAAAGGTTGGGAGGCGAAACTATAAGCCCCTATCTTTCTCTGTGTCTGATTAAAACTCCGTAACCACAAGTATTATGTGAGTGTTAGCAATTATGAAAGACTAAATGATAGTTGAGTATGTGGACTTGCTAGAAAGCTCTGACATAGACTCTTTCTGATGTTATGATAAATTGCAATTGCTTCAATGACTGAGATTATAGTTTGTTAGTTCTCAATAAAGTTTCTGATTCATACTTTGCATTGTGAATAGATTATTACTTGAGCATAAGAGATCATATGACATTATCCATAATTGTTGCTGATATGAGAACAATCATGATGCCCTCATGTCCGTATTTTATTTTATCGACACCTCTACCTCTAAACATGTGGACATATTTATCGTTATCGGCTCTCGCTTGGGGGAGTTGATACGTCCATTTTGCATCATGCTTTTATATCGATATTTATTGCATTATGGGCTGTTATTACACATTATGTCACTATACTTATGCATATTCTCTGTTATTTTACAAGGTTTACATAAGGAGGGAGAATGCCGGTAGCTGGAATTCTGGGCTGGAAAAGGAGCAAATATTAGAGACCTATTCTGCACAACTCCAAAAGTCCTGAAACTCCACGAAAGTTATTTTTCGAAATAATAAAAAATACTGAGCAGAAGAAATACGTCAGGGGGGCCTCCACCTGTCCACGAGGGTGGGGGCGTGCCCCCTGCCTCGTGGGCCCCCTGTTGGCCCTCCGGTACCCATCTTCTGCTATATGAAGTCTTCCGTCCGTAGAAAAATCATAAGTAAGCTTTCGGGACGAGACTCCGCCGCCACGAGGCGGAACCTTGGCGGAACCAATCTAGGGCTCCGGCAGAGCTATTCTGCCGGGGACACTTCCCTCCGGGAGGGGGAAATCATCGCCATCGTCATCACCAACGCTCCTCTCATCGGGAGAGGGCAATCTCCATCAACATCTTCACCAGCACCATCTCCTCTCAAACCCTAATTCATCTCTTGTATCCAACTCTTGTCTCCAAGTCTGGGATTGGTACCTGTAGGTTGCTAGTATTGTTGATTACTCTTTGTAGTTGATGCTAGTTGGTTTATTTGGTGGAAGATCATATGTTCAGATCCTTTATGCATATTAATACCCCTTTGATTATGAACATGAATATGCTTTGTGAGTAGTTACGTTTGTTCCTGAGGACATGGGAGAAGTCTTGCTATTAGTAGTCATGTGAATTTGGTATTCGTTCGATATTTTGATGAGATGTATGTTGTCTATCCTCTAGTGGTGTTATGTGAACGTCGACTACATAACACTTCACCATTATTTGGGCCTAGAGGAAGGCATTGGGAAGTAATAAGTAGATGATGGGTTGCTAGAGTGACAGAAGCGTAAACCCTAGTTTATGCGTTGCTTCGTAAGGGGCTAATTTGGATCCATATGTTTCATGCTATGGTTAGGTTTACCTTAATACTTTTGTTGTAGTTGAGGATGCTTGCAATAGAGGTTAATCATAAGTGGGATGCTTGTCCAAGTAAGGGCAGAACCCAAGCACCGGTCCACCCACATATCAAATTATCAAAGTACCGAACGTGAATCATATGAACGTGATGAAATCTAGCTTGATGATAATTCCCATGTGTCCTCGGGAGCGCTTTTCTCTATATAAGAGTTTGTCCAGGCTTGTCCTTTGCTACAAAAAGGATTGGGCCACCTTGCTGCACTTTATTTACTTTTGTTACTTGTTGCTCGTTACAAATTATTCTATCACAAAACTATCTGTTACCTATTATTTCAGTGCTTGCAGAGAATACCTTGCTGAAAACCGCTTATCATTTCCTTCTGCTCTTCATTGGGTTCGACACTCTTACTTATCGGAAGGACTACGATAGATCCCCTATACTTGTGGGTCATCACTCTCCAAATGGAACGCACGTCATATTGCATTTGCACACACATGTGGGACCACAATTGAGAACCGACCATAGGCACACTCCCCGGCCCCGCAAGTCGGGTGAGTTAATAGAAGAGAGAGACGAGCGATAGTACTGGAGCAGTGTTGTACAGCCGTTGGTGCCTGGACGATCCCTGCATGACACGGAAGATCAGTTCGTCCATGCATGTGACCAGACTCCAGCAGACACGGCTGGATTGGCTATCGTCTACATATCGTGCAGGGTGTGTTGTACAGGGTTGTAGTTCTGATGTGAAATCTAAAAAAATGGTTTCTTTTCATCTCGCAATATTAGGTGTCATGTGCTTCGGATCACTGCGAGGGTTAAACAGCAACAACTGAGTTCCTCCAAGGCGCTGGTCATTGGGGGCAGATGCACGAAGACTACTCGGCTACCATCTAGGTCAAGCCGGCTATGTTAATTAGGACATCGATTGATGGACCCCGTTTCTATGAGTTTATCTTCAATTTGAGCTTTGATCCTCGTCTAGTTTGCCCGTCGGGATTCATGTTGTCTCCTTGGGGCAGTGAGGTTATTATTTCTTGTCATGTGGCCTTTTTTTGTGTTATATGTTAATCTGGTGCTTCAGATCAAAATGACGACAACTGCGCCTCCGGGGTACGTGCATGAAGACTTCTCGATAGTCATTGACGAGGTCAAGCCGGCTTCGGTAGACAAAAGAAAACTACTCCGCTACATAGGCAGGAGCCTCCGCGCTTGCTTGCTAGTGTTTCGATGTTCACACTGGCTCGTCCTCTCCAGATCTAAACATGACAGCGGTGCCCACACTCTCTCTCTGCTCACCGCTGGTCACAGATCCAGCCGGATCCTCTCTACCTGGGAAGGTGCAACGTTCACGCGGTCGTCCTTGGCAACGGCTCTTACCCACTGTCGGCGTTTCCCGATCAGCGTGCCTTGCCGTTCTCTCCCACACACCGCTGACTAGGGAGGGCCTCCGACCCCTTCTTCCTCGCTGCCGTAGTGTGAGCAGATCTGGCCTCCCGCCGCCCACCTAGCGACATCCCAGCGACCCTCAGGTATAACTTACTTCGAAACCAGCCTTGCTCTACTTCCCCAGCTCCTGACATCACTGCATTTGTATCTTTTACTATTTCATAGGCCCCCTCATAGATAGGATCGATCGGTTGTTCGAAAGCCACCAAATTTTTTACTGTTAAGAGGTAATACTAGTTCATGCACTCAAATCTAGTACTACTTGGTTCAAACAAGGAAGAAAGGGGGTGGAGGGTGGGGATGTTACCTGAATCTAGGACTTGGTCGAAAGAGGAAATAATGGGGGCGAAAAGTACCAGAGACTAGCTATCCAACTGGTCTCTTGGTCTAATAGGGAAATAAAGGGAAACACAATACAAACTCAATATAAACCCAATCTATTGGTTGAAAAAGGAAAGAAAGTGGGAACTGGGGGACAAGTCAACAGAGTATGTCCAGCACTAGATTTGCTAGCCTCACACAGTATAAGGTGGCTATACCAAACAAAAATGGGACCAACCCAGATATCCTGTTCTGATGTCTGTTGCCCCGAGCCCCTCTTATATAATGCCACTGGTAAAATGTAGCAGTCGCATTGTTAAAAGTAAGGACATGTTAAACCAATGTTGTTTTCAATGTAATGCCTCCAGTAATATGAATCAATTGCACTGTTTCAAGTCCTGCTAAATTTCCCATTAAGATAAGTTGCTTCTTTTCGTTAGAAATGAAACTGTCCTGGTCCGCCTACTCTCCCGTGCCCAAATACCAACTCTGTAGCAGTTGTTAATGTAATGTTGCTGGTAAAATGAAGCAATGGCACCATTAAAGTAATGTCGTATTTAACGGTTGTCATAGTTAATCCTAATGCCCACACCAATATCTAGCAATGCTGCTGCTTTAGAAATTGCTACTGTCCTTGTAGGATTGCCATTCAGATAAGGAACATGCTTCTTTTCATTTGATGTATGTTTCATCACTTGTTAGTCACCCTCCTTTCCACCTTTTTGTGCAAACAGAGATATACATTTCACGCTTGATCTTAGTTGAACTACACAAATGATATCCAAATTATAGTTGAACATTCCATGAGCTTCACAACCAACCTTGATGTTGCTTAATTTTCTTGCAACTAATGAAGAAGAAGCTCTGTGGGTTCCGTTTTCTGATGGAAATGGAACCGGGGCTGGAGCCCTTTTCTTAAAAAAATGAAGAAGAAGCTACTAGCTCATGGGACATTGCTTCATTTTAGGTGAACTGCACAAAAAGGTCCCATGAATTGAATAATCCATGTTGGTGACTGGTGTCATCCCTTCTACCATGGCGTTGACCGCAGATATGGTTCCCATCACGAGGTATGTTCCTTTTTGGTCCGACCGTTTGCCAAAGATCCTGCATGTCGAGTCTGCTCTTGTGCTACTGTTTTAGCACTGCCATGATAAAGCAGTAACGTTATTATTTTTCACCTTAATCTAGTGACACTATTTAATTTGAGGCAATGTTTTGGCACTGCTAGTGCCACTGATTTTTTTATATATCGAAAGAGGGGGTTTCCTCCGATTTCATTAAAGAAACCCAACCATAGAGAACCATTAGCCGACAACATCTCAGTGTAAACGGGCAGTTATGCAACTACTACTAGAACGAACTGAGTACTAGCAGGAGACAAGTTCGCCACATAAGCTAGGCAGGTAGGGGGACGTAGCACCAGCTCGACCAAGTTTGGATTACAACCCAAATGCTACCACAGAAACATCAGGGGGGAGATAGGGACTAAAAGAGCCAGCTTCAGCATCCCAGTCTAAGCACCCCCGGCCTCCATCCTTGCGTTGCACGGTACACCTCGTTTGCCACCTGCTCGACCCAATGCCACTGATAAAATGCAGTAATAATACAATTAAAATAGAGCGAGTGTCCTCTCTATCATTTCATTTTCAATGTACATAAAGAACATGCTTCTCTTTGTTAGTATATGTTTCAAGGCCCCTCCTTGTACTACCGATGTACACTGATGTTCATCACTGGCAGAAGGTGTATCGAGGAGACCTTGGTCGATTTCCAGTATGAGGCCTACCATATGAGGCATCGCAGGGCCCATCTCGCCCTCGCGGCATGGCATACTATGATACTATCGCAATATTTTCTTCTATTTATTAGTGTATGTTTAATCAACTAGTGCCACTATAATGTAATCACGCTTTTTCATTATCTATGCAAACAGGGTTATTCAACTGCATTTTGGTGGAACTGCACAAATGTACGGATGGAACCAGCATATATGCAGAGTGCGAGGTGTGCCAAGTAAAAATGACCAACACCAACCATGCTCCATGCACGCATTGGCATCCACCACCACCAGTGGGATGTGTGGCGCTCTCTGTGGACGGATCTTTCCCGGCAGCAAATCCTCTAACCAAATACTAGTAGCTTATATTGGCATTTTTCTAGGGAGTACTCTTTTCTGAAAGAAGCACCAATCTATTTTTCTTTATTTGTACACAGTGTCACAACTTTGACCCAAAGGTATAGAGCTATTTTAGGGTGATTGGCATAGTACTCGGAGACTGATTGTAAGCATGATTTTCATTAGCCGTCACACTAATTGTAAGCATGAGCAGATGGAAGATTAGGTTAGTGCGAAGATTACCTTAAACCCTACCGCCACCATTGAAACGAGGTGAGCGTCGAGGGAACCGTGGAGAACGGCGGGGAAGCGACGTCGCGCCATCCGGCCTCCTCTTGCGTGGGAGAACGAATACTCATGTGGCTCCGGCTGGCTCTGCACCCTCACGAACGGCACACCATACTCGATCGATTCGTTATCCTCTGGATGCTCGACCTTCAACCTGTACGCCCACCACCTCCGCCTGACTTTCGCCTCGGGCGAATCTGTCTGCTCCACCGCCCGGAGGAGATACTCGGTGAACTCGAAGGACTACGACATGACTGTCGCCGAGGAGTACATTGCCGCCCTCATCTCTGTCGTCTCGCTCTTTCGCATACATTGCCACATGGCCCTCACCGTCCTCGAAATCTCCCACTCATTGTCAAACCAAGTAAGGATCTCCTTCAACCTGGCTAACTTTGCCTAGCGCCGCCGCTGATCTGCCCGATTTGCTGCTGCATCCTCTCCATAGATGTCCTTCTGAGAGGTCTAGTCCTAGCTTTGGAAGATGGGAGGAGAGACGGTGGTCTTGCAATAGAGAAGAGGGAGAGGCGAGACGGTGGTTTTGCAATGGAGAAGATGGAGAGGAGAGGGGGTGGTTTTGCAATGGAGAAGAGGGAGAGGTGAGATGGTGGTTTTGGAATGGAGATGATGGAGAGGAGAGGAGGTGGTTTTGCAATGGAGAAGAGGGAGAGGAGCGTGCGGCAGCGATTTAGGATTGGACGAGAGGGCTAGCGCGTTGTGACTGGATCAAAATCAAAATCAAGTCTCCCTTTTATTCTGGCTCATAATTGACCATGATTTTCACAAATAAAATATATGTTATACGTTGCAAAAAATAATATAATTTGAAAGTACATTCACATACAAACCAAACGATACAATTTTTGGTGACATGCATCCACATTTTGCTTGTCAAATACAGTACATGGTCAAACTTTGACCCAAAATACGCAAAACAAAAAAAATACTTCCAAGACCAGCGCCGCTCCTCTACTGTTCCAATCTAAATCCAGCGCCACTCCTCTCCTCTTCCATTTCAAAAGCACTTCCCCTCCTCTCCGGTCCCAATCCAAAACCAGCGCCGCTCCTTTCCCGTTCTAATCCAAAACCAGCGTCGCTCCTCTCCTCTTCCATTCAAAAACCACCACCGGCGAGTGAAGGTGCTGTGGAGAAGTAGATCGATGGAGGAGTACAACCGATACGTGAGGATCACAGACGGTGACCCTATGAAGCTAGCAAGGATGTTGGAGATACAGTCTTGGTTTGACAACAAGGACCAACTAGCGACGACGGTGACATCCAAGGCCAAATATCCGCAACAGAGCGAAAAGGCGGCGATACTCACGAAGGGAGTCACGCCGGAGTACATAGAGCTGCTCCTCTAGGCCATGGAGCAAAGAGATTCACCGAATCCGATCGCGAGGCAGCGGTGGTGGGAGTATCGATCCCAGATGGAGCATCTGTGTGACGCCCCGAGACCGACGCTTCAGAAGACTTCCATATTTTTCGTGATCACCGCGTGTTTCTTTTGGTGCTTGCTCTTTTATTTTTGCATTGCATCATGTCATCATGCCATCATGTCATTAATCTTTGCATCAAAACCCACTTAAATAAATTGCATGGATCTTCGGTCCATTTAAATCGAGGGAATTCACATGGTGATTTCTCTTTATAACATATCCTCCTAATATTTATGGAGCTATTTTAAATATTCCATTTGTTGGAGTTCACCATAACACACTTGCAAATATCCCAATGCCTTTGTTATCTTAATTCTTGGTCTCCAACCTCGCATTATATTTTTTTCATCTTATTCCGGAGCTCCACCAAAAATCCGAACATTTTTGGACCTTCCCAACCCTCACTTGCTTCAAATCATTTGAATTAAATTCAAATGCATTTGAATTTATATCGTCCAATCAGGCCACTTCTATTTTTCCTGGATCAAGCGCATTTTTGTGAGTCCGGGAAAATTGTCCGCATGCGCAAATTCCTTCTCTAACCCTCTCTTTCTTTTCCTTTTCTCTATTTTTTTCTGCCAAAGAAATAAGGGAGAGACCCCCCCCCCAGCCGGCCACTTGGGCCTCCTGTTAGCCGCAGCACGGCCTTCTCCAGCAGTCGGCCCAGGCCAGCCCATCCTTCTCCGCAGCCCAGCCAGCCTCCCAGGCCCAGCCCGCGCCCTCTCTAACCCTAGCCGCCAGGAGACCGACTCCTCTCCTCTGGATCTTTCCCTCGCGCCGCCGCCCGCAACATGCTCGCATCGAGCCAGGGAGAGGAGCTCCCTGCGCTCGATCCCCTCGCCGCCTTCGCCGTGAGGCCCCCACACCCGACCACCTCCTCGCCGCTGCTTGCTCCGGCGACCAGCACCAACGAGCTCCGCCGCCTTGCGCCGCCCCTCTCCCTCGCGTCCTCGCCGTGGACCTGCACGCTGCCCGGTGCCCCGCCGCCGGAAATCGCGAGGCCGCAGCCTCCACCTGGTCCAGAGACGCAGCGCCATCCCTCCCTCGAGCCGGTCTCCCCACCTCTGGCAACGGCCGCCGTCCCGCGCCCAAGCTCCGCCGCTCGCGAGCCTCCTCCTCTGCTCCCTCAGCCATGGCGCTCCGCCGCCCCTCGCCTGGACCCGTCAAGCCCCGCCACCAACTTGCTGCTCTGCTCGACCCCGACCTCGCGGGCTTCGCGCGCCTGCTCGCGTCCAGCCCCGTGGCTCGGGAGCTGGTCGTCGCGTCGTTCCCCGACCTCCACCATCCCGCAGTGCTCTGTCTCGCGCCGCGTCCCCCCTCTGCCTCCTCGCCATGGCCGCCGCGTCTCCCTCTGCAGGACCTCCTCGTCGTGTCTCTGCCTCCACTAGCAGCCTCCTGCTGCCTGCCATCTTCATGGCCTTGAGCAGCCCAAGCCGCCGGGCGTCCTGGCCTTTGCACATCGCTGTTGACCCGAGGAGACCACCGAAGTCCAAGGACTATCCCCAAAGATTTTGGATGCGACAAGTTCACGACGCCGCATAAGTTTCTTCTCGAACGTGTATGACTACGCAGTTTTGCCAAGTACCATGACATCCGGAGCCCCGGATACACCAAGACCGTCCCGGATAACGTCAAGTACCTCTACCGACGACCCCGATCATCTACGAAAACGTGTACCACTACCGTCGCCGAAGACCCGTGTAACGGAACCGTCAAGTCCGACTACCTTCGTGTACCACTACTTCCCTCGGCGACCCGTGAACAACTACTTCCACTTCGGACGCGTTCCGCCCTAATGCACGCTTCGAAGGTATAACCCCGAGACGACGTCCGTGGACCGAATGCATGTGTGTTGTATGAGATGCTCGTGGTTGCACCATTTCCGAGTTGTCATCCCATGTTCCTCCTCGTTGTCTTGCCGCCGTACCGTGGGAACCCGGTAACCGGGAGCACCCCACCATTCTCTTGTGTGTTTCACACATCCGCACAATTCTCCTTGTGCCGGTATCTCCGTGAGCTACCGGAACCGATATGTTGCCGTGGCACCATTTTCGGATTCGTTGCCGTGGCACCCCTTCCTTCCGCCATGGTGACCAAATGCTTCATAACATGCTCTTGTCCACGTTTTATAAAATTGATTAAAACTTGCATTGTCATCCGCATCACGATAACAACATTTAAAATGTCTACAATTGATGTTTGCATTAAAATTGCTAAATGACATGAGGATTTTCCGGTATTGTCGTTTGTTATTTCCGGCCTCATTTAAACTTGCCTTCATAGATAGTTTCCATATGCTTCACCTCTTGCCATGGTTAAAAACATTTAATATTGTTGGGTGCATAAATGAGAGAGAACTAAATAATTGATGTGGTGTTTCGTCAATATGCAACTCGTTGCATATTGAGCTCCACTTAATTTGTAGTGTTGTTTGTTGCACTTTGCCATGCCATGCCTCATTAAACCGGACATGCATCATATTTGTTTTTGCATCATGCCATGTGTATGTGGGGGTTGTTTACTATGTTGTTTGTTTCTTTCCGGGTTGCTTCTCTCGTTAGCTTCGGTTTCGTTCCGAAGTTGTGAGGATTCGTTCGACTACATCCGCTTGTCTTCTTCATGGACTCGTTCTTCTTCCTTGCGGGATCTCAGGCAAGATGACCATACCCTCGAAATCACTTCTATCTTTGCTTGCTAGTTGTTCACTCTATTGCTATGCCGCGTTACCTATTCACTTGCTCTTCAAGCCTCCCAAATTGCCATGAACCTCTAACCTTTGACACCTTCCTAGCAAACCATTGTTTGGCTAAGTTACCGTTTTTGCTCAGCCCCTCTTATAGCGTTGCTAGATGCAGGTGAAGTTGAAGATTGCTCCATGTTGGATTATGTTTATGTTGGGATATCACAATATCTCTTATAGTATTAATGCATCTATATACTTGGTAAAGGGTGGAAGGCTCGGCCTTATGCCTGGTGTTTTGTTCCACTCTTGCCGCCCTAGTTTCCGTCATACCGGTGTTATGTTCCTTGATTTTGCGTTCCTTACGCGGTTGGGTGATTTATGGGACCCCCTTGACAGTTCGCTTTGAATAAAACTCCTCCAGCAAGGCCCAACCTTGGTTTTACCATTTGCTACCACCTATCCCCTTTTCCCTTGGGTTCTGCAGACTCAAGGGTCATCTTTATTTTAGACCCCCCCGGGCCAGTGCTCCTTCGAGTGTTGGTCCGAACCGAGCAGCCTGCGGGGCCACCTCGGGGAAACTCGAGGTCTGGTTTTACTCGTAGCTTGACTTATCCGGTGTGCCCTGAGAACGAGATATGTGCAGCTCCTATCGGGATTTGTCGGCACATCCGGGCGGCTTTGCTGGTCTTGTTTTACCATTGTCGAAATGTCTTGTAACCGGGATTCCGAGACTGATCGGGTCTTCCCGGGAGAAGGTTTATCCTTCGTTGACCGTGAGAGCTTATAATGGGCTAAGTTGGGACACCCCTGCAGGGTATTATCTTTCGAAAGCCGTGCCCGCAGTTATGTGGCAGATGGGAATTTGTTAATATCCGGTTGTAGAGAACTTGACACTTGACCTTAATTAAAACGCATCAACCGCGTGTGTAGCCGTGATGGTCTCTTCTCGGCGGAGTCCGGGAAGTGAACACGGTTTCTGGGTTATGTTTGACGTAAGTAGGTGTTCAGGATCACTTCTTGGTCATTGCTAGATGACGTCCGCTCCTTTGCTTCTCTTCTCGCTCTCATTTACGCAAGTTAGCCACCATACATGCTTTTGCCGCTGCAGCTCCACCTCTTTGCACCATCTTGTCCTACAAGCTTAAATAGTCTTGATCTCGCGGGTGTGAGATTGCTGAGTCCTCGTGACTCACAGATACTTCCAAAACAGTTGCAGGTGCCGATGAGACCAGTGCAGGTGACGTAACTGAGCTCAAGTGGGAGCTCGATGAAGATCTTGTCCGTTGTGTTGTTTCTTTTCATATTGATCAGTAGTGGAGCCCAGTTGGGACGATCAGGGATCTGGCAGTTGGGTTGTCTTCTTTTCTTTTGGTTCCGTAGTCGGACCTATGTGAGTATCTCTGAATGATGTATGATTTATTTATGTATTGAGTGAAGTGGCGATTGTAAGCCAACTCTTTATCCCATTCTTGTTCATTACATGGGATTGTGTGAAGATGACCCTTCTTGCGACAAAACCACAATGCGGTTATGCCTCTAAGTCGTGCCTCGACACGTGGTAGATATAGCCGCATCGTGGGCGTTACAAGTTGGTAATCAGAGCCATCCCCGACTTAGGAGCCCCCTGCTTGATCGAATCGCTGGCGTTGTTGAGTCTAGAACAAAAATGTTTTGAGTCTTAGGATTATATATATCGGAGAGTAGGATTCTTTTTACTCCTCAGTCCCTTCGTCGCTCTGGTGAGGTCTCCTGACGTAGAAGTTTTGACTACTCTCTCCTCAAATTTCACTAAAAAAAAATTTTAGGATCACGCGGGTATCTTGGAATCGTTCCGATCGATTTGTGACGAGAACATTGTTCTTGGTGCCTCCTGTCATTTAGGGGTTGTGGCAGTGTCCCGGGGAGTTGAGCTCCGAGGTGTTGTCGTCACAATTTTATCGTTGCAGTTCTGGAATACCTGAGTTTCGCCGACATCGAAATCTCTTTTATGCAGTTGTTGGTGAGATCACCTCGACGCCACCCAGTACTGGGGCGGGAGTTCGGGAGTATTGCCATAACTTGTATAACGGATGTTTTTCGAAGGTTGAGGTAAACGATTTCCGGAGGTTTCTTGGTTATGTGTTGACGGATGGATACAGCTGGATCTAGGTATTGTTAGTTTGGGTGATATATTTTTGTGTCCCCTGTATCCCCTACACCAGATTGCATAACCAGAAAGTTTCGGGAGTTTATAAGTGAGAATTCAAGTAGCTCTTAGGATATCTTTCCGACAGATGCATGATATGAGATTGGGGTTCGACGTCTAGTGGTCCGCCTGTATACGGTTGATTTTACAGTGGTCTCGTTGTGTCTTAAAGAGTCCATGGCTTTGCCGACTCGGGGACGCTTCGTATGTCATGTGCACTGCCTTGTACATGATGGTGCTGTACGATCGAGCCCGTGTGGGCCCCACCACGAAAACTTCGGACGAAATCTCTATCATATGTTTGTTCTGGCTTATTTCCTGAGCCAATCCTTTGTTTTGTTTTTATTTGTGGTATTCGAATTGCTTCGAAGTCAAATGTTGGATCCATACCTTTTCTAGACGGTGTTCTCATATTTCTATGTGAATATTAATCCTTCTTGATCATCGAGATTGCCATCTTAATTCTATTTTCAACCGGTGTGTTTCTCTTCAAGATGATCCCATCATTCTCCCCATCCGAAAGATCAACTCTAAGTTTTCTCAACGGTGTTCGTTTCATCCGACCCAAGTTGCCTTTGTTTTTTCCCGCCCTCCCACCCTTTTTCTTCAAGGAATCAGATGTCTTAACCAAGTATCCATTTTATTGATGCAAAGTCTCTTCATTCTTTTCAATCAATGTTCTTACCCGGTGGTTCTCATGAAGAAGTTCTTCAAGTTTATCATTCTTCGTTCTTTTTCTCCTCCGGTGGATTAAATTCAAGCTTTGTCGATCATATCCTTTCCTTGTTTCAAATGTTTTCTCATGCCGATGTACCTCTTAACCATCCAGTTCTCGCCATTCAATTGTTCCGGAGTGCTGAAGATATCTCTGAAGATTCGTGTTTCCACTCCGCATCAATTCTAACTATTTCGAGGTTGTTACCTCATTCTAACCATTTAATTCAACCGGTGCAATCTCCTTTTCAAGCAATCCTTCCAACGGTGTTTCTTTTGAGTGGGCCTAACCCATAGGTCTTTTTCCAGGATCTTACCTGACTCTTCTAATTTTTCCGGAGTTATTCTCAAATTCTTTGCAAAGTTTGACGTAAGAATGATTATCATCAGTCATATTTCTTTCTCCAATATCTTTCAAATTCTTTTCGTCGTTGGTTCAACATTTCTAATTTTCATTCCGGGGTGCCTCAATAATTCTTGATGGTGTTTCTCATCGTCATTCTCAACATTTGAAGACCGAAGAAGAATTTCTCCTAAATCCTATCCGTTCTCTCAAGATTCATGGTTCTAGCGTATGCCATCCTCTCATAATTGTTTTCGATTGCGAGAATTCTTTTCACCCATCCAAGCAATTCATGAGTCTTTTCAGTTTGATTCTCCGAAGGCCATCATTTCAGAAGATTTCTTCGTTCTAAGTTTTTCAGCTTCGTTCTCCAATTATTCTAAATTGATGTCTCTTCGGTCATCTCCATATTCTCCCTGTGCATCATTCAAGTATCCTCTAGTCAGCTCGTGACCTATTCGTTCTCATGTATCAAATTCCCTCGAGTATTTTCGCGCGTTCTTTAATTCTTACGGTGATTCGTTCTCTTTTCTTCATTCATTTCCAATTCTTACGGTGGTTCGTTCAAGATTACTCTTCCCCCGTTACCATATCAATTTATTCGTTGTTTCCGAATCCTACCGGTGTTTCGATGAAGACCTTCACTAGTTTGCGCAATATCTATCTTAATCCTTTCTACGAGAATAAGTAGTATGCAAGACCCGTTGCTTGTCATCAATCTAAATTGGTGAAGGATACGCGTAATGTAATTCTTACTCTTGTTTCCTCCAAGTGATTAATTCCTTCTTCCGGAGTTCGTTCATGATATCAAATCCTCGGTTCCAAGTTGTTCATCTTTTCTTTCCGGAGTTCCAAGTTTTATCGGTTATATCATCCCGAAGCTCCATCTAAATCATTGCAAGGTTTCTCCCGGAGTTCTTTTCAAGTTTTCATTTCGTTTGATCATTCTTTTATTACCGGAGTTCTTCATGGAGGCTCTACATGGCGGTTCGTCAAGGATTCCTTTCATTTTTCAATTGTTCTTCAAGATTTCTCTTGAAGTTATGTTCCGTCAAGCTATACTCTAAAATAAACAGGGTGTTCAACACATGTTTTGTTTTGAGGAGTTTAAGCATTCTTCATATTGCATTCCGAAGTGCAATTCTTTCCCTCTTATCTTTTGAGGTGGTGTTATGTCATTTTCACAACTTCCTTTCCTGTTTCATGATTCACATGTTGTCAAGAATGAGATATTTTAAATCCACCAATCTCTTTGTTGGAGTTATCTTGTGTCATGTTTCACCTAAAGCCTTCCCTAAGGAATGTTGCTAATTGTGGTGTCTAACAATGATCCAAGTTTTCCCCTATCCTCTCGGCGACAGAAGTTTTCTTCTCTTCGTTGATCTCAAGCAAGAAATTGTTTCCGCTAGTGGCGGGTTGTCACCTCATAATTTTGAGAAGTTTTCCATAAGCCCACTACAAGCTTGTTCTTTTCGTTGTTGGTTTTCCAACAACTCCGTTCTAACCTTCTTGGAAGGACGTTTCCCTAATTCAATTGTGGTGGAAGTTATCATTTTCTTCTCCGTTATCTTATTCCGACGATCTATCTTCTATTCGTTTGTCCCGGAGGCATTGTGATGCTGCTCTCTTCGACCAATCATCTTGTTTTGTCAAGATAATGTAATTTTTCCTTTCTTATCCGTTTAGCCGGAGTGTCGTGTTTTCATTCGAGTTCTCTCATCTTATCAAGTTTTGTCTCCTTCCTCAACCGGAGTGCTGCCTGAAATTTTTCTTACCCCTAGTGTCATTCTTTCATTAGTTCCGGAGGCAATGTGTTGGTAATTTCATCGAGTATCCTCTCATCTTGTCAAGTTCATGTTCAATTCCTTCCATTTACAGTCGGAGTGCTGCCCAAATTATATCATTCTTATTCCTTCCCTATCTTGTTTTAACCGGAGTGGTTTAAATATCTATCGTGTCAATTAACCTCAAGGTTCACATGGTGTTCCTTGTTTCTCTTTTCTACCAGTGTGCTTTCATACTCCTTTTGATCTGTTAAGCACTTGTTTCATGTCCTTCAACCTACAAGGTTCTCGCAATGTTCCTTGTTTCTCTTTTATAACGGAGTGTTTGCAATCGCGTTCATCTCCATTGTATTCTTCTTTAAATTATTAACCTCTCAAGGTTCGTGGTTTCACTCGTTTGCCAAAGAAGCAATTTGTCCTATTCTCTTCCTCTTTCCGTTTCTCTCCGGTGCCATCCTAGATCTCGGGACGAGATCCTCTTGTAGTGGTGGAGTGTTGTGACGCCCCAAGACCGACGCTTCAGAAGACTTCCATATTTTTCGTGATCACCGCGTGTTTCTTTTGGTGCTTGCTCTTTTATTTTTGCATTGCATCATGTCATCATGCCATCATGTCATTAATCTTTGCATAAAAACCCACCTAAATAAATTGCATGGATCTTCAGTCCATTTAAATCGAGGGAATTCACATGGTGATTTCTCTTTATAACATATCCTCCTAATATTTATGGAGCTATTTTAAATATTCCATTCATTGGAGTTCACCATAACACACTTGCAAATATCCCAATGCCTTTGTTATCTTAATTCTTGGTCTCCAACCTCGCATTATATTTGTTTCATCTTATTCCGGAGCTCCATCAAAAATCCGAACATTTTTGGACCTTCCCAACCCTCACTTCCTTCAAATCATTTGAATTAAATTCAAATGCATTTGAATTTATATCGTCCAATCAGGCCACTTCTATTTTTCCTGGATCAAGCGCATTTTTGTGAGTCCGGGAAAATTGTCCGCATGCGCAAATTCCTTCTCTAACCCTCTCTTTCTTTTCCTTTTCTCTATTTTTTCTGCCAAAGAAATAAGGGAGAGACCCCCCCCCCCAGCCGGCCACTTGGGCCTCCTGTTAGCCGCAGCACGGCCTTCTCCAGCAGTCGGCCCAGGCCGGCCCATCCTTCTCCGCAGCCCAGCCAGCCTCCCAGGCCCAGCCCGCGCCCTCTCTAACCCTAGCCGCCAGGAGACCGACTCCTCTCCTCTCGATCTTTCCCTCGCACCGCCGCCCGCAACACGCTCGCATCGAGCCAGGGAGAGGAGCTCCCTGCGCTCGATCCCCTCGCCGCCTTCGCCGTGAGGCCCCCACACCCAACCACCTCCTCGCCGCTGCTTGCTCCGGCGACCAGCACCAACGAGCTCCGCCGCCTTGCGCCGCCCCTCTCCCTCGCGTCCTCGCCGTGGACCTGCACGCTGCCCGGTGCCCCGCCGCCGGAAATCGCGAGGCCGCAGCCTCCACCTCGTCCAGAGACGCAGCGCCATCCCTCCCTCGAGCCGGTCTCCCCACCTCTGGCAACGGCCGCCGTCCCGCGCCCAAGCTTTGCCGCTCGCGAGCCTCCTCCTCTGCTCCCTCAGCCATGGCGCTCCGCCGCCCCTCGCCTGGACCCGTCAAGCCCCGCCACCAACTTGCTGCTCTGCTCGACCCCGACCTCGCGGGCTTCGCGCGCCTGCTCGCGTCCAGCCCCGTGGCTCGGGAGCTGGTCGTCGCGTCGTTCCCCGACCTCCACCATCCCGCAGTGCTCTGTCTCGCGCCGCGTCCCCCCTCTGCCTCCTCGCCATGGCCGCCGCGTCTCCCTCTGCAGGACCAGGCCGCACCGCAGGACCTCCTCGTCGTGTCTCTGCCTCCACTAGCAGCCTCCTGCTGCCTACCATCTTCATGGCCTTGAGCAGCCCAAGCCACCGGGCGTCCTGGCCTTTGCACATCGCTGTTGACCCGAGGAGACCACCGAAGTCCAAGGACTATCCCCAAAGATTTTGGATGCGCCAAGTTCACGACGCCGCATAAGTTTCTTCTCGAACGTGTATGACTACGCAGTTTTGCCAAGTACCATGACATCCGGAGCCCGGATACACCAAGACCGTCCCGGATAACGTCAAGTACCTCTACCGACGACCCCGATCATCTACGAAAACGTGTACCACTACCGTCGCCGAAGACCCGTGTAACGGAACCGTCAAGTCCGACTACCTTCGTGTACCACTACTTCCCTCGGCGACCCGTGAACAACTACTTCCACTTCGGACGCGTTCCGCCCTAATGCACGCTTTGAAGGTATAACCCCGAGACGACGTCCGTGGACCGAATGCATGTGTGTTGTATGAGATGCTCGTGGTTGCACCGTTTCCGAGTTGTCATCCCATGTTCCTCCTCGTTGTCTTGCCGCCGTACCGTGGGAACCCGGTAACCGGGAGCACCCCACCATTCTCTTGCGTGTTTCACACATCCACACAATTCTCCTTGTGCCGGTATCTCCGTGAGCTACCGGAACCGATATGTTGCCGTGGCACCATTTTCAGATTCGTTGCCGTGGCACCCCTTCCTTCCGCCATGGTGACCAAATGCTTCATAACATGCTCTTGTCCACGTTTTATAAAATTGATTAAAACTTGCATTGTCATCCGCATCACGATAACAACATTTAAAATGTCTACAATTGATGTTTGCATTAAAATTGCTAAATGACATGAGGATTTTCCGGTATTGTCGTTTGTTATTTCCGGCCTCATTTAAACTTGCCTTCATAGATAGTTTCCATATGCTTCACCTCTTGCCATGGTTAAAAACATTTAATATTGTTGGGTCCATAAACGAGAGAGAACTAAATAATTGATGTGGTGTTTCGTCAATATGCAACTAGTTGCATATTGAGCTCCACTTAATTTGTAGTGTTGTTTGTTGCACTTTGCCATGCCATGCCTCATTAAACCGGACATGCATCATATTTGTTTTTGCATCATGCCATGTGTATGTGGGGGTTGTTTACTATGTTGTTCGTTTCTTTCCGGGTTGCTTCTCTCGTTAGCTTCGGTTTCGTTCCGAAGTTGTGAGGATTCGTTCGACTACATCCGCTTGTCTTCTTCATGGACTCGTTCTTCTTCCTTGCGGGATCTCAGGCAAGATGACCATACCCTCAAAATCACTTCTATCTTTGCTTGCTAGTTGTTCGCTCTATTGCTATGCCGCGTTACCTATTCACTTGCTCTTCAAGCCTCCCAAATTGCCATGAACCTCTAACCTTTGACACCTTCCTAGCAAACCATTGTTTGGCTAAGTTACCGTTTTTGCTCAGCCCCTCTTATAGCGTTGCTAGATGCAGGTGAAGTTGAAGATTGCTCCATGTTGGATTATGTTTATGTTGGGATATCACAATATCTCTTATAGTATTAATGCATCTATATACTTGGTAAAAGGTGGAAGGCTCGGCCTTATGCCTGGTGTTTTGTTCCACTCTTGCCGCCCTAGTTTCCGTCATACCGGTGTTATGTTCCTTGATTTTGCGTTCCTTACGCGGTTGGGTGATTTATGGGACCCCCTTGACAGTTCGCTTTGAATAAAACTCCTCCAGCAAGGCCCAACCTTGGTTTTACCATTTGCTACCACCTATCCCCTTTTCCCTTGGGTTCTGCAGACTCAAGGGTCATCTTTATTTTAGACCCCCCCGGGCCAGTGCTCCTTCGAGTGTTGGTCCGAACCGAGCAGTCTGCGGGGCCACCTCGGGGAAACTCGAGGTCTGGTTTTACTCGTAGCTTGACTTATCCGGTGTGCCCTGAGAACGAGATATGTGCAGCTCCTATCGGGATTTGTCGGCACATCCGGGCGGCTTTGCTGGTCTTGTTTTACCATTGTCGAAATGTCTTGTAACCGGGATTCCGAGACTGATCGGGTCTTCCCGGGAGAAGGTTTATCCTTCGTTGACCGTGAGAGCTTATAATGGGCTAAGTTGGGACACCCCTGCAGGGTATTATCTTTCGAAAGCCGTGCCCGCGGTTATGTGGCAGATGGGAATTTGTTAATATCCGGTTGTAGAGAACTTGACACTTGACCTTAATTAAAACGCATCAACCGCGTGTGTAGCCGTGATGGTCTCTTCTCGGCGGAGTCCGGGAAGTGAACACGGTTTCTGGGTTATGTTTGACGTAAGTAGGTGTTCAGGATCACTTCTTGGTCATTGCTAGATGACGTCCGCTCCTTTGCTTCTCTTCTCGCTCTCATTTACGCAAGTTAGCCACCATACATGCTTTTGCCGCTGCAGCTCCACCTCTTTGCACCATCTTGTCCTACAAGCTTAAATAGTCTTGATCTCGCGGGTGTGAGATTGCTGAGTCCTCGTGACTCACAGATACTTCCAAAACAGTTGCAGGTGCCGATGAGACCAGTGCAGGTGACGTAACTGAGCTCAAGTGGGAGCTCGATGAAGATCTTGTCCGTTGTGTTGTTTCTTTTCATATTGATCAGTAGTGGAGCCCAGTTGGGACGATCAGGGATCTGGCAGTTGGGTTGTCTTCTTTTCTTTTGGTTCCGTAGTCGGACCTATGTGAGTATCTCTGAATGATGTATGATTTATTTATGTATTGAGTGAAGTGGCGATTGTAAGCCAACTCTTTATCCCATTCTTGTTCATTACATGGGATTGTGTGAAGATGACCCTTCTTGCGACAAAACCACAATGCGGTTATGCCTCTAAGTCGTGCCTCGACACGTGGTAGATATAGCCGCATCGTGGGCGTTACAATCTGCCAGAGATTGAAGGATCGAGCATCTACAGGGTGCCGTTTGTGAGGGTGTCGTGCCAGAGCGAGCCGGTGGAGTCTTCATCAACCGAACCCAACTGCAAGAGGAGAAAAACAGTTGGCCTGACGATGCTTCCCCGCCATCCTCTCCCTCGCCGTTCACATCGTCTCACGGGGCGGCTGTCTGCCGCCGAGGAATAGGAGGGGACTGCCCCCGAGCCCAATAGTCGGGCAGGTTGTGAATTGTCAGGAGGAGCTTAGGGTTGTCAGTATTTGCAGGTTGTGAATTGTGTTTTGTGTTGTGTATTTTGAGAGTACTTTTAGATATGAATGTCTTTTGAATTTCAGATTTGCAGTATTGAGCACATGAAGTATTTTATGAATTCTAGAGATCTATTTTTAGCACTTAAAAAATGTAGTTTCATGGGAGTATAAAAGTGCAGACAATGTGATTCTCAGAGAAGAAACTGCAAGTTTCAGTTTCAGATAAGAAACTGCAAGTTCAGTTTCAGATAAGAAACTGCAAGTTCAGTTTCAGATAAGAAACTGCAAGTTTCAAAGGCAGAGCATTTATATTAACACGCCCTTTTCAAACAGGGATAACATCATGTTGGAAGTTTTATTCATGGTCGAAAATTGAACTACCAGCCAGTTAACATCATGCTGATCAACATTCATGCATAGCACATCTTCATATGATGCATAGTCAAAAAGATATGCTATTTTTAAAATGCCCACACAATGTCGAGTGTGCGAAAAACAGAGAAAACGAGGGATGAAGTTTTGGCAAGTGTTGGATGTGGTGTGCGTAGATGACAATGGGGACCCACATGTCAATAATGGCAGAGGCAAAAAAAATTGGAGATATTTTCCCTGCATCGGGTGGAATCGAACCCGGGCGGAACAGCGGTTGGGTAGTGTCACTTGGCCACTGGGCTAGTTCAGTAGTTTCGGCAGAAATAAGGCACTGCCTTGGGTGGTTCGATCTCGTCCTGCGCCTTTATGTGCTCTCCACGGCGCCGATGTCTGCCATTGTGAACATGTTGAACAAACGAGAGGAATCTGGAGAGGACTGGACGTGGAGAGGCGGACAGTCGGGACCCACCAGGTCTATGGCCGTACGCAAGCAAGTGCCTCATTGAAAAAATACTTCCTCCTAATGCTATACCGAAGTTGGGGCCCACGGGTTTGTCAACATAGTTACATTTTTTGAGGTGCTTCAACGTAGTTACTAAAGGAGATAAATTTACAACGAAGCCGGGGAGCTGCCAGGTATCATTTATTATCAGTGGGCCAGCAAGTATCAGCTGGGTTATGGGCTGCCCCGTCTAGGCTTTCTTTTTTAACATGCATAGCCCACGACATGCTGGTTTGTATTTTCTTGAGGGTAGTCATCTATCGACCGGCCTATGGACCTCGCCATACGAGGTTTTATTTTTCCTGAAACATCGGCAACCCAACTTATGTATTTTTTTGAAGAAAACGCAGAGGTCTGTTCTATTTTTCTCTATAAGAATAGGAACGCCGGGTCCAACTTATGTTTCCCTTCTAACTATATTATATATATTTAAATTATTTTATATGTTATTATATATTATTGTTATTGTCATCATATATTTAACAGATACTTACATATATAAGAAAACAATATCCCACATCTTATTAACTTATAAAAATAATTTCTTAACAATAAAATCCTCGATTTTTTTACATTAAGGCAACGAAAATCCTGGTGATTGTGTACAAAAGCTTGGTAAGATTTAAGGACCAATGTAATAATAAATCACTTATTATTTAAATATATTTATAACAAAATGCTAAGCCCCTGTTTATTTTTGATAACATTGAGGCGCCCAACCCAACATTATAATTAGAACCAGCCCAGCAAAATCGTGTATTTCGAGAAAGTGCAAATGGCCTGTAATTTTTTAGAAAAAAATAAATGGGCCGCACGGATGCTACATTATTTGTTCAGCCAGCCCATCAAATTCATGTATTTTGAGTAAGTGAAAATGGGTTGTAGTTTTAAAAAATAGGCCGCATGGACGCTACATTATTTGTTCACCCAGCCCAGCAAATGGACTATAATTCTCAAAAAAAGATCAAATGGACTATAAATTCTAAAAAAGTGGGTTGAATATGTGCCATATTTTTGTAGGCTGAAATATGGGCCAATAGGTCGAAGCCAACGCAAGTCGTTGTCAACTTAGTCAATAAATGATTCTGACATCGTTAGCCGTTGGATTTACATCCAACGACCGGCATCCATCTTCAATCTCTCATCTTCTTCCTCCAGCGCCGCCGGGACCACCTGCTCCCGGCCCATGCTGCTAGCATATCTGCTTAGCACGCTTCGCTGTGAAGCGCTACCCCACACCGGCCAGGCCATCCCTCCACCCCTCCACACCTCCTGTTCTTCTCCACCGACTGCCGAACCACGCCGCACCAGAACCAGTTAACCCTTGTACACCTCTCTGTCTGCGACTCCACTCCCGCGTCTTCCCATCTCCGGCTCGTTGTTGTCCGGGGCCTCGCCCTCGTCCACCACCTTGGATGCGCCCAGCGCGGCGTGGTCAACAAAAAATGAATACTCCCCCGGCTAGCTGTTGGGGAAGGTAGTATTTCAAAAAACGTCCTACGATCACGCAAGATTTATCTAGGAGAAGCATAGCACCGAGCGGGGAGAGTGTGTCCTTGTACCCTCATAGACCGAAAGCGGAAGCATTTAGTAACGCGGTTGATGTAGTCGAACGTCTTCACTATCCAACCGATCCAAGCACCGAACCTATGGCACCCCGTGTTCAGCACACGTTCAGCTCAATGACGTCCCTCGAGCTCTTGATCCAGTTGAGGCCGAGGGAGAGTTCCATCAGCACGACGGCGTGGCGACGGCGATAATGAAGTTACCGGCGCAGGGCTTCGCCTAAGCACTACGACGATATTACCGAGGTGTGTAACTGTGGAGGGGGGCACCGCACACGGCAAGGAACAATTGATGTGTCTTCTAGGGGTACCCTAGGGCGCGCCCAAGTAGGAGGAATCCTACTTGGGCCCATAGTCCAATCCCCCCCCCCCGTACCATATTTGGACAAGGGGGCAAGGAAGGAGGGGGAGGGGAAGGAAGTAGGAGTCCTACTTCATACTTTCCTTTTCCTCCTCTCCTTTCCCTTTCTCCCCACGTGGCTGGCCCTATAGGGGGCGCCCCAGCCCCTTGTGGGCTGGTGTGTTTCCTTACTTGGCCCATTAAGCCCATATCTTTGCCGGGGGTTGCCCGGAACCACTTTTGGTGACCCGGTATCACCCGGAACACTTCCGGTGTCCAAATACCATCGTCCTATATATGAATCTTTACCTCTCGACCATTTCGAGACTCCTCATCATGTCTGTGATCTCATCCGGGACTCCGAAGAAGCTTCGTTCATCAAATCACATAACTCATAATACAAATCATCATCGAACGTTAAGCGTGCGGACCCTACGTGTTCGAGAACTATGCAGACATGACCGAGACACATCCCCGGTCAATAAATAATAGCGGAACCTGGATGCTCATATTGGCTCCTACATATTCTACGAAGATCTTTATCGGTCAAACCGCATAACAAATATGTTGTTCCCTTTGTCATCGGTATGTTACTTGCCCGAGATTCGATCGTCGGTATCCTCATACCTAGTTCAATCTCGTTACCGGCAAGTCTCTTTACTCGTTCCGTAATGCATGATCCCGTAACTAACTCATTAGTCACATTGCTTGCAAGGCTTATAGTTATGTGCATTACCGAGAGGGCCCGGAGATACCTCTCCGATACTCGGAGTGGCAAATCCCAATCTCGATCTATGCCAACTCAACAAAAACCATCGAAGACACTTGTGCAGCATCTTTATAATCACCCAGTTACGTTGTGATGTTTGATAGCACACAAGGTGTTCCTCCGGTATTCGGGAGTTGCATAATCTCATAGTTAGAGGAACATGTATAAGTCATGAGGAAAGCAATAGCAATAAAACTAAACAATCATTATGCTAAGCTAACGGATGGGTCCTATCCATCACATCATTCTCTAATGATGTGATCCCGTTCATCAAATGACAACACGTGTCTATGGCTAGGAAACATAACCATCTTTGATCAACGAGCTAGTCAAGTAGAGGCATACTAGTGACACTCTGTTTGTCTATGTATTCACACATGTATCAAGTTTCCGGTTAATACAATTCTAGCATGAATAATAAACATTTATCATGATATAAGGAAATATAAATAACAACTTTATTATTGCCTCTAGGGCATATTTCCTTGAGTCTCCCACTTGCACTAGAGTCAATAATCTAGTTCACATCGCCATGTGATTTAACACCAATAGTTCACATCGTCATGTGATTTAACCCTCTATAGTTCACGTCGCCATGTGACCAATACCCAAAGGGTTTACTAGAGTCAATAATCTAGTTCGCATCGCCATGTGATTAAGACCCAAAGAGTACTAAGGTGTGATCATGTTTCGCTTGTGAGAGAGGTTTAGTCAATGGGTCTGCCACATTCAGATCCATATGTATTTTGCAAATTTCTATGCCTACAATGCTCTGCACGGAGCTACTCTAGCTAAATGCTCCCACTTTCAAATGTATCGAGATCGAGACTCAGAGTCATCCAGATCAGTGTCAAAGCTTGCAGCAACGTAACTCTTTACGACGAACACTTTATCACCTCCATAACCGAGAAATATTTCCTTAGTCCTCTAAGGATAATTTTGACCAATGTCTAGTGATCTACTCCTAGATCACTATTGTACTCCCTTGCCAAACTCAGGCCAGGGTATACAATTGGTCTAGTACACAACATGGCATACTTTATAGAACCTATGGCTAAGGCATAGGGAATGACTTTCATTCTCTCTCTATCTTCTGCCATGGTCAGGCTTTGAGTCTTACTCAACTTCACACCTTGCAACACTGTAACATCCCAAATTTTCAATTTGGAATGTTATACTTAGGTCATTCATGCATATCATTGTAACATCCCAATTTTCCCAATTTGGATGTTAATAGATCATTCATATGCATCTCATATTTTTTCCATGCATTATTTGCTTTTCTGGAATATTCTCTTCATTATGCAACTAAAGGCAATTTATTGGAGTGGAGATAACATGACTTCTCCCCTGTTATTAAAAATGTTCATAATGTCCAGAATATTATTTCCAGTTCATATAATATGTTCTGGTATTTTTCTTATTCTCCAAAATATTTATTTGTCTGTTTTGTTGCTGTTATGTGTGGCCTACTACATAAAAACTATTTTCGAAAATTGCAGTAGTGTTGGAACTAGTGTTCCTGTACTTTATAGCTGTAGGGATATTTTGACTGTGTGTCTAGGTATTTTTATTTAGAATTTATAATCTGTATTTTATTTTATTTATTTTGTTCTACTGCTGTAGTTTTTGTTTATAAAAAAACAGGGCCAGCCAACCGGCCCGTCGCCGCAGCCCAGCCAACCAGCACAGCTGCAGCACACGGCCGCAGCCCGCTAAACCTAGCGAAGCGGTACGCCCGCTCGCTCGCACCCGACCCGCGCCCGATCCACCCCTCGCCTCCAGCCACTGACAGCGGGTCCCGTGCCCTACTCGTCCCTTCCACCGAGCCGGACACCGCGCGCCGCACGCGCGCACGCACGCCTCCGTGTTCAGCACACGTTCAGCTCGATGACGTCCTCGCCTTCTCGATCCAGCAAGAGAGGTGAAGTAGTAGCCGAGTTCCGGTAGCACGACGGTGTGATGACGGTGGTGGTGAACTTGTTCCTGCAGGGCTTCGCTGTGCACTGCGGAAAACTTGATGGAGGATGAAACCGGGGAAAGGGGCGCCGCACACGGCTTGGGGATTGTCGTGGTGTTGTGCGCCCCTCCCTCTCATGTATATATAGGTGGGGGAGGGGAGGCAGCCAGGGTGTGCCCCAAGGGTGGCCGCCGTCCCCCTTGGGCCCCTGCCCTATGGCGCGGCCCCCCTTCCTTTTCTGGCGCTTGGGAGAAGGCAGGAGGGGGTGGCGCCCCCTTTCCCTTTTTCTCATGTGGGAGAAAAAGTAAGAGGGGCCAGCCCTCTCCCTTTCCTTCCCTAGGGCCGACGCCATGAGGTGGAGGCGCACCAGCCCCGTGTGTGCTAGTGTGCACTCCCTCGTTGGCCCGTTTGGCCCAATAAACTCCCGGGGCCTCTCGGAACCCCTTCGGGTGATCCGATGATTACTCGGTACATTTGGAAACCTTTCAAGTGACCAAATAGCATCGTCCTATATATCAATCTTTACCTCTGAACCATTCCGGAGCTCCTCGTCATGCCTGTAATCTCATCCAGGACTCCAAACAACATTCGGGCACCAACTCACATAACTCATATAATACTATATCATCAATGAACGTTAAGCGTGCGGACCCTACAGGTTCGAGAATGATATAGACATGACCGAGACGCCTCTCCGTTCAATAATCAATAGTGGGACCTAGATGCCCATATTGGTTCCTACATATTCTACGAAGATCTTTATCGGTCGAACCTTTATGACAACATTCGTAATTCCCTTTGTCTGTCAGTATGTTACTTGCCCGAGATTCGGTCGTTGGTATCTCCATACCTAGTTCAATCTCCTTACCAGCAAGTCTATTTACTCGTTCCGCAATACATCATCTCGTAACTAACTCCTTAGTCACTATGCTTGCAAGCTTCTTGTGATGCTGTATTACCGAGAGGGCCCAGAGATACCTCTCCGATACACGGAGTGATAAACCCCAATCTCGATCCATGCCAACTCAACAGACACCTTCGGAGATACCTGTAGAGCATCTTTATGATCACCCAGTTATGTTGTGATAATTGATAGTACACAAGGTATTCCTCCGATATCCGGGAGTTGCATGATCTCATGGTCGAAGGAATATGTATTTGACATTAAGAAAGCGGTAGCAATGAACTGAACGATCATATGCTACGCTAACGGATGGGTCTTGTCCATCACATCATTCTCCTAATGATGTGATCCCGTTATCAAGCGACAACACATGTCTATGGTTACGAAACCTTAACCATCTCTTGATCAATGAGCTAGTCTATTAGAGGCTTACTAGGGACACGGTATTTGTTTATGTATCCACACATGTATTTAAGTTTCCGGTCAATACAATTCTAGCATGAATAATAAACCTTTATCATGATTAAGCAAATATAATAATAACCATTTTATTATTGCCTCTAGGGCATATTTCCAACAAGAACAAGATGAAAAGATGGACAAGGAGCATCAAAGCCGAATCCTGCATGGGTATTTTATGGAAGCTTTCAGTCCTTAGTAAAATTAAGATTTTTGTTTGGAAAGCCCTACATGGCACTACCCTAGGAAAGGCTATTCTTGTTGCATGCCACATTCCTGTAGATCCTATTTGTCTGATCTGCAAGTGAGGCCCGGAAGATACCCGTCATCTTCTGTTCACATATAATCACGCCCGGGAAGTATGGCATGCTCTTGGCCTCGAGGAAGTAATTCATAATGCTCTGGCCATGGACAGATTGGGTTTGGTAATTCTGGAGTATATTTTGTGTCATCCTACCTGGAGATCACCCGTCTTGGGGGAGCTTGGACTACAAGAATCGATTTTGGATGCATGCTGGTACATATGGTGGCAAAGACGTGAGATGGTTAAGGGGGAATCGGTGGCGCCCCCAAGAAGTGCTTTTGCAATCGAAGCTTTGACAGCGAATTATGAAGTTTCATCTCACACCAGTGCACCGCATGAAATATCTTGGACAAAACCTAGAACCGGATGCTACAAACTAAATACGGATGCTCCTTTTCATGATAATGGTAAGGTGCAACGGGGATTGTCCTACAAATAGCATTGGTGAAACGGTTGCTGGTGCAGCTTGTCTACTTGACTCTACTTTTGATGCCACCTCGGCAGAAGCTTTGGTGATGTCGAAGGGGCTGGAACTGCTCGAGAGGTTGGGGTGCACAAATATTATCGTTGAATTTGACTCGCCAGAATTGATAAATGCATGCAAGGGTGAGGTTAAAGTGTTGAGTCCATATACTGCAACCTCGATTGAATGCTTTGCGAAAGCCTAGACGATTGATGGTATCTCTTTTGAGTTTTGTACCAGGGAAGCTAATCAGGTGGCCCATCAGCTGGCAAAACGTGTTTACGATAATCAGTTAGAGTTTAGCTGGGAGGGTGATCCACCATCCTTTTTATTGCCTTATGTTTACACGGTGTAACCCTGTTGACAAAGCAATAAATCACCGAGAAGCTTTCCCGCTCCAAAAAGAAGACATTGGTTACTAGTTATTCGGTTTTCCTGTAAATACTTGTTGTTGGATTTGTTTAAACATATTTAAATATATATTATTGCGATGTTGAAAAAATGTTTGCAAATTTTTTAAAAGGTTCACAATTAAAAATTGTCCAGGAATTTCAAAAATTGTCAATGGGTTTTTGAATTGTTTTCTTGAATTGAAAAAATGTTCGTGTATTTTAGAAATTATTCACAAACTTTAAATGTGATACGCATCTTCTTAAGAATCTGATATTCAGAAATAAAAAAATAGGTATGTTAAAAAAATGTTGACCAAATTTTAGAATATGCGTCAAATTTAGACTGTGCATGGTGAATTTGTGAACATATAACTAAAGGAAAAGGTAAAGCCAAAAAGATAAATGAGAAATGATAGAAAAACTGACAATAAAATAGGGAAGAACACACGTAGTGAGAAAAGGTAGAAAACCATTTTCTTTAGGGGTAAACCATTTAAAAAAAAATAGACAACCACACATGGTGTTCAAGTTGTGATGCCTCACCTTCGTAGTCCCAAACGACATAGTCTTCATCTTGATTTCATCGATGATAACCTTGTTGCCTACCATATAAGCTTGAGGTGAGAGCTTGACTTAATAGGAATGATAGACTACTCGTATAAACAAGAAATTCATTCTTTTTCGGGAGCCCATACAAAAGGAACCTCAAAGTTAAGTGCCCTTGGCTAGGAGTGATTTGATGATGAATGACCAACCAGAAAGTTGGTCTCGGAATGCGCACGAATGAGGACAAAGTGCACACCAAAGTGCGCATCAAAGACTAGTGTTGACACAATACCACGAGCCCGCTCTGCCGCTCTGCCCGAGCATGAGTATGTGTAGAAACCCACTTGAACTAGTAATACCTTGCTCGACTCGGGTCGGCCCATACCCGTGCTTCCTTTAAAAAAATGTGTGAGCATTTTTTCAAATCCCTGAACATCTTTTCCGAATTCATGAACATTCTCAGTTTGCCAACATTTTTTAATTTTATAAGCATCTCTTAAATTCGCGGACATTTTTAAATTTGCTATTTTTTTTCAACCCTGGCCATTTTTAATATTCATGATTTTTGAATTTAATGAATTCGCAATCAACGAAAAAACCAAGAGCGTGATTTTGTTTAGCCTAGGGTTAATTTTCTGAAGTCATCAGCTGGATGGTTTTCTAAAGCTAGGCGCTTAAGAGGCGCACCCTATTGGGAGACCGAAGAACACTTCGCCATGTCGGACCCCAAAAATGGGCTAGAGCCACCGCGGGACGAAGCAGGTGCGTCGGTACACACCAAGTAGCTACATTCCTGTCTCAAAAAAAAAAAACAAGTAGCTACATTCTTTTACGAAAATCCATTTCTGCACCCGCACCGACGAAAAAAATCAAAACAAATACTAGAAAAATTCCAAATAAAATTTGTGTGGTACACAATTTGATGGGTGAGGCCCGCTCCAAATTTCAAGTCATTTGGACATATGAGCATCTCTCAGCAAAAAAGACAAATTGGAGGTCTGTAAAAATGTTTACTGTTCATGTATTGTTTTGGCCCGATTTGTCTTTTTTGCTGAGAGCTGCTCATATGTCCAAATGACTTAAAATTTGGAGCGGGCCTCACGCATCAAATTTTCTACCACACAAAGTTTATTTGGAATTTTTTGAATATATTTTGAATTTTTTATGAAATTTTTTTCTAACCGGGTGCAGATGAGACTGGGCACCAAAACACCCTACTCCATTCTTTTATTCCTCTCTTTCGCCTCTTCTATTTTTTTAATTTACGATTTCTTATATTTCAAAAGTATTATAATTGCATGTATTTCAAAAATTACTCTACCTCAATTTTTTACAATGCTCGCCGTGTATTTTATAATTGTCCATCTCTACTTACTTAAAAAGAACGTAATGTTCCCATAATCCCATTTGACCTCTCCTTCGTCCAACCTTCCTTACATATGTTCCCCTCTTTCCTTCTCTTCTTCGATTTTTTTCCTCCCATTTCTGACATTTCTCCCATCAATTTTTTGAAAATATAATCAATTAACTTACCAAAATAAAAACATATTTTCCAAGGCAATAAATTCTTACCAAATAAGTGCTTACCAATAAGATGGCAGATAAATCTTGGTGATTGTATACAAAAATTTGCTAATATTTTAGCGCACCAATGTAATAATAGACGTACAGTCACAGGCTAATCTATTCGAATTTTTATACTCCCGTTGCAACACATGGTCTAGTTAATTATAAAAAATTATTGTCGTAATTTCATAAACTTTCCATACAATATCATTAAGAAAATGTCTCCGTCATTTGAAAATGTCCACGGGCTAAAGAAATATCTTCATGCAAATGTAAAAAACTTGTCTATTTCCTAAAAATGTTTGCACCATTAAAAAAACATGTCATTTTCTAGAATTTCACTCGTTTAAAAATGTTTTCAAAAAGGTTGTAACAAATAAAAAAATATTTCAAGTTTTTAAAAATGTGCAAGCATGTTTTAAAAAAAATTCAGTTTGCAAAATGCTTACTGTGCATTTTGCAAATATTTAAAATGTATTAGGATAAATGTTCAATGTGTAATTAATTTTTTTCCAAATGTATCCCAAAAATGTTCAACCTATATACATGAATAGGTCGACGTGCATTTGAAAAGAGTTGACAAGTAAGTGAAAAATGAAGATAATAAAACAAAAAAAACCAAAATGATAAAAGCAAGGAGTAAAAAGTAAAACAAGATGAAACCTTCCTAAAGCGAAGGGAAGGTTCCTAATACTTTTCATGGAAGGTTCACAAACTAGTCTGGTGACGGTTCAAAAAACAAGTTAAGGAACATTGTTGGTCGGCCCACTACGCGAGACTTAAGGCAAGCATTGCTTAGTCGTAATAGGCGATACCTAGCAGTTGCGCCTTCCTCACACTAATTCTAATCCCCTGGATTTTGTTTGTGGGTCTCTTTCCAAAAAATGCTAGACCTACGGATGGGCTAAAAATACTGCACATCTTTCCATCCCTCAACTACTGGGTGTCCCTCTAGGCTTTCTTTTTCCAAACAAATCTGCTCACGTCTTCCCATCCATACACCTGTGATAATATGCCCGTAGACGTATCTTTACTTATCTCTTCCTCCTCCAACGAGATGTCGCTGTCTCATCGCCCAAACTAATTCTATAAAAGCAACTCTAATAGAGTCGCCATACTGACCCAATTGCCATAATAACTAGCAATATGACTATTCTGGCAAAAAAGACACTCTAGTAGAGTCAATGTACATATCAAAATTGCCATAGTTTACAGAGCACCCTCTATATCTGACCTCTCAGAGTCTATATTTGGCGTTTGGGGGCCAACTTCTGGAGCGTACTTCACCGGGAGATTGTGTGTGATACGAAGAAAATGTCACGTGGTCCCCCAACTCACTGGGGATCGTAGGAAGATCGGGGAAAAGTATATACCATTGACGAGTGAATCCCATGATATGGCAACCAGTTTGGAGACTCTGAGTTTGTATGTCATCTCATCAACCTCCCGCGCGTGTCAACCATCTGATATGATCCAAATCCATATGTCAGCCATCTGATATGATCCAAATCCATTGCAACGTGAGCCTTGTTATCACTACAACTGATAATCTGAGTGTAGTCGACGTGTTCGTGCAGGTTGCAACATGAGCTATGTTGCCACCATAACTTGGGTCGGGTTGCAAGTCCCTATGTGACTATGTGTGCCATGCATGAGCTGGGTTGATGCAGTATGCAACGTGAACCGCTGCAACTTGGAACGTGTTGCAAGCCCATGTGTCTGTCATGCGTGAGACGGGTTGATAAAGGCTGCGATGTGAGTCATGTTGCTACCGCAAATTGGGGCCGTGTAGCAAGTCCCTGTGTTTACCGTCCGTGTGTGGGTCCGTGTCGATCGACCAACTATCAGATGATTGTTTTGAAGTGTTTTTATGGCGACTTTGCTAGAGTTGCTCTAAAATTAGTCAGCACGTGTGAGAAAACTCAAGGGCTAATAACGTTTGACGTGCGTGCAAGGCCACCACAATTCTAACAATTGAACTAACCCATGACGATGTTCATCTAATAATCAGTTGTCGCTGTACGAAACTTTGAGAGCAAGATAAAAAGTTGCAACACTCCATTCATCTTCAAATCTGTACCACTGTTACAAAAGAAAATGTTTTAATTAAGTATTTTTAGTAGGGAGGCTGACTCAGTGGCATCCGATCTTGCTAGTTATGATGTCTCTACTACCATTTCTTGTATCTGAGACGATGATTCCTCTGGTTTTAAATTTTCAGAACTTTGTCAACGATGTAACTATTAATTTCAATCAATATACAATCTCACCATGACAGTTTTCCTAAAATAAAATAGAAGGGTTTACACAAAAATGCCAAATGGAGACCGAGCTCCAAGGAGGCCTTAATTTGAAATTTTCAAAATTTAAAAAATCAGTTAAAATTTTCTAAAAAATATACATATACTTCGAGACATAATGTGCATGCGTATAAATTTTCAGGCTGAAATACGTTAAAATGAGACCTACACAAAAAAGCATCCATGATTTTGGTTTTTTGTGCAGCATGCAATTCAAGGTATTTCATCCTGAAATTTTACACACATACACATTACATTGTTGTGTACATATGATTTTTCCAGAATTTTTTGAAACTGAAAAGTTTGAATTATTTTTTTCAAAATTAAAGCCTCCATGGTGCTTTGGTCTCCAAAATGCCCTACTTTTACACCCTTTTTTCCGTAGGGAAGGGGTTTACACCTTCACCAACCCAGAGAAGTAAAAAAGCCACCGTTTGATAAACCCAAAAGGCCAACAAGGCCTGCAGTTCACCACCCCGTTAATCCGTCACCATACACACAGTCCCTGTGCACACTTGATGCCACGGCTATTTCTTGTCAGCCTCCATTGATGTGATAGCTTCCGTTCCACTAGCGTCCACGAGAAGTCCCGAGCGGGCTGTCAGGCCTAACAGTGAACGATCTAAACCAGCTTGCGCTCGTGTCGTGTCACATTGCCTCTCACGCGTGCATGCCGCATGCATCCATGCATTCGGTCGATTTGGAGACACCTGCCGACAAGCCGCGCCACTGTGCATGCGTCACCCACCGCACTGCTCCGGCCTCCGGCGCCACCCGATCGGAGCTCCCAGATGCTGCCGCGCCGAGCCCTGTCGCGGCCGGCAGCCGAGCCAGTCAGCCGGGCCACTCATTTGGTTCCCTTCCCGCGCCTGGTCACGTTAGAAGAGAACAGACTTATGTCGTTCCCGCCGTGCAGGGCGCGTACTGCACCGCCGCGCTGGCTCAAACCCCGGCGCTGCGGCCTGCAGTGCGATATCGCACGGGTTTCGTACGTGTCCAACGATCGCCGCTTCAAACCAGCCTGCAAATTGTCGCGCAACAGCGCCCCAACAGCGGCTAAACTATTGCTGAACATGCATGTAACGTAATAACTCCTATATCACTTCCCTCTGGTTTCGTTGAGATGCATCATCTTCTTACTGAGGTAAATAGAAGACGATCGAGCTTGAGGTGGCCCGTGTATGTACGTTCGTAGTAGTAACTCGTGAGCAAATTGGCATGGTGATGGTGGGCTATCATGAGGAGCGTACTTGCACAGTGGCTGTGCATCCAGATCCGCACAGTGCTCTTCCGACGCGGGCGATATCACCAGCAGTGGCAGAGCGCCCCGTACTGCCCCCTCACGTACCCGGCGGTTTTCAAATGCGCTTTTCAAAAATCGTACCGCCAGATCACGTAACGTCCACCACGAATCGGTCGATTTATTACGATTATATGAGGTGACGACGCACCTGCGTACCCGACGAGCTAAATTAAGCCGCGCAGGGCAATCTCTGGGGCGATAGGTACATGGTCCAGCCTCTGAGATCCTCGTAGCCCGCACGGGGCGCCCATGAAATTAAACTAAATTTTTCCCTAGCAAACATTCAAAATCTCGCCCGTCGGGCAGAGCAGAGCAGGCCTCACGTGCCCCGAACTTTGATAACGCCAGAACCCGCCCTCTATCTCTCCCGCGCCGCTGCCAAACCCCACGATCGTTGCACGTAATGGTCTGACGTGCGGGGCCCACCGCGCATCAAGGCAGGGGTGTCAGTGACCGAGGCGGTGAATCGGCCCGCGTGCGCGTCTGCGCGGCCCATCCTTTTTCCCTGCACGGGCATTCATTCCCTCGCTCCGCGCGCACGGCCACCGATCGGAGACGACGAGAGGGGTTTACGGTACTGCCCCTGGCATGTACGATTAAGACGCTCTTAAATCGCGGACAGAACAGTAATCTCGCCCGCTTTGATTCTTAAATAAGCATTACTCGCTCGAAACAGGGGTCGCTGCGCCCCAGCCCATGCTGCTCCCCATTTCGTTTTCCCTCTCGGAGTAAACAAACCCGCCACAGCACAGCCTACGTACTCCATTCATCTGCTGACGTGCGGGCCCACCCCGCCACAACTGAACTGTCAGTGCGGCAGTGGCCGTAGCGTAGCGCCACTCCCTCTGGCTCTACCTCTAGCGTAGCTCGCTCCGCGACAAGCCGCAGCAGGGGGGTAGCCTCTGTTACGCTCACCGGCGGAGCAGCGCACCCGGATGACTCACTGGACACCCGGCCCCACCGGCGCGAGATACGCTCACCGCCCCCACTAGTAGTAGGAGTGGCTCTGGCTGCTGCCATTGCACGCCGGACGCCGCTACCACTAGAGCTCTAGTCTCCGCCGCTATTATTACCCCTACCGCGTGTTTACAAATCGATCACACTCTCGCTGCGTGGTGGCCGCAGCGGAGCGGCGCCATTGTTTATCTCCTCGTTCTGCGCAGCTTCAGCGAGGGTGGTGGTGGTGGTGGCGGCAATGGAGCCGTCGCGGCGGCTTCTGCTCTCCGACTACGACGGCGCGATCATGTCGCCGCTGACGTCGCCGTCCACGTCGTCAGCCGCGCCGTTCAAGCCGGGCGTGGCGGTGGTCGTGGGGATACTGACCAGCGTCTTCTCCATCACCTTCCTCCTGCTGCTCTACGCCAAGCACTGCAAGCGGAGCGCCGCGGAGTCGTCGGGCCCGTACGGCAGCGGTGGTGGTTCCGGTGGCGGGGCGGCGGGTGAGCGGAGGAACTCCGGCGTGGAACGCGCGGTGGTGGAGTCGCTCCCGGTGTTCCGCTTCGGGGCGCTGCGCGGGCAGAAGGCCGGGCTCGAGTGCGCCGTCTGCCTCGGCCGCTTCGAGCCCACGGAGGCGCTGCGGCTGCTGCCCAAATGCCGGCACGGGTTCCACGTCGAGTGCGTGGATACGTGGCTGGACGCGCACTCCACGTGCCCGCTCTGCCGCTCCCGCGTCGACCCGGAGGACGTGCTGCTCCTGCCCGAGCCGCCCAAGCCGTCCACGACGGGACCTCCCGAACCGCCGGAGCAGAAAGCTGCTGCCGTTGCTACGGTCAAGGACAAGAGCAAGGACGCAGCTTTGGCTCCTGCGCCTGCTCCCTCGCCGGCGTGGCGAAGGATCGCCGGCCGGCACTCGACGGGGTCAGTGCGAGCGCCTGGGCGGGTTGGCCCTACGTCACGGCGGTCAGCCGATCTGGAGGTGGGAGGAGGCGA
Organism: Aegilops tauschii subsp. strangulata; assembly: GCF_002575655.3. Lineage (NCBI taxonomy): Eukaryota > Viridiplantae > Streptophyta > Magnoliopsida > Poales > Poaceae > Aegilops > Aegilops tauschii. The sequence goes on from NC_053041.3 coordinate 546,621,778, forward strand.
TGGTGGCGCGGCTACGGTGGGCTGCTTCGACGTCGCGAAGGTGAGGAAGGACCGGGTGCTGATGGTGGAGCCGGCAGCCGCGGTGGCGGAGCCCGATCCCGTGGCGTTCGACCGGCGGTTCGGGCACCGCATCCTGGTGAGCACCGCGTGCGGCTGCGACGACGAGACGGCCCCGGCAGCGAAGCAGCGGTGGAGCGACCTCCGGCCGGCCGATCTGATGTTCGTGCGGTCGGAGATGCTGGTGACCGAGACCGGGCGGTACTCCTGCTCGGCCGCCGTCAACTCCGGCAACCGCGGCAGGGCCGAGATCAGCGGGCGCTGCCTCTCGGAGATCGCCGGCGTGAGCCGCCTTCCTCCGATCCGCGCCGGCGCGGAAGCGCGGGCCGGGAGCGCGCGTCGGTGGCCGGGCTCGAGCTGGTGGGCCCGGGGCCCGCCCGGCGTTAACGGCCCTAGCACCTAGGCCGCTGTTGCCGGGCCCCCAGAAAGGCATCCGCATTTTCTTTCCCTGGCGAGACTGCCCCTCACATGGCCACGTTATTACGGAGCAGTGAAGCACTCCAGTGGGTTCACGTGATGGGCATCGCAGTAATTATTGCCACTCCCGTCCCTACCCCTACCCCGGGCCACGCCATGGCCGCCTCGGAAGCCGCGACTGGAGGGGGGGATGTTGCTTTCGAACGCATCTCGAGGCCGGTGTCCGCTCCGGAAAACGGGCGGCCGCGATCGGCAGCGGGCCGCGGATCCTCTGCGGATGGGAGCCACAGAGTGCCGGCGTGTGTGCTCGCGGCTGGTGAGGTTTCGGCGGCTTGCGCCGGCCGGGTCGGGGATGAGGGAAACCACGGAGAAAAGGCTGTTCGTTCGTATGCGTGTTGTAATTCTTCTGTCTGTACTACGAGAAAGTGAAGTGCTGCGACACCGTGCCTTTTCTTTTGTACAAGTTGTTGCTGCGCCGCGTGCCTGGATCTACGGTGGATGATGCTAAAGCGGCGTGCCGCCCATGTCGCATCTTGTTTTCTTCTTCCTTAGCTGTTTGCCTTTGCTTATCGCTAGGCTTTTCTAATCCTGTTGGTCTTTTGCTTTCTAGTGGAGGAGGGTGAGTAGTACCACGTGAGGAGAGCGTTCGGCGGCCGCACAATTGCCTCGTAGTACTTGCCCGTCATGTTGCAACGGCGTCGTGGCCTCGTGCTCGCATGGCCCGTACCCTTGTCCCCAGCCTAACGGCTAGGGATCACAACTTTCTTAACTTCTTTTGTTCTGTTGCTCGGACTTATCCGTTCAGACTCGTCTGGTCCTCGCTAAACCATTGATGCCCATCCTGTGTTACCCGTGCGAATTGTGCTGGACTTCATTGCTGCTGCAAAGGGTGTTCTTAGCTTTCGGTAAGAAGAGGTGGGATCTTAAGAACACCTCCAACGGGGGCGACCCAAACGGACGCGCGCTTTGTCCGCTTTTTGTCCGTTTGAGTCGGTCAGGCGGAAGTGCGCGTCCGCATTTAAAATGGGTCGGCTTGACCGCGCAACGGGGAGGCCGACCCAAAAATGCCGGCGTGAAAAAAAAACAAGTTGCACGAAATAAACATAATAAACGTAATTAAACATAAAAGTGGCCGGTCAAACCCTGACCAAAGTCCACCTAAATCTAATAAACATTAAATAGAACATTAAATAAAAGTCTGCGCCCGCCTGCTGCCGTCCCGCACGTTGCCCTAGACGTCGTCGGCCTTGCTCTTGCCCTTGCCGTCGACGCCGCCGTCGTCGGTGAGGTCGATGAGGACCGGAGCAGGGCCAACCCACCCGAACGCCGCATGGTACGCTGCCAGGGCAGCCTCCTCCGGCGTCTGCTGGGCGGCGGCATTGCGGCCAGCCGCGCGCGCTCCTCCTCCTCGTCCTCGAGCCGGAGCGCCTCCGCGTCGCGTTGGAGCATGGCCTTGTAGCGCATCTGCTCCTCGCCGTCGGCCTGCTCCTCGCGGAGCCAGTGCTCCTTCCATCGCTCGAGGTGGGTCGCCTCCTCCTCCGGCGTCGCGGCGAAGTGGACGGGAGGCGTGCTCACCCACTCGCGATACTGGCCCGTCCACGAGTAGGCCTCCTCCGGCCAAGTGGGTGGAGGCGGGGAGCGCTTACGCGTCGGCTCCGGCTTGGGCTGGACGGGTGGCGGTGGTGGCACGAAGAGCGGGGTGTGGATGGAGTCCCCCGCCGCCGACAGGGCAAGGGCTTGCTCCAGCCCATCCCAGTGCGCGTCCTCCTCGAGGCGGCTAGCCTCTAGCGCGTGCTGCAGGGCCTCCTCGAGGGCGGCTTGGTACTCCGCCTCCGCCTCCATGTCCTCCGGCTCTACCTGTGGGGGCGGCGGTGGGAACGGCGGCGGGACGGCGTCGACACCCGAGCACCGTTGCTCCTCGTGTTCAAGGGCGAGCCACGCCTCCCAGTTGGGGGAGTCGGCGGCGTACTCTGGCAGCCGATGCTGCTCCGGCGTGAGCTGCGTGCGGCGCCTGCGCACCTCGTCGTCGTGCGTCCGCTGGGTACGCGGAACCGCCGACACCGGGATCCAGATGCCAACGGTGCGGCAGCGTGACATCGGGGTACGGCAGTGGCTGCCTGTACTCCCAGGGCCACCGCGCTTGGTGCACTGGGATGTGCAGGCGCCGGCGAGCAGGGCGGAAACGCGTCGCCGCCGGAGGAGGAGGGGGAAGGGGAGTGTCAGTGTCAAAACCGGCGGATATCGGGTAGGGGTCCCGAATTGTGCGTCTAAGGTCGATGGTTGCAGGAGACGGGGGACACGATGTTTACCCAGGTTCGGGCCCTCTCTATGGAGGTAATACCCTACTTCCTGCTTGATTGATCTTGATGAATATGAGTGTTACAAGAGTTGATCTACCACGAGATCGTAATGGCTAAACCCTAGAAGTCTGGCCTGTATGACTATGGTAAGGAGTATATCCTTTCCGGACTAAACCCTCCGGTTTATATAGACACGGGGAGATCTAGGGTTACATGGAGTCGGTTACATAGTAAGGAATCTTCATAGTTGGTCGCCAAGCTTGCCTTCCACGCCAAGGAGAGTCCAATCCGGACACGGGTACAGTCTTTGGCCTTCATGTCTTCACAGCCCATCAGTCCGGCCCATGGATAATAGGCCGGACGCCCGAGGACCCCTTAGTCCAGGACTCCCTCAGTAGCCCCCGAACCTGTCTTCAATAGCGAGGTGTTCGGCACAAATTGTCTTCGGCATTGCAAGGCGGGTTCCTCCTTTAATGATCTCCAAGTAATTTATTCAGCCGTCGATCCAATGTCGCTCCCCTTGGCTTTCGCGCGTTAAATAATTTCGTCTTCCATGTGTCGAGCGAATGTGGAAGGTCAGGGTATTTTTGCGAATAACACCCCATCCATGCAAGGAAGAGCGCCTATTTAAAGAGATTGGATCCTAGATCCATTCGTCACCACGCAGAGAAAATCCCCGGAGACTGCAAGGAGAAACCATTCCAGCATGGCTAGCATTCCCAGCTCCTCCTCCCGTTCCGGCCCAGAGAAAGGCGGGTGGGAGAGGTGTTCTGTGTCCCACAGTCAATTGACGAAGCCGCTGACGCAGGGATTTCTTCCCCCTGCGGATCTAGTCCCTGTTCGAGGGGGGCTAGCTTCCTTCAATGGTGAGACTCAGGCAGAGGGCTTCCCCAATCCATCCGGGGCAGAGCGGGGGTGTTTCGTCCCCTACCTGCTAAGAGGTGTCGGATTTCCAATCCATCCGTTCCTCCGAGGGCTTCTGGAATATTATGGCCTCCAGCTGCACAACTTCACCCCTGCCTCCATTCTGCACAACGCAGGTTATGTCGCTTTATGCGAATTGTTTCTGGGCATCGAGGCCCATTTTGAGCTGTGGAGGAAGTTGTTCTGTCTTGTCCCGCGTAATCATGAGGGGTCATTATTTGAAGTGGGCGGAGCCAAAGTATGGCGTATCGCCGATACCGGATATCTGTCCGGCACACCAAGGAAGGCATATGAAGAATGGCCTTCCGAATGGTTCTATATTGAGGACGTCGCGCTTCCTGACCCAGTTCAAAAGGGTCTTCCTGAATTTGCGAGCGTTCCACTGAAGAAACGCCATAGTTGGCGTCCCCGGAGTCTTGAAGAGGATGACAACGTAGAAGTTCGTCAGCTCATGAGCAAGATAAAGACGCCCGCTCAGTCCGGACTCACAATAATCGAGGTAATGGCGACCTCCATAGTGCGAGGGGTTCAGCCGCTACAATACAGAGGGCTGCCAATGTGGCACTATAATGGAGAGGATGACGCCTCCCGCTGTGGCCGGAAGGGTCCGGATACCCCGCTCTGGCCAAAATATTGGCCGAGCTGTTTAAAGGGGAGGAAGAGGAATTTCTTTGCATTAAGCGCATAGATGGGTATTCTATGTATGATCCTCCCAGTTGGGTACGCCTAAACCCCTCTGTTTCACTCATTCCACTTCCGGACTACTTATGATAACTTTCAAATCTGTTTGTTATGACAACATTGGTGGAAGGTCACCGAAGGACTTCATAGTCCCGCCCCACAGCCGGAGAACCATAACCGGGAGCTTGACCCCGGGTTTGAAGAGGATCCAGATATATATGTGGTGCTCGCGGAGGGGGTGTTTTACCAGGCGAGCTATGACGGAACAGAAGTGTCCATCATCGCCGACTACCCTGGCTTCCTTCCTGCTTCACACGTAAGTAATCAAGAGACACCTCCTCTAAAAGAGTGCTCTTATTCTGCCTCACCCACCGCACTGTCTTGTGCTCCAAAGAGGAGGCGTTCGGCAATTCCGAAGAGATCGGCTCCCACGCCGGGCAAGCCTTCGAAGAGGAAGGCCGGTGAAGACACAACCAGGCTTTCATCGAAGAGGTACGGATTCATAAGTATGTTCTTCAGCGGCCGCATCCAATATTGAGTTGTGCGTTTGTCTAGTTCCAGGAAAAGGGTCTGCCGAACTATGTCCGGGGGCCCGGCCGGCCATGCTCCTGACAACCGGGACTTAGATCTTGCTGGAGAGACGGGGGTCGGTATGAGAACAACGTCGGATTGTGCAGGTATTCAATGCCTTCAGCTCGGGCGACGCATACATTCGAGCTGCTCGAGATGGGCTTAGAAAGGCCACGAGGCAATATTTGACAGATGTGTAGGTAAGTTTTTCTTTGTCCAAAAAAGGATAACCATGTGCCCGTAGCCCCCGAGACTGAAAGCAGTTGGTACAACTGATTTAAGGATTGTTGTATAACCAGGTCCTTACAGAGAAGAATGGCCTGCTAGCCCAAGAGCTGGAGCGGTGTTGGGCGCAGCTAAATGCTGCTACCACCGAACTGGAGAACTCCAAGAAGGCGTCTTCTGGTAACGTTCCCCTCCATCGAGGAACAATAATTGTATACTAACTGTGCTAATACTGCTGCTGATCGCATAATAGGGTCGCCTGATCAACTTGAAGAGAAGTTGAAGATCGCCCAAGAGGGAGAAAGAGAGGCAAAAAGGCAACACGCCGCAGACGAGCGTGTGCTGACCCGCGTCAGAGATGAGAAAAACAAGCTACATGATTCCAACACTACATTGGGCGAAGAATTGAAAGATGTTCGAGCCCAGTTAGCCGATTCCGTGAAGGAGAACAAGAAGCTGCGGGGCGGCATATTCAGTATGTGTCTGGACTATTTTTAAAGTAGTTCGGAGATAAATGGAACTGATATACTTATGTTTGGAGGTATATTGATGGGCCATCCTGAAGAGGAGGTGTCCGGATCATCAAGTGATCTGCTGCAAAGACTGTCGCAAGTGCACGAGCATGCTCGGCTGGCCATGCAGAGTGTTGCCAAGGCCTTATGGCCATCCGCCTCTCCTCCAGGAAGTATGGAGGAGCTTGTAGAGCTGTTCAAGGGAGCGCGGCGGCGTATCCGACTATGGAAGATATCAGCCTGCCGGGAGGGTGCGCGAGAGGCCTGGGCCATGATGAAAACGCGATATACCAAGCTGGATCCTAATCACATGGCCCGGGTTGGACCGCTAGGGTCAAATGGGGAAGAAATTCCCATTAGTTTAGTATATGACCAAGTAGAGGTGGCCGCCAAATATTCCCAACAGGATTGTAAGTTAGACTGCCTGTTGGACAGTGTAGAGGAGGAAGTGTTTGAGTCCAAGTGACTGTGTACTTTCCTCGTCATGTGGAACTCTAGATGAATTGTATATCATTTGTCATGGTAGACCTTTTCGCTTCAACCTCCGGACCCGAAGGTGCGGAGTGTTTCCGAATACCGTCGCAGCCGAATAGGCTGGGGTATGCATGGAAAACTAGGCGTAGGGGTCATAGTTGCTTGAACAGACAAGTTGTATCCAGCTAGCTATGTTATATTACATTGAGATTGTAAGAAACATCTTCCAGAGAGAATAGTTCCGTTAAGGGTTCATTTCCCTGGGTGTGCATGTATTTAATGTACATGTCCGAATTGTGATGTGAAAATCACAGTGTATGTAACCTCTGGGGGTTTGCAATGGAGTAAATGAAAAGACGTCTTTAATTCACCGACCGGATATTCCCTTAAGAACGCTAGCTTTCGGCTTCACCCAGTCTGAGGTACACATCCGGATGACCCGGCAGTAACAATCACAGAGGTGCTCCCTTTATGCCCAAGCCGAACTAACGGGAACGTAGGGCATAAGCACAGGAGCCAGGCAACCCAGCTTGGCCAAAACTTAAGTCATATCGATGCATATAATGGCGAAGAAAAGTTACATATGGATGAAAACGCATATGTAAAGAGCTTGATGCTTGAGGAATAATAAAAAAGCTTCTATCCAAGAAGCCCCCAGGTATGGTGGACGTACAAATTTGAAGATGTGTACGTCAGCGTTGTACGGTCGAGCCGTATGAGATCTGTTAAAGCAAAAAAATAAAAGCGGAAAAGAGAGGAAAAATAATGGAAACTACAGGGGAGAAGGAGACAAACAAAGAATTCGGCACTAGGCATAGAATCTTCGGAGTCTGGCCGCGTTCCATGGGTTCGGCTCTAGGCGATTGTCTGATGCATCACGAAGATGGTACGCTCCTCCGGTGAGAACTTCGTCAATTATGAAGGGACCCTCCCATTTGGGCTTGAGTTTGTCCTTTTTCTTCTCCGGCAAGCGTAGAACGAGTTTGCCAACGTTGTAAGTCTTGGCCCATACTTCTCTGCTTTGATATCTTCTAGCCTGCTGTTGGTAAAATGCTAAACTGCTTTGGCGACGTCGCGCTCCTCCTCCAGGGCATCTAGGCTGTCCTGCCGATCTAGCTCGGCTTCTCTCTCTTCGTACATACGCACTCGACGCGAGTCGTGAATAATATCGCAGGGCAACACAGCTTCTGCGCCGTACACCATGAAGAAGGGTGTGTATGCGGTAGTACGGTTGGGCGTGGTCCGCAGCCCCCAGAGTACGGAGGCAAGCTCCTCAACCCAGTGCTTGTCAGATTCTTTCAAGGACCGCACTAGTCTGGGCTTGATGCCGCTCATAATAAGACCATTGGCTCGTTCGACTTGACCGTTGGTTTGCGGGTGGTAGAGGGAGGCGTAATCGAGTTTAATGCCGAGATTAGTACACCAGGTTTTTACCTCATCGGCTGTGAAATTAGAGCCGTTGTCAGTGATGATGCTGTGTGGGACACCATAACGGTGCACAACACCGGATATGAATTCTATCACCGGGCCGGACTCGTCCGTTTTGACCGGTTTAGCCTCTATCCACTTAGTGAATTTGTCCACCATGACCAGCAGATATTTTTTCTTATGGCTTCCCCCTTTAAGGGGTCCGACCATATCCAGTCCCCAGACCGCGAAAGGCCAAGTAATAGGGATAGTTTACAAGGCAGTTGGGGGCATGTGGCTTTGGTTGGCGAAGAGCTGGCATCCGTCGTAGCATTGTACGAGGTCCTGCGCGTCTGCTCGGGCTGTCGGCCAATAAAACCCAGTACGGAAGGCCTTGCTAACAAGGGTCCGAGCTGCGGCGTGGTGTCCGCCGAGACCAGCGTGAATTTCCGCTAAAAGCTGCCGCCCCTCTTCCTCGGAGATACATCGTTGAAGTACTCCGGTAGTACTTTTCTTGTAGAGCTCTCCGTCGTGAACCTTGTAGGCCTTCGAACGCTGGACAATGCGGCGAGCCTCATTCTGGTCTTCGGGAAGCTCCTTCCTATTAATGTAGGCCAAGAAGGGTTCGGTCCATGGAGCAATGACTGCCATAATGAGATGGGCCGACGGTGTTATTTCGGTGGCTAAGCCCCCGATACTATCGGTGTGTTCGGGATTCGGGGTTGTATTCAGATCTGGACTGATGTTGCCGCCCTCCCCTTGCCACACCACGGATGGCTTGAAAAGCCTTTCCAGGAAGATGTTAGATGGGACGGGGTCGCTCTTAGCACCAATGCGAGCAAGGACGTCCGCCGCCTGGTTACTTTCTTGGGCGACGTGATGAAATTCAAGCCCCTCGAACCGTGCCGACATTTTTAAGACGACATTACGATAAGCTGCCATCTTTGGATCTTTGGCATCAAAGTCTCCGTTTATTTGAGATATTGCGAGGTTTGAGTCCCCGCGCACCTCCAAGCGTTGTATGCCCATGGATACGGCCATCCGGAGACCATGCAATAAGGCCTCGTATTCGGCTGCGTTGTTGGAGTCTGTGTATAATATCTGGAGTACATACTGGACGACATCTCCAGTGGGGGACATTACCACGACGCCTGCTCCCAGCCCCGCCAACATTTTGGAGCCGTCAAAATACATGACCCAATTGGAATATGTGACGTACTCTTTAGGGAGTTCGGCCTCTGTCCATTCGGCGACGAAGTCAGCCAGTACTTGGGATTTGATGGCTCGGCGTGGCTTGTATGTTATGTCAAATGGAAGTAGCTCTATGGCCCATTTGGCGATCCCTCCCGTGGCATCGCGGTTGTTTATTATGTCATTGAGTGGGACTTCAGAAGCCACCGTGATTGAACACTCCTGGAAGTAGTGTCGTAGCTTGCGGGATGCCATGAAGACCGCTATGCTATCTTTTGGTAGTGGGGGTACCGGGACTTGCATGGTGTGAGGACAGTAGATATGTAGTATATCGGTTTTTGAAGCGGGAATTTGTGTCCGTCCTGTTCTCGTTCGACGACGAGCACTGCGCTCACCACCTGATGTGTTGCCGATATGTATAGCAACATGGGTTCGCCATCATTTGGTGCGGCCATGATTGGGTTTCTCGCTAGGAGGGCCTTTATTTCTTCCAGTCTGGCAGTCACCGCATCTGTCCATTCGAAGTTATCGGTGCGCCGTAAGAGGCGATAGAGTGGTAGTGCCTTTTCTCCTAGTCTGGAGATAAAGCGACTTAACGCCGCCACACAACTAGCTAGTTTTTGGACTTGTTTGAGGTCTACTGGCGTAGCCAACTGTGACAGAGCTCGGATTTTAGCTGGGTTTGCTTCTATTCCTCTATTGGAAACAATGAAGCCCAACAGCTTTCCGGCGGGGACGCCGAAGACGCACTTTTCCGGGTTGAGTTTAATGTCATACGCACGGAGGTTGTCAAATGTAAGACGTAAGTCGTCTATTAGTGTTTCGACATGCCTAGTTTTGATGACGACGTCATCGATGCAAGCTTCTACTATCTTGCCGATCTGTTTCTCCAGGCATGTTTGAATCATGCGTTGGTATGTGGCGCCGGTGTTCTTGAGCTCGAAGGGCATGGTGTTGAAGCAGAATGGCCCATATTGGGTAATAAATGCTGTTGCGGCCTGATCGGATTCCTTCATTTTGATTTGATGGTATCCGGAATATGCATCGAGGAAGCACAGTGAATCGTGTCCTGCGGTGGCGTCAATGATTTGATCAATGCGGGGGAGGGGGAAGGGATCCTTAGGGCAAGCCTTGTTGAGGTCTTTGAAATCGACACACAGGCGCCAGGATTTGTCCTTCTTTGGTACCGTCACCAGGTTTGCCAGCCAGTCCGGATGTTTGATTTCTCTGATGAATCCGGCTTCGATAAGCTTGGCCAGCTCCTCCCCCATGGCTTGTCGCTTGGGTTCGGAAAAGCGCCGCAGTATTTGCTTGACCGGTTTAAATCCCTTTAATATATTGAGGCTATGTTCGGCCAGCTTGCGTGGGATCCCTGGCATATCTGAAGGGTGCCAGGCAAATATGTCTCAGTTTTCGCGCAGGAATTCTCGTAGTGCGGCGTCAACTGTTGGGTTCAGTTGCGCTCCGGTAGATGCTGTCTTCTTGGGGTCCGTTGGGTGGACCTGGAATTTGACTATTTCTTCTGCTAGTTTGAAGGAGGTGGATTTGGGGCGTTTATCGAGGATCACGTCGTCCCTGTCCACCGTGGAGCGTAGTGCGGTTAATTCTTCGGCCACGAGGGCTCCGGATAGTGCCTCCAGGGCCAAGGATGCGGTTTTTTTTCCAGCGCGGAGTGCTATGTCCGGATCACTGACGAGAGTGATTATACCGTTTGGTCCGAGCATTTTGAGCTTCATATACCCGTAATGAGGTATAGCTTGGAAGCGTGTAAAAGCATCCCACACCAACAGGGCGTGGTATCCGCTGTTGAAAGGGGCCACTTGGAAAGTGATTTCTTCGGACCGATAATTCTTCGGCGTGCCGAATACTACGTCAAGTGTGATTATGCCCGCGCAGCGCGCCTCCCGACTGGGAATGATTCATCGGAAGGTTGTGCTGCTTTGCTTGATGCGGCTCTTGTCTATTTCCATTTTATGGAGTGTGTCCTCATAAATGAGGTTTAGTCCGCTGCCGCCGTCCATGAGGACCTTGGTAAGTCGAAACCCGTCCACGATGGGACTGAGGACTAACGCGGCTGGCACTCGGACTGTTCTGTACTTCGGTTCATCACCGGCATTAAATGTTATGGCTGTGTTGTTCCAAGGGTTTATTGCAGCGATTTGGCAGACTTTGGCGAGGTCGCGAAGTGCCCTTTTGCGCTTGTTGTTTGAAGCGAATGTCTCAAAGACCGTCAATACTCTTGTGTTGTCATTTTCTGGGGGATGCTGTTCTAGGGCGTCCTTGATAAGGATGTCCTCGCCGCTCTTGGCTACCTGCCGTAGTATCCAACATGCTCTAAGGCCGTGGGTTGGCACGGTATCTGGTGTTGTGTGTATTTTGCATGGGCCATCGAGCCATCCCTCCAGAACGGTGCCGTGCCGCATAGTGGTTTTATGTTTCTTGACTGTTGGACTGGGCGTGCCACGGGGGTGCGCCCTCTTCGCCTGTAGGGGGAGTTGAGTTGGGACCGACGGTTCCCAGCAAGCTGCCTGAGTTTTCCAGGCGCTCTCCATCGCTGTACTTTTGTACGATAGTTGCTAAGTCAGTGAACTTCAGTATGCGGCGGCGATTGATGGCGTTGAGGATTCCTTCGTCCGCGCAATTGTTGCAGAACGCTGATATTGCGTCCTCATCACGGCAATCTTTTACCTTGTCTCTGACATGGAGGAATCTGGCCCAGAAGTGGTGGACCGTTTCCTGAGACTGCTGTTTTATGCTCATGAGAGCGTCTATGTCCGGGTGGGTGGGTGGAATTAAATCTGAACCCTGACCTGGCGGATTATTCGGAGTCTGGAGACCTTCCGAACTCAACTGTCCGGGCTCCCGAGTATCTTCTGATTGTTTAGGACTGCCGTCCGATTCTATGTTCGGAGGGCTGGTCGCATCCTTTCGTTGGTGGGTATCCGGTTCCTCCTGATCGGCGGTCCATGCATAGTCCTTCTTCGATATCGAAGAAGACTCGCCGTCCTGCTCCTTGACCACCGCTATCTGGTGGGTGACCGGTGGAGTTTCGGTTTCTCCCTGATCGGTTTTAGGCCCGATCCGATCATAATCTGTGGCGATTCCCAAAGCGGCGATGCGATCTAGGAGCTCGTTTAAGGACGAAAACTCTGCCGGATCCATCTGCTTGGAGTGTTCGGAGTTGATGCGAAGGGGGTTCTCGATGGCCCGAGAGGTCATCGTCGGCTTAACGGCCGAACGGGCAATCATGGTAAAGCCGCCCAGCCGGAGGGTTTGGCCTGGGGCCAGGACTCCCCCGGAGGTGATGTTGTCTTTAAGGACAAGGCGAGCCATCGAACCATTCGTCGACGTCACAGTGGAACTCTCAATGAAAGCACCAATGTTGGTGTCAAAACCGGCAGATCTCGGGTAGGGGGTCCCGAACTGTGCGTCTAAGGTCGATGGTTGTAGGAGACGGGGGACACGATGTTTACCCAGGTTCGGGCCCTCTCTATGGAGGTAATAGCCTACTTCCTGCTTGATTGATCTTGATGAATATGAGTGTTACAAGAGTTGATCTCCCACGAGATTGTAATGGCTAAACCCTAGAAGTCTGGCCTGTATGACTATGGTAAGGAGTATATCCTTTCCAGACTAAACCCTCCGATTTATATAGACATCGGGGGGATCTAGGGTTACATGGAGTCGGTTACATAGGAAGGAATCTTCATAGTTGGTCGCCAAGCTTGCCTTCCACGCCAAGGAGAGTCCAATCCGAACACGGGTACATTCTTCGGCCTTCATGTCTTCACAGCCCATCAGTCCAGCCCATGGATAATAGGCCGGACGCTCGAGGACCCCTTAGTCCAGGACTCCCTCAGGGAGCACAGGAGGACGAGGCGCCGGGGGTGCCCTTGCCCTTGCCATTGCTGCTGTCGAAGAGGCCCATGGGCGCGCTAGGGTTTGCGGTCGCCGACGAGGAAGCAAAGGGAGTGGTGGGGGGCCAGATGTGGACGGGAGAAGTGGATGAGGCCGACCCCGCCGCACGCGTGGTTAAAAAAGGACGCTTCCACTGGCTGACGCGTGGGCCCGCTGTCGGTGGTCGTCATAAATAAGACGACTCGTGGCGGTTGGGTGGCCGCCAGGTAGGGACGCGGCGGACGGCAAGGAGACGCGCGGCGCGTCCGCTTCGCGTCTGCGCCGACGCATTCCAGGCGCAATTTTGGGCCTAAAATGGATCGGCGCGGACGCCAGGGGGACACGATTTGAGTTTGGGTCGGCGCGTTGGGCCCCACTTTTGTCCGCGCCGACCCAAACCGATGCGGGCGGACAAAATGGGTCGCCCCATTGGAGTTGCTCTAAGGGGAAGGTGGTCGAGGTATGAGAGAGACAGGCGAATACGCGAGTGTCGACTTGCGGTGGCCGGCGTGGTACCTGCCGGATCTCAGGGTGGCGGGGTGCTCATTTACCGGCGGGGCGTGGTGGTGCTACAGGGCAACACGGTCACCCTCGTCGGAGAGGAGGGATGCGTAGTTGATTGGCGAGCGTGTCGCACGGGGAAGAATTTTGTGTTGCGTGACACGATACACTTCCCGGGGAGGCGATTGGCCATGCGGTGCAGAGCACCTCAATTGGCGTGAATGGCGGATGGGGGAAGAGATGATTAAAGTCAATGGCGATTGGTGAGCACAGTGGTTCGCATTCAGTTTTCCCCTTCCTCCCCAACCTAGACCGAAGAGAGCTTCACCCCTCTGGAACCCTCGTCGGCGGTGGTGGAGATCCTGGAAGAGAGGATGAGGAGGTTTGCGGGAGGCGATGCCCGCAAGCGTACTCGCCTGTCGAGACAGGTTCCTGGTTCGACACCAAAATGGAGATGCATGCGGTGTTGGATACGATGACGTAGGAGGAGCTGTTTAGGAGGAGATCCAAGCGCCATGTGTTGGAGATCCTGCTATGGGCAATGGATCAGGCGGACTCGTCTGATCCGGCAAGGGCGGGCAGGTGGGCGGCGGTCATATTGTTCTCCACCATGCCGCTGGCTCCGGCGACAAGGGCGTCAGTGATGCAGGCGGGCGAGCAAGGCGGTTTTAGCTCTCCCAGCACCGGGTTGGGGCCTTGCCCCAATCGTGATCAACGACGTTGTCGAGGGGAGCAGGGCGAGGAGGGGTCACGGACGCGGAGCCGCATCAGGGGAAGGTGCGCGCGCCGCGCTGCTCGGCTCGCCTGGCACCGGCTCCGATGGTTCGGCGCTCTGCGCGCCCCATCGGGGAGCGAACCTAAATTTTGAGCTGGTTGGCAACCGGTTTTGGTTTCTAGTCGACGAGGAATTGGAGGATAACCCCGGGAGGGGGGGGGGATTAATAAGGTTCTCCTAATGGTATGCATTCTGCCTATGTTCATTCTTGATAATTAGAATCGGCATTGATTTGTGGGAGATTGTCGAGTAGAGAAATTAAATAACACCGTTGGATTGAATGGGTTAATCGTAGGAACAAAACAAAAATGGATGATTATGTTCACAGTTTGTTCCTGAAAAATGATGAGGATGTTAAGCATATTCATAAAAGTAATTTGGGACATTTGGGAGAGGTTGATGATAAAAGGTACCCATGTGTTAGACTCCCCAACTTGGGGAAAATATCACATGGCTGAGATAGATTTAGCTTTGGTCAAAATGAAACTGCTCTTACCTGAACCTAGGGATTTGTGTAGATTACCAAATCTGCTAGATGGGATAGAAGGCGATGATCATTTTGCTATTTGTAGGATGAGAGAATCTAAGGGGGACATGAAAAGTAGTGATGAAATTGTTACAAATAAAATTGATAACCCTAGGAATTTGTTCCTGGAGGATTTTAGTGAGGAGTTTGATCTTATTGGTAACAGGGAGGGGCAGATGTGGATGAGCAGAGTTCTGAATTAAGCGGGCCTGAAAGGAAAATGATTGATTTGGATCATGGGCTTCAGCAGATGACAAAAAGGGCGAATGAAGCCCATTGTACATCTGGCCATCCAAGGGGTGTGTGTGTGTGGGGGGGCTATATAAAGCTCCTACACGCATTCCTATCCTAGCTCATCTGGAATTCCCCACTTCCCCTTGGTCTGTGGAGAAGAAGACGACAGTGGCAGGTCTGGGAGAGGAGAGGGAGGCAGAGAGAGAAGCCAGTGAGAACATGGAAGGGAGGCAAGGACAATGACAGCCAAGGCCGAGTAGAGGAGGATTTGAGGCGAGAAATAGTTTCTCTTCTGGTAGGTCTGGATTTCCATGACAAAGATTATGGCAGGCAAGATGATAGGAATTATGACCAGTTTGATCACAGAGATAGAGATGGAGGTTTCCATGGAGGGTCTGGGAACAACAGTAGTGGATCAGGATGTGAAGGATTCACCCATGATAGATTAATTTGGAGGTGTTTCTTCGCAGGGTGGAGGAGGGGGCTCTGGTTCTGGAGCTTTTGGTTGACAAGGTGGGAATGACAGCTACAATCAACACAGAGGAGTGGGGACTGGAAATGTGACCTCAGGGCAGAACAGTGGTGGGGGTGGACAGGGACAACAACAACAAGGGGCGCAGGGGATATCTACTCAACGGTAGGGGGTGAGCATTCCTGGCTCTCATTTGTAGAATTTCTTGCAAATGATGCCATTAGGGCTGGGGATGGGCAATTTTTCTTCTTGCCACCTAAATAGTTGGCCCAGCAGTATCAGCACTTGTTGCCAAATATCCCTAAAAGTAGTGTCACACCTATTGCTAATGGTGAGAAGGAGGGGAATGATGGAGGAACTGGACACAAGTTCGATGGAGGTGGAGAGAAGGAGCAAATACGTGGAAAGTGCAAAGGTGTGGGGCATGGTAACAACGATTGCAAAACCAATGTATTCTGAGTGGTTTGTTAAAGAGGATCTCATAGGATTGAAGACTGTACTATCTTGAGGCAGCCTAAGCCAGTAGCCAAGTATGTAGGATATGGAGCAAGAGGATTATGATGTTTGCTTGTTCAGAATACCAAGGGAATCCTTTCTAATGAGATTTTCTAATAAAGCCGAGTTGGTGTAACTAATTTTTTTTGGAGAGATTTACTCTTCTAGGACAGGTGCTATCATTGAGCTGGAGTCTTGATGAAAAAGCAAAAGGAAAACTTCATTCCATTTGGATTCAGATGTCTGGACTGCCTGATTCGTTGAGACATTACTAGGAATTTGTGAGACTAGATCTGCTCTAGGTCCTGTGGTGGAAGTGGATGTTGAGAATATCCATCTCAAAGAAGAAATAAGGTTGAAAGTTGGGGGTTAGGGACTTGCACAAAATACCTACAGGAACATGAATCACCACCAATTTTTTGTTGTTGTATGATATTGGGTTTGAACTGGAGTTAGTGGCTGAAGAAGGGTGGTATAGGTTTGAGGAAGATAACAAGAGAAAAGTGTTTGATTTTATCAGTGTGGAGGATGTGGTGGAACCAAAAGAAAATGACAAGAGTAAGAAAAATGAAAGCACTAATCAAACTAGAACCAATGTGACTTTAGGGGGTTTGTCCTTAAAACAATATGACAATGTGGTTAGCAGTGACGTGCAAAAAAAGTTGTTAAATGGAGAATATAGCTACAACAAGGAGCAAGGAAACACAACTGGTGCAGAGGGGTAGGGGGAGTTTGCTACTCATGCTACAATTAGCTGAAAGATGGCTGCCAGGTAGACAACTAAGTTGGTGGTGGAAGATGATACGTCTCTAACGTATCTATAATTTTTTAATTGTTCCATGATGTTATATTATCATTCTTGGATGTTTTATATTTATTTTATAGAACCTTTATATCATTTTTTGGGACTAACCTATTGACATAGTTCCCGGTGCAAATTGTTGTTTTTTTTCTTGTTTTTTACTTCGCAGAATATCCATATCAAACGGAGTCCAAACGCAGTGAAACTTTTTGGAGATTTCACTGGTACCATAACATGCTATACAAATGGTTTTTAACCCCTTTTTCGTGACGGCATTCTGAATCGTCGCCAAGTGAATTGTGCAATGGGGGGGGGGGGTCCTTCCCAAACGACCCAAAAACCGTCGGGGATAGGCGAGCGGCTACTTACGATCGCCATAGAATAAACGTATGAGAAGTCGCCCCAGTCCCACACATTACTTCTTGACGTTACGTTTCGGATCCGAGAGACATCCGAAACGATTACGCCACTATAGTCGTGTGAAAAAGGTGGACATCACAAATATTTAATCTACCGATGTGTTTGCGATAGGTATGTTATCACACATAGTTCAAGAATGTAAAATGTGTGTGGTGCCTCTACTAAGACCAACGTGTCCATTTTTATAACTGGGTGCGATAGGTATTCCTATCACACACGCACACGGGTTTGAAAAATTTGCCGTATTACCATGAATCGCACACGCATATGAGACGAAACCGTGTGTGTGTCCGTCGGGCCTTGCAAATGTTTCATGTCAAAGAACCGCCTGTTCTCTATTTTCATCTCACACGCTGTTTTCTTTCTAATCGTGTGTACATTATTTTATTCGCTCCTATTTAATTTTATTTTTCCCTGTAATTTATTATTCAAATTGGAAATTTTGAAATATGAAACGTGAAATTCAAATTCTCAGCACAATGGTTCAACAACCAATCCATAAATAAAATTCTTAGTACAATATGTTCATTAATTACAGGATTAGGCAGCAATTAACTATGATAAACCACAATATTTAGAGGCGGTAAAAGTGAAGAGACAAGTGTAAATCATTTTGGCTGCTGATGGTGTTGAAGAAGCGGAATGCCCATAATGTGCCCTCCTGCATGCCATAGGCACGAACAACTTTTGTCCAACCCCTTGTGACGATCGCCCGCCCATCCTTCACCGCCTTCAAGAAGACTTCTAGAGTCTCCGGCCATGTAGTTTGCAAGGTAATCATGAGTAAATTGCTTCGGAAACCACTGAAAGGAGAAAACTTTCAGATACTCTGGTCTAATAGAGTAACTTGTTGTGGGAAGGGGGAAAAGGCAACACATTACTTACCATCCTAAATTTCATTGTTGTCTTGGACAAAGTGTAAATAAAGAGCTTAATTTTCATCACCCATCTCTTTCGCCTAACAATCTTTCTTCATTTCCTCACTTGACGCTTGTTCATGAATATCTCATTGCCCCATACGCAAAAGGGATCGAAGCATGGATCAGTACCGCTCATATATGTACCTACAAGCAACCAGTAAATGTTAGAAGCTAAACTGAGATTGCATAAGTGATGTAAAATACAACTACCTACGTTACTAGGTACAAGTATTTTTAGAGATTTCAATATGAACTACATACGGATGTATATATACATAATTTAGATTAGAATCTAGATTCACTCATTTTGCTCCGTATGTAGTCTATATTGGAATCTCTAAAAAATACTTATATTTAGGAATAGATGGTGTATAAGACATGGGATGTAGCTAACCTCAATGGCAAACAACAACATCGCCCATTGTAGCCCTGACTAAGTACATGGAAAGGCAATGTTAACTACAACAGGGTTAACATCCACCAAAAATAGAAAATGGTAATAAAATGACAACATCTGTTGTGACACCTTCATTGCGAAAGAGTAGCACGGTAGCAAAGGACAGATTAACAAATGGATAGAATTGTTTACTACAATAGACAACCTAGTATAGCCATTGAAACTATTACTCATAGAAATGAAATTGACAGAGTTAAACATCGCAAGGAAGATGCTGCTAGAGCAGAGAATGGCCCTGTTTTCTATAAAAATATAGGGAAAATAGATAAGACGGGCTATGCGTGTTTACTACAACATGCTTAATACAAACCTACGGGTGCTCCTCCGATGATGCGTGAGTAGTTTACCATAGACCTACGGGTCCGTAGGCAGTAGCAAGATGACTTCTTCTCTCTTTTTGATTCTCAATACATTGTTCTCCTCGATGTTCTTGGAAATCTATTTGATGTAATGACTTTTTGCGTTGTGTTTGTTGGGATCCAATGAATTGTGACTTTATGATCAGTTCTATCCATGAATATTATTTGAGTCTTCTTTGATCTCTTATATGCATGATTATTATAGCCTCGTATTTCTTCTCCGAAACTTTGGTTTGGTTTGGCCAACTAGATTGATTTTTCTTGCAATGTGAAGAGGTGCTTTGTGATGGGTCCGATCTTGCGGTGCTCAATCGCAGTGACAGAAGGAGAAGTGACACGCATGTATCGTTGTCATTAAGGATAAAAGGATGGGGTCTATTCCTACATGAATAGATCTTGTCCACATCATGTCATCGTTCTTATTGCATTACACTGTTTCTCCATTAACTTAATACACTAGATGCATGCTGGATAGCGGTCGATGTGTGGAGTAATAGTAGTAGATGCAGAATCGTTTTGGTCTACTAATCTTGGACTTGATGCCTATATACATGATCATTTCCTTGGATATGGTCATAATTATTTGCTCTTCTATCAATTGCCCAACAGTAATTTGTTTATCCGCCGTATGCTATTTTCTCGAGAGAAGCCACTAGTGAAATCTACGGCCCCCGTGTCTATTTCTTATCATTTTGTTTTCAGATCTATTGTTCCAAAAACCCAAAAATACTTTGCTGCACTTTTTATTTATTTATTTTATTTTATGTTTTTGCTAGATCTATTTGTTAGGACCGAGAGTATATCGACCAGAGGGGGGGTGGTGAATGGGAGATTCAAAAATTTATACCGAAAGTTTTGAAACTTATCCCAATCACAACAGCGGAATAGAGTATCGAAGGAAATAAGCTAAATCAATCTTCTTCGTCAGAAGCATATTCCTCCATGAAGGAAGTAATGACAGAACATGCACGAGAAATGACAGGTTTAACTATGATGAGGGTAATGCAGTATGCAAACAAATGTAGTAGAACAAGACAACATAATGCATACAATGATCACGAGTGAATATAATGAATATGATAGTCGGGGGGATGAACCCCGGGCAGGCAACGGAACCCGGATCCTTTTCAAAAAACATCGGGGCCGACATCGCCCCTCAATCCGGCTCGCACTTGGCCAGGTTCCTCAACCCGGCCAAGACTTCAACACGGTCAGGCCTGCTGGCGCCTGCCGGCAGAACCCGACAGATCAAGACTCCAACAAGCCAGTGCCCTCCTGGCGTCTTCCTCAAATCGGCCACGGGTCAGCTCCCGTCCCATCCAAGGCATACGACGGAACAAGTCCCCGTAGAAGGGATGAGCAAGGCCATAGTGCCCCACCAACTCCTCTAACTGGCAGGAGCGTGGCAACAGTGGCCCAACTACTCCGCTGACCAAGGCCGGCATGGCAACAGTGCCACCCTCGTCCTGCTGACGCAAGCCGATGGCGACCAGGCGATGCACCACTGTAGCCGAGCCGGCCCAACCACTCCGTGACGCACGACAAGACGAAGAACAGCCCCCCTGGTGCACGGGGCCTGCGCCTGGAGAACTCGGCGAATCCTGGCACCTGGCGGGTCCGAGCTCCGGCTTCCCAGACGCTGACATCCCGGCCCCATGGCCATGTAACTTTAACATTGTAACCCTGGGGGGTTGACCTATAAAACCCCCAGGAGGCCTCCATGCACGAGGGCGGTCACACACAGAGAGAACACTAAGGTTGAGATCAGTGGAACACACACACCCACCAGGAGAAGGTGAAGGAAATATGCCCTAGAGGCAATAATAAAGTTGTTATTTATATTTCCTTATATCATGATAAATGTTTATTATTCATGCTAGAATTGTATTAACTGGAAACTTAGTACATGTGTGAATACATAGACAAACAGAGTGTCCCTAGTATGCCTCTACTTGACTAGCTCGTTAATCAAAGATGGTTAAGTTTCTAGCCAAATACATGTGTTGTCATTTGATGAACGGGATCACATCATTAGAGAATGATGTGATGGACAAGACCCATCCGTTAGCTTAGCATTATGATCGTTTTAGTTTTATTGCTATTGCTTTCTTAATGACTTATACATGTTCCTCTGACTATGAGATTATGCAACTCCTGAATACCGGAGGAACACCTTGTGTGCTATCAAACGTCACAACGCAACTGGGTGATTATAAAGATGCTCTACAGGTGTCTCCGAAGGTGTTTGTTGAGTTAGCATAGATCAAGATTAGGATTTGTCACTCCGTATATCGGAGAGGTATCTCTAGGCCCTCTCGGTAGTGCACATCACTATAAGCCTTGCAAGCAATGTGACTAATGAGTTACTTGCGGGATGATGCATTACAGAGCGAGTAAAGAGACTTGCCGATAATGAGATTGAACTAGGTATGATGATACCGACGATCGAATCTCGGGCAAGTAACATACCGATGACAAAGGGAACAACGTATGTTGTTATGCGGTGTGACCGATAACGATCTTCGTAGAATATGTAGGAGCCAATATGAGCATTGATACGTCTCCAACGTATCTATAATTTTTGATTGCTCCATGCTATATTATCTACTGTTTTGGACAATATTGGGCTTTATTATCCACTTTTATATTATTTTTGGGACTAACCTATTAACCGGAGGCCCAGCCTAGAATTGCTGTTTTTTGCCTATTTCAGAGTTTTGCAGAAAAAGAATATCAAACGGAGTCCAAACGGAATGAAACCTTCGGGAACATGATTTTTGGAACGAACAAGATCCAGGAGACTTGGACCCTACGTAAGAGAAGGTTCCAGGGGGCCACGAGGTAGGGGGGCGCACCCACACCCCCAGGGCGCGCCCTCCACCCTCGTGGGCCCCACATTGCTCCACCGACGTACTTCTTCCTCCTATATATACCTACGTACCCCCAAATGATCAGATACGGAGCCAAAAACCTAATTCCACCGCCGCAACCTTCTGTACCCACGAGATCCCATCTTGGGGCCTGTTACGGAGCTCTGCCGGAGGGGGCATCCATCACGGAGGGCTTCTACATCAACACCATAGCCTCTCCGATGAAGTGTGAGTAGTTTACCTCAGACCTTCGGGTCCATAGTTAGTAGCTAGATGGCTTCTTCTCTCTTTTTGGATTTCAATACAATGTTCTCCCCCTCTCTCGTGGAGATTTATTTTATGTAATCCTCTTTTTGCGGTGTGTTTGTTGAGACCGATGAATTGTAGGTTTATGATCAAGATTATCTATGAACAATATTTGAATCTTCTCTGAATTCTTTTATGTATGATTGGTTATCTTTGCAAGTCTCTTCAAATTATCAGTTTGGTTTGGCCTACTAGATTGATCTTTCTTGCAATGGGAGAAGTGCTTAGCTTTGGGTTCAATCTTGCGGTGTCCTTTCCCAGTGACAGTAGGGGTAGCAAGGCACGTATTGTGTTGTTTCCATCGAGGATAACAAGATGGGGTTTTTATCATATTGCATGAATTTATCCCTCTACATCATGTCATCTTGCTTAAGGCGTTACTCTGTTTTCATGAACTTAATACTCTAGATGCATGCTAGATAGCGGTCGATGAGTGGAGTAATAGTAGTAGATGCAGGCAGGAGTCGGTCTACTTGTCTCGGACGTGATGCCTATATACATGATCATACCTAGATATTCTCATAACTATGCTCAATTCTGTCAATTGCTCAACAGTAATTCGTTCACCCACCATAAAATACTTATGCTCTTGAGAGAAGCCACTAGTGAAACCTATGGCCCCCGGGTCTATCTTCATCATATTAATCTTCCAACACTTTGTTATTGCCTTTGCTTTTTTACTTTGCTTTTATTTTACTTTGCATCTTTATCACAAAAATACCAAAAATATTATCTTATCATATCTATCAGATCTCACTCTCTTAAGTGACCGTGAAGGGTTTGACAACCCCTTATCGCGTTGGTTGCGAGGAGTTATTTGTTTTGTGTAGGTACGAGGGACTCGCGCGTAGCCTCCTACTGGATTGATACCTTGGTTCTCAAAAACTGAGGGAAATACTTACGCTACTTTTCTGCATCACCCTTTCCTCTTCAAGGGAAAACCAGCGCAGTGCTCAAGAGGTAGCAAGCATCCAGGTTCCGCTATTGGTTATTTACCGGAGATGTGTCGCGGTCATGTCTACATAGTTCTCGAACCCGTAGGGTCCACACGCTTAACGTTCGATGACAATTTGTATTATGAGTTATGTGATTTGATGACCGAAGTTTGTTCGGAGTCCCGGATGAGACCACAAACATGATGAGGAGTCTTGAAATGGTCGAGAGGTAAAGATTCATATATTGGAAGGTTATATACGAACATCGGAATGGTTCCGATAAGGTCCTGGGATTTATCGGAGTACCGGGAGGCTATCGGAACCCCCTGGGAAGTTAATGGGCCTTATTAGGCTTTAGTGGAGACAGGGAAGAAGGGCCATGAGGTGGCGCGCGCCTCCCCCCTGCCCAAACCAAATTGGACATGGGGTGGGGGCGCGGCCCCCCTTTCCTTCTCCCTCTCCCTCCTTTCCCCTTTCCCGTCTCCGTAAGATGGAAGGAGGGGGGGGGGCGAATCCTACTAGGTTTGGAGTCCTAGTAGGACTCCCCCCATGGTGCGCCTTCCCCTTGGCCGGCCTCCTCCTCCCCCCTCCTTTATATACATGGGCAGGTGGGCACCCCAAAGAACAATAGACAATCTCTTAGCCGTGTGCGGTGCCCCCTCCTCAGTTTAACACCTCAGTCATATCGTCGTAGTGCTTAGGCGAAGCCCTACGCCAGTAACTTCATCATCACCATCACCACGCTGTCGTACTGACTGAACTCTCCCTCGACCCTCTATTGGATTACGAGCTTGAGGGACGTCATCATGCTAAACATGTGCTGAAAACGGAGGTGCCGTACGTTCGGTACTTGGATCGGTTGGATCGTGAAGACGTTCGACTACATCAACCGCGTTACTAAACGCTTCCGCTTTTGGTCTACGAGGGTACGTGGACACACTCTCCCGTCTCGTTGCTATGCATCTCCTAGATAGATCTTGCGTGGTCTTAGGAATTTTTTTGAATTACTGCGTTCCCCAACAGTGGTATCAGTGTTGGGGAACGTAGTAATTTCAAAAAAATTCCTACGCACACGCAAGATCATGGTGATGCATAGAAACGAGAGGGGAGAGTGTGTCCACGTACCCTCGTAGGCCAAAAGCGGAAGCATTAGAACCATGTGGTTGATGCAATCATACGTCTTCACGATCCGACCGATCCAAGTACCGAACGCACGGCACCTCCGAGTTCAGCACACGTTCAGCTCGATGACGTCCCACGAACTCCGATCCAGTAGAGCTTCGAGGGAGAGTTCCGTCAGCACGACGACGTGATGACGGTGATGATGACGCTACCGACGCAGGGCTTCGCCTAAGCACTACTACGATATGACCGAGGTGGATTATGGTGGAGGAGGGAACCGCACATGGCTAAAAGATCAATGATCAATTGTTGTGTCTATGGGGTGCCTCCTGGCCACGTATATAAAGGATGGAGGGAGGAGGCCGGCCCTCATAGGGTTCCACCTCCCACATGGAATAGGAAAAAGGGAACGGAGAAGGAAAAGGAAGGAAGGGGGCGCCCCCCCTCCCTAGTCCAATTCGGACCAGTCCATGGGGAGGGGTGCGGCCACCCTTTGGGGCCTTTCTTTCCTTTCCCGTATGGCCCATTAAGGCCCAATACGAATTCCATAGCTCTCCGGTACTCCGAAAAATACCCGAATCACTCGGAACCTTTCCGATGTCCGAATATAGTCGTCCAATATATCGATCTTTACATCTCGACCATTTCGAGACTCCTCGTCATGTCCCCGATCTCATCCGGGACTCCGAACTACCTTAGGTACATCAAAATGCATAAACTCATAATACAAATCGTCACCGAACGTTAAGCGTGCGGACCCTACGGGTTCGAGAACTATGTAGACATGACCGAGACACGTCTCCGGTCAATAACCAATAGCGGAACCTGGATGCTCATATTGGCTCCTACATATTCTATGAAGATCTTTATCGGTCAAACCGCATAACAACATACGTTGTTCCCTTTGTCATCGGTATGTTACTTGCTCGAGATTCGATCGTCCGTATCTCAATACCTAGTTCAATCTCGTTACCGGCAAGTCTCTTTACTCGTTCCGTAATGCATCATACCGCAACTAACTCATTAGTCACATTGCTTGCAAGGCTTATAGTGATGTGCAGTACCGAGAGGGCCTAGAGATACCTCTCCGACAATCGGAGTGACAAATCCTAATCTTGATCTATGCCAACTCAACAAGTACCATCGTAGACACCTGTAGAGCACCTTTATAATCACCCAGTTACGTTCTGACATTTGGAAGCACACAAAGTGCTCCTCCGGTATTCGAGAGTTGTATAATCTCATAGTCATAGGAACATGTATAAGTCATGAAGAAAGCAATAGCAATATACTAAACGATCAAATGCTAAGCTAACCGAATGGGTCAAGTCAATCACATCATTCTCTAATCATGTGATCCCGTTAATCAAATGACAACTCATGTCTATGGCTAGGAAACTTAACCGTCTTTGATTCAACGAGCTAGTCAAGTAGAGGCATACTAGTGACACTCTGTTTGTCTATGTATCCACACATGTACTAAGTTTCCGGTAATACAATTATAGCATGAATAATAAACATTTATCATGATATAAGGAAATAAATAATAACTTTATTATTGCCTCTAGGGCATATTTCCTTCAGTCTCCTACTTGCACTAGAGTCAATAATCTAGTTCACATCGCCATGTGATTTAACACCAATAGTTCACATTACCATGTGATTAACACCCATAGTTCACATCGCCATGTGACCAACACTCAAAGGGTTTACTAGAGTCAATAATCTAGTTCACATCGTTAATGTGATTAGCACCCAAGAGTAATAAGGTGTGATCATGTTTTGCTTGTGAGAGAAGTTTTAGTCTACGGGTCTGCCACATTCAGATCCGTAAGTATTTTGCAAATTTCTATGTCTACAATGATCTGCATGGAGCTACTCTAGCTAATTGCTCCCACTTTCAATATGTATCCAGATTGAGACGCATAGTCATCTGGATAGGTGTAAAAGCTTGCATCGACGTAACTCTTTATGATGAACTCTTTGTTACCTCCTTAACCGAGAAACATATCCTTATTCTACTAAAGATAATTTTGACCGCTGTTTAGTGATCTACTCCTAGATCACTATTGTACTCCCTCGGTGTAGGGTCTACAATAGATCTGGTACACAACATGGCATACTTTATAGAACCTATGGCTGAGGCATAGCGAATGACTTTCATTCTCTTTCTATCTTCTGCCGTGGTTGGGCTTTGAGTCTTACTCAATTTCACACCTTGTAACACAGGCAAGAACTCTTTCTTTGGCTGTTCCATTTTGAACTACTTCAAAATCTTGTCAAGGTATGCACTCATTGAAAAAACTTATCAAGTGTCTTGATCTATCTCTATAGATCTTGATGCTCAATATGTAAGCAGCTTCACCGATGTCTTTCTTTGAAAAACTCCTTTCAAATACTCCTTTATGCTTTCCAGAAAAATTCTACATTATTCCCGATCCACAATATGTCATTCACATATATTTATCAGAAATGCTGTAGTGCTCCCACTCACTTTCTTGTAAATACAGGCTTCACCGCTAGTCTGTATAAAACTATATGCTTTGATCAACTCATCAAAGCGTATATTCCAACTCTGAGATGCTTGCACCAGTCCATAGATGGATCGCTGGAGCTTGCACATTTTGTTAGCACCTTTAGGATCGACAAAACCTTCTGGTTGCATCATATACAAATCTTCTTTAAGAAATCCATTAAGGAATGTAGTTTTGACATCCATTTGGCAGATTTCATAAAATGTTGCAATTTGCTAACATGATTCGGACAGACTTAAGCATCGCTACGAGTGAGAAAATCTCATCGTAGTCAACACCTTGAACTTTGTCAAAACCTTTTTCGACAAGTCTAGCTTTGTAGATAATAACACTACTATCATCGGGCAAGTCAACCAAAGTCCAGACTTTGTTCTCATACATGGATCCCATCTCAGATTTCATGGCCTCAAGCCATTTCGCGGAATCTGGGCTCATCATCGCTTCCTCATAGTTCGTAGGTTCGTCATGGTCAAGTAACATGACCTCGAGAACAGGATTACCGTACCACTCTGGTGCGGACCGTACTCTAGTTGACCTACGAGGTTCGGTAGTAACTTGATCTGAAGTTTCATGATCATCATCATTAATCTTCCTCACTAATTGGTGTAGGCATCACTGGAACTGATTTCTGTGATGAACTATTTTCCAATTCGGGAGAAGGTACAATTACCTCATCAAGTTCTACTTTCCTCCCACTCACTTCTTTCGAGAGAAACTCCTTCTCTAGAAAGGATCCATTCTTAGCAATGAATATTTTGCCTTTGGATCTATGATTAGAAGGTGTACCCAACAGTCTCCTTTGGGCATCCTATGAAGACGCATTTCTCCGATTTGGGTTTGAGTTTATCAAGTTGAAACCTTTTCACATAAGCATTGCAACTCCAAACTTTAAGAAACGACAACTTTGGTTTCTTGCCAAACCATAGTTCATATAGTGTCGTCTCAACGGATTTAGATGGTGCCCTATTTAACGTGAATGCAGCTGTCTCTAATGCATTATCCCAAAACGATAGCGGTAAATCAGTAAGAGACATCATAGATCGCACCGTATCTAATCAAGTGCGGTTACGACGTTCGGACACACCATTATGCTGTGGTGTTCCAGGTGGCGTGAGTTGCGAAACTATTCCGCATTGTTTTAAATGAAGACCAAACTCGTAACTCAAATATTCTCCTCCACGATCAGATCGTAGAAACTTTATTTTCTTGTTACGATGATTTTCCACTTCACGCTGAAATTATATGAACTTTTCAAATGTTTCAGACTTATGTTTCATCAAGTAGATATACCCATATCTGCTCAAATCATCTGTGAAGGTCAGAAAATAACGATACCCGCCGCGAGCCTCAACGCTCATCGGATCGCATACATCAGTATGTATTATTTCCAATAAGTCAGTTGCTCGCTCCATTGTTCCGGAGAATGGAGTCTTAGTCATCTTGCCCATAAGGCATGGTTCGCAAGTATCAAGTGATTCATAATCAAGTGATTCCAAAATCCCATCAGCATGGAGTTTCTTCATGCGCTTTACACCAATATGACCTAAACGGCAGTGCCACAAATAAGTTGCACTATCATTATTAACTTTGCATCTTTTGGCTTCAATATTATGAATATGTGTATCACTACGATCGAGATCCAACAAACCATTTTCATTGGGTGTATGACCATAGAAGGTTTTATTCATGTAAACAGAACAACAATTATTCTCTAACTTAAATGAATAACCGTATTGCAATAAACATGATCAAATCATATTCATGCTCAACGCAAACACCAAATAACACTTATTTAGGTTCAACACTAATCCCGAAAGTATAGGGAGTGTGCGATGATGATGATATCAATCTTGGAACTACTTCCAACACACATCGTCATCTCGCCCTTAACTAGTTTCTGTTCATTCTGCAACTCCCGTTCCGAGTTACTAATCTTAGCAACTGAACCAGTATCAAATACTGAGGGGTTGCTATAAACACTAGTAAAGTACACATCAATAACATGTATATCAAATATACCTTTGTTCACTTTGCCATCCTTCTTATCCGCCAAATACTTGGGGCAGTTCTGCTTCCAGTGACCAGTCCCTTTGCAGTAGAAGCACTTAGTCTCGGGCTTAGGTCCAGACTAGGGCTTCTTCACTTGAGCAGCAACTTGCTTGCCGTTCTTCTTGAAGTTCCCCTTCTTCCCTTTTCCCCTTTTCTTGAAACTAGTGGTCTTGTCAACCATCAACACTTAATGTTTTTCTTGATTTCTACCTTCGCCGATTTTAGCATCGCGAAGAGCTTGGGAATTGTTTTCGTCATCCCTTGCATATTATAGTTCATCACGAAGTTCTATTAACTTGGTGATAGTGACTAGAGAACTTTGTCAATTACTATCTTATCTGGAAGATTAACTCCCACTTGATTCAAGCAATTGTAGTACCCAGACAATCTGAGCACATGCTCACTAGTTGAGCTATTCTCCTCCATCTTTTAGCTATAGAACTTGTTGGAGACTTCATATCTCTCAACTCGGGTATTTGCTTGAAATATTAACTTCAACTCCTGGAACATCTCATATGGTCCATGACGTTCAAAATGTCTTTGAAGTCCCGATTCTAAGCCATTAAGCATGGTGCACTAAACTATCAAGTAGTCATCATATTGAGCTAGCCAAACGTTCATAACGTCTGCATCTGCTCCTGCAATAGGTTTGTCACCTAGCAGTGCATCAAGGACATAATTCTTCTGTGCAGCAATGAGGATAAACCTCAGATCACGGACCCAGTCCGCATTATTGCTACTATCATCTTTCAACTTAGTTTTCTCTAGGAACATATATAAAACATAGGGAAGCAACAACGCGAGCTATTGATCTATAACATTATTTGCAAAATACTATCAGGACTAAGTTCATGATAAATTAAAGTTCAATTAATCATATTACTTAAGGACTCCCACTTAGATAGACATCCCTCTAATCATCTAACTGATCACGTGATCCATATCAACTAAACCATAACCGATCATCACGTGAAATGGAGTAGTTTTCAATGGCGAACATCACTATGTTGATCATATCTACTATATGATTCACGCTCGACCTTTCGGTCTTAGTGTTCCGAGGCCATATCTGCATATGCCAGGCTCGTCAAGTTTAACCCGAGTATTCTGCGTGTGTAAAACTGTCTTACACCCGTTGTAGATGAACGTTGAGCTTATCACACCCGATCATCACGTGGTGTCTCGGCACGACGAACTTTGGCAATCGTGCATACTCAGGGAGAACACTTTTACCTTGAAATTTTAGTGAGACATCATCTTATAATGCTACCGTCAAATAAAGCAGAATCAGATGCATAAAGGATAAACATCACATGCAATCAATATAAGTGATATGATATGGCCATCATCATCTTGTGCCTTTGATCTCCATCTCCAAAGCACCGTCATGGTCACCATCGTCACCGGCGCGACACCTTGATCTCCATCGTAGCATCATTGTCGTCTCGCCAACTATTGCTTCTACGACTATCGCTACCGCTTAGTGATAAAGTAAAGCAATTACAGGGCGATTGCATTGCATACAATAAAGCGACAACCATATGGCTCCTGCCAGTTGCCGATAACTTCGTTACAAAACATGATCATCTCATACAATAAAATATAGCATCATGTGTTGACCATATCACATCACAACATGCCCTGCAAAAATAAGTTAGACGTCCTCTACTTTGTTGTTGCAAGTTTTACGTGGCTGCTACAGGCTGAGCAAGAACCGTTCTTACCTACGCATCAAAACCACAACGGTAGTTTGTCAAGTTAGTGCTGTTTTAACCTTCTCAAGGAACGGGCGTAGCCACACTCGGTTCAACTAAAGTTGGAGAAACTGGCACCCGCCAGCCACCTGTGTGCAAAGCACGTCGGTAGAACCAGTCTCGCGTAAGCGTACGCGTAATGTCGGTCCGGGCCACTTCATCCAACAATACCGCCGAACCAAAATATGACATGCTGGTAAGCAGTATGACTTGTATCGCCCACAACTCACTTGTGTTCAACTCGTGCATATAACATCTACACATAAACCTGGCTCGGATGCCACTGTTGGGGAACGTAGTAATTTCACAAAATTTCCTACGCACATGCAAGATCATGGTGATGCATAGCAATGAGAGGGGAGAGTGTGTCCACGTACCCTCATAGACCGAAAGCGGAAGCGTTAGAACAATGCGGTTGATGTAGTCGTACGTCTTCACGATCCGACCGATCCAAGTACCGAACGAACAGCACCTCCGAGTTCAGGACACGCTCAGCTCGATGACATCCCACGAACTCCGATCCAGCAGAGCTTCGAGGGAGAGTTCCGTCAGCACGACGGCGTGATGACGGTATGATGATGCTACCGACGCAGGGCTTCGCCTAAGCACCGATACGATATGACCGAGGTGGATTATGGTGGAGGGGGGCACCGCACACGGCTAAAAGATCAATGATCAATTGTTGTGTCTATGGGGTGCCCCCTGGCCACGTATATAAAGGATGGAGGGAGGAGGAGGCCGGCCCTCATAGGGTGCGCCGAAGTGTGGAGTCCTACTAGGACTCCCTAGTCCTAGTAGGATTCCACCTCCCACATGGAATAGGAAAAAGAGAAGGGAGAAGGAGAAGGAAGGAATGGGGCGCCCCCCTCCCTACTCCAATTCGGACCAGTCCATGGGGAGGGGTGCGGCCACCCTTTGGGGCTTTTCTCTCCTTTCCCGTATATCCCATTAAGGCCCAATACGAATTCCCGTAATTCTCCGGTACTCCAAAAAATACCCAAATCACTCGGAACCTTTCCGATGCCCGAATATAGTCGTCCAATATATCGATCTTCACGTCTCGACCATTTAGAGACTCCTCGTCATGTCCCCGATCTCATCCGGGACTCCGAACTACCTTCGGTACATCAAAATACATAAACTCATAATACAAATCGTCACCGAACATTAACCGTGCGGACCCTATGGGTTCGAGAACTATGTAGACATGACCGAGACACGTCCCCGGTCAATAACCAATAGCGGAACCTGGATGTTCATATTGGCTCCTACATATTCTACGAAGATCTTTATCGGTCAAACCGCATAACAACATATGTTGTTCCCGTTGTCATCGGTATGTTACTTGCTCGAGATTCGATCGTCGGTATCTCAATACCTAGTACAGTCTCGTTACCGGCAAGTCTCTTTACTCGTTCCGTAATGCATCATACCGCAACTAACTCATTAATTAGTCACATTGCTTGCAAGGGTTATAGTGATGTGCATTACCGAGAGGGCCCAGAGATACCTCTCCGACAATCGGAGTGAAAAATCTTAATCTTGATCTATGCCAACTCAACAAGTAACATCGGAGACACCTGTAGAGCACCTTTGTAATCACCCAGTTACGTTGTCACGTTTGGTAGCACACAAAGTGCTCCTCCGGTATTCGGGAGTTGTATAATCTCATAGTCATAGGAACATGTATAAGTCATGAAGAAAGCAATAGCAATATACTAAACGATCAAATGCTAAGCTAACCGAATGGGTCAAGTCAATCACATCATTCTCTAATGATGTGATCCCGTTAATCAAATGACAACTCATGTCTATGGCTAGGAAACTTAACCATCTTTGATTCAACGAGCTAGTCAAGTAGAGGCATACTAGTGACACTCTGTTTGTCTATGTATCCACACATGTACTGAGTTTCCGGTAATAGAATTCTAGCATGAATAATAAACATTTACCATGATATAAGGAAATAAATAATAACTTTAATATTGCCTCTAGGGCATATTTCCTTTAATCAGAGCCAGGTCTATGCGTAGATGATATATGCACGAGTAGAACACAATGAGTTGTGGGCGATAATAGGCATATTGCTTACCACCAACGTTTTACTTTGATTCGGCGGTATAGTTGGATGAAGCGGGCCGGACCGACATTACATGACCGCGTTCATGAGACTGGTTCTACCGACATGCTTCGCACACAGGTGGTTGGCGGGTGTCTGTTTCTCCAACTTTAGTTGAATCGAGTTTGACTACGGCCGGTCCATGTTGAAGGTTAAAACAACACACTTGACTAAAAATCATTGTGGTTTTGATGCGTAGGTAAGAACGGTTCTGGCTAGAAGCCCGTAGCAGCCACGTAAAACTTGCAACAATAATGTAGAGGACGTCTAACTTGTTTTTGCAAGGCATGTTGTGATGTGATATGGTCAAGACGTGATGAGATATAAATTGTTTTATGAGATGATCATGTTTTGTAACCGTTATCGGCAACTGGCAGGAGCCATATGGTTGTCGCTTTATTGTATGAAATGAAATCGCAATGTAATTGCTTTACTTTATCACTAAGCGGTAGCGATAGTCGTAGAAGCAATAGTTGGCGAGATGACAACGATGCTACGATGGAGATCAAGTTGTCGAGCCGGTGACAATGGAGATCATGACGGTGCTTTGGAGATGGAGATCAAAGGCCCAAGATGATGGTGACCATATCATGTCACATATTTTGACTGGATGTGATGTTTATCTTTTATGCATCTTATTTTGCTTAGTACAGCGGTAGCATTATAAGATGATCCCTCACTAAATTTCAAGGTATAAGCGTTCTCTCTGAGTATGCACCATTGCTACAGTTCGTCGTGCCGAGACACCACGTGATGATCGGGTATGATAAGCTCTACGTTCACATACAACGGGTGCAAGCCAGTTTTGCACGTGCAGAATACTCGAGTTAAACTTGATGAGCCTAGCTAGCATATGCAGATATGGCCTCGGAACACTGAGACCGAAAGGACAAACATGAATCATATAGTAGATATGATCAACATAGAGATGTTCACCATTGAAAACTACTCCATCTCACGTGATGATCAGACATGGTTTAGTTGATATGGATCACGTGATCATTTAGATGACTAGAGAGATGTCTATCTAAGTGGGAGTTCTTAAGTAATATGATTAATTGAAATTTAATTTATCATGAACTTAGTACCTGGTAGTTTTTGCATGTCTATGTTGTTGTAGATCAATGGCCCGTGCTACCGTTCCCTTGAATTTTAATGCGTTCGTAGAGAAAGCTAAGTTGAAAGATGATGGTAGAAATTACACGGACTGGATCCGTAACTTGAGGATTATCCTCATTGCTGCACAAAAGAATTACATCCTGGAAGCACCTAGGTGCAAGACCTGCTGCAGGAGCGACTCCAGACGTTGTGAACGTCTGGCAGAGCAAAGCAGATGACTACTCGATAGTTCAATGTGCCATGCACTGCTTAGAATCGGGACTTCAAAGACGTTTTGAACATCATGGAGCGTATGAGATGTTCCAGGAGTTGAAGTTAATATTTCATGCAAATGCCCGAGTTGAGAGATATGACGTCTCCAACAAGTTCTATAGCTGCAAGATGGAGGAGAATAGTTCTGTTGGTGAACATATACTCAGAATGTCTGGGTACCATAACCACTTGCACAGTTGGGAGTTAATCTTCCTGATGATAGTGTCATTGATAGAGTTCTTCAATCACTGCCACCAAGCTATAAAGGCATTGTGATGAACTATATAGCAAGGGATGGAAAAGACAATTCCCGAGCTCTTTGCAATACTAAAGGCTGCGGAGGTAGAAATCAAGAAGGAGCATCAAGTGTTGATGGTTAACAAGACCACTAGTTTCAAGAAAATGGGCAAAGGGAAGAAGGGGAACTTCAAGAAGAACGGCAAGCAAGTTGCTGCTCAAGGGAAGAAGCCCAAGTCTGGACCTAAGCCTGAGACTGAGTGCTTCTACTGCAAAGGGACTAGTCACTGGAAGCGGAACTGCCCCAAGTATTTGGCGGATAAGAAGGATGGCAAAGTGAAAGGTATATTTGATATACATGTTATTGATGTGTACCTTACTAATGCTCGTAGTAGCGCCTGGGTATTTGATACTAGTTTTGTTGCTCATATTTGCAACTCGAAACAAGGGCTACGGATTAAACGAAGATTGGCCAAGGACGAGGTGACGATGCGTGTCGGAAATGGTTCCAAAGTCGATGTGATCGCCGTCGGCACGCTACCTCTACATCTACTGTCGGGATTAGTTTTAGACCTGAATAATCGTTATTTGGTGCCAGCGTTGAGCATGAACATTATATCTGGATCTTGTTTGATGCAAGACAGTTATTCATTTAAATCAGAGAATAATGGTTGTTCTATTTATATGAGTAATATCTTTTATGGTCATGCACCCTCGATGAATGGTCTGTTTTTGTTGAATCTCGATTGCAGTGATACACATATTCATAATATTGAAGCCAAAAGATGCAAAGTTAATAATGATAGTGCAACTTATTTGTGGCACTGCCATTTAGGTCATATTGGTATAAAGCACTTGAAGTAACTCCATGCTGATGGGCTTTTGGAATCACTTGATGCTTGCGAACCATGCCTCATGGTCAATACTAAGACTCCGTTCTCCGGAACAATGGAGCGAGCGACTGACTTGTTGGAAATAATACATACTGATGTATGCGGTCCGATGAGTGTTGAGGCTCACGGCGGGTATCGTTATTTTCTGACCTTCACAGATGATTTGAGCAGATATGGGTATGAATACTTAATGAAACATAAGTCTGAAGCATTTGAAAAGTTCTAAGAATTTCAGAGTGAAGCGGAAAATCATCGTAACAAGAAAATAAAGTTTCTACAATCTGATCGTGGAGGTGAATATTTGAGTTATGAGTTTGGTCTTCATTTGAAACAATGTGGAATAGTTTCGCAACTCACGCCACCTAGAACACCACAGCGTAATGGTGTGTCCGAACGTAGTAACCGTACTTTATTAGATATGGTGCGATCTATGATGTCTCTTACTGATTTACCGCTATCGTTTTGGGGTTATGCTTTAGAGACGGCTGCATTCACGTTAAAGAGGGCACCATCTAAATCCGTTGAGACGACACCATATGAACTGTAGTTTGGCAAGATCTATCATGGTGATGCATAGCAACGAGAGGGGAGAGTGTAGTCCACGTACCCTCGTAGACTGTAAGCGGAAGTGTTATGACAACGCGGTTGATTTAGTCGTACGTCTTCATGATCCGACCGATCCTAGTACCGAAAGTACGGCACCTCCGCGATCTGCACACGTTCAGCTCGGTGATGTCCCACGAACTCTCGGTCCAGCTGAGTGTTGAGGGAGAGCTTCGTCAGCACGATTAAGTGATGACAGTGATGATGAAGCTACCGGCACAGGGCTTCGCCTAAGCACTATGACGATATGACCGAGGTGGATTATGGTGGAGGGGGGCACCGCACACGGCTAAGACAATGATCAACTTGTGTGTCTATGGGGTGCCCCCTTCCCCGTATAGAAAGGAGTGGAGGAGGGGGAGGGCCGACTCTCTCTATGACGCGCCCTAGGGGAGTCCTACTCCCACCGGGAGTAGGATTCCCCCCTTCCAAGTAGGAGTAGGAGAGGAAGGAAGGAGGAGAGAGGGAGGAAGGAAAGGGGGGCCGGACCCCCTCCCAATTCGGATTGGGCTTGGGGGGGGGGGGCGCCCCCTCCTAGGCCGCCTCCTCCTCTCTCCCACTAAGGCCCAATAAGGCCCATACACTCCTCGGGGGGTTCCGGTAACCTCCCGGTACTCCGGTAAATGCCCGAACTCACCCGGAACCATTCCGATGTCCAAACATAGCCATCCAATATATCGATCTTTATGTATCGACTATTTCGAGACTCCTTGTCATGTCCGTGATCACATTCGGGACTCCGAACAACCTTCGGTATATCAAAACACATAAACTCGCAATACCGGTCGTCACAGAACGTTATGCGTGCGGACCCTACGGGTTCGAGAACTATGTATACATGACCAAGACTCATCTCCGGTCAATAACCAATAGCGGAACCTAGATGCTCATATTGGTTCCTACATATTCTACGAAGATCATTATCGGTCAAACCGCATAACAACATATGTTGTTCCCTTTGTCATCGATATGTTACTTGCCCGAGATTCGATCGTCGGTATCTTAATACCTAGTTCAATCTCGTTACCGGCAAGTCTCTTTACTCATTTCGTAATGCATCACCCTGCAACTAACTCATTAGTCACATTGCTTGCAAGGCTTATAGTGATGTGCATTACCGAGAGGGCCCAGAGATACCTCTCTGACAATCGGAGTGACAAATCCTAATCTCGATCTATGCCAACTCAACAACACCATCGGAGACACCTGTAGAGCACCTTTATAATCACCCAGTTACGTTGTGAAGTTTAGTAGCACACTAAGTGTTCCTTCGGTATTCGGGAGTTGCATAATCTCATAGTCATAGGAACATGTATAAGTCATGAAGAAAGCAATAGCAAATAAACTAAACGATAAAGTGCTAGGCTAACGGAATGGGTCAAGTCAATCACATCATTCTCCAATGATGTGATCCCGTTAATCAAATGACAACTCATGTCTATGGCTAGGAAACTTAACCATCTTTGATTCAACGAGCTAGTCAAGTAGAGGCATACTAGTGACACTCTGTTTGTCGATATATTAACACATGTACTAAGTTTCCGGTTAATACAATTCTAGCATGAATAATAAACATTTATCATGATATAAGGAAATATAAATAATAACTTTATTATTGCCTCTAGGGCTTATTTCCTTCAGTCTCCCACTTACACCGGAGTTCTAGATTACACAGTAATGATTCTAACACCCATCGAGTCTTGGTGCTGATCATGTTTTTCTCGTGAGAGAGGCTTAGTCAACGGGTCTGCAACATTCAGGTCCGTATGTATCTTGCAAATCTCTATGTCTCCCTCCTTGACTTGATCGCGAATGGAATTGAAGCGTCTCTTGATGTGCTTGGTTCTCTTGTGAAATCTGGATTCCTTTGCCAAGGCAATTGCACCAGTATTATCACAAAAGATTGTCATTGAACCCGATGCACTAGGTATGATACCTAGGTCGGATATAAACTCCTTCATCCAGACTCCTTCATTTGCTTCTTCCGAAGCAGCTATGTACTCCGCTTCACACGTAGATCCCGCCACGACGCTTTGCTTAGAACTGCACCAACTGACAGCTCCACCGTTCAATATAAACTCGTATCCGGTTTGTGACTTAGAGTCATCCGGATCAGTGTCAAAGCTTGCATCGACGTAACCATTTACGACGAGCTCTTTGTCACCTCCATAAACAAGAAACATATCCTTAGTCCTTTTCAGGTATTTCAGGATGTTCTTGACCGCTGTCCAGTGATCCACTCCTGGATCACTTTGGTACTTCCCTGCTAAACTAATAGCAGGGCACACATCCGGTCTGGTACATAGCATTGCATACATGATAGAACCTATGGCTGAAGCATAGGGAATGACTTTCATTTTCTCTCTATCTTCTGCAATGGTCGGGCATTGAGTCTGACTCAACTTCACACCTTGTAACACTGGCAAGAACCCTTTCTTTTCTTGATCCATTTTGAACTTCTTCAAAACTTTATCAAGGTATGTGCTTTGTGAAAGTCCAATTAAGCGTCTTGATCTATCTCTATAGATCTTGATGCCCAATATATAAGCAGCTTCACCGAGGTCTTTCATTGAAAGACTCTTGTTCAAGTATCCTTTTATGCTATCCAGAAATTCTATATCATTTCCAATAAACAATATGTCATCCACATATAATATTAGAAATGCTACAGAGCTCCCACTCACTTTCTTGTAAATACAGGCTTCTCCGAAAGTCTGTATAAAATCATATGCTTTGATCACACTATCAAAACGTTTATTCCAACTCCGAGATGCTTGCACCAGTCCATAAATGGATCGCTGGAGCTTGCACACTTTGTTAGCATCCTTTGGATTGATAAAACCTTCAGGTTGCATCATATACAACTCTTCTTCCAGAAATCCATTCAGGAATGCAGTCTTTACATCCATTTGCCAAATTTCATAATCATAAAATGCAACAATTGCTTACAGGATTCAGACGGACTTAAGCATCGCTACGGGTGAGAAAGTCTCATCGTAGTCAACTCCTTGAACTTGTCAAAAACCTTTCGAAACAAGTCGAGCTTTGTAAACA
This sequence comes from Aegilops tauschii subsp. strangulata, assembly GCF_002575655.3. NCBI lineage: Eukaryota > Viridiplantae > Streptophyta > Magnoliopsida > Poales > Poaceae > Aegilops > Aegilops tauschii. The sequence goes on from NC_053041.3 coordinate 546,660,241, forward strand.
GTAACATTACCGTCAGCGTCAGTCTTCTTCTTGAAGATCCATTTATTCTCGATGGCTTGCCGATCATCGGGCAAGTCAACCAAAGTCCACACTTTGTTCTCATACATGGATCCCATCTCAGATTTCATGGCCTCAAGCCATTTTGCGGAATCTGGGCTCATCATCGCTTCCTCATAGTTCGTAGGTTCGTCATGGTCAAGTAACATGACCTCCAGAACTGGACTACCGTACCACTCTGGTGCGGATCTTATTCTGGTTGACCTACGAGGTTCAGTAGTAACTTGATCTGAAGCTATATGATCATCATCATTAGCTTCCTCACTAATTGGTGTAGGAGTCACACGAACTGATTTCTGTGATGAACTACTTTCCAATAAGGGAGCAGGTACAGTTACCTCATCAAGTTCAACTTTCCTCCCACTCACTTATTTCGAGAGAAACTCCTTCTCTAGAAAGGATCCATTCTTAGCAACGAATGTCTTGCCTTCGGATCTGTGATAGAAGGTGTACCCAACAATTTCCTTTGGGTATCCTATGAAGACACATTTCTCCGATTTGGGTTCGAGCTTATCAGGTTGAAGCTTTTTCACATAAGCATCATAGCCCCAAACTTTAAGAAACGACAACTTGGGTTTCTTGCCAAACCATTGTTCATAAGGTGTCGTCTCAATGGATTTAGATGGTGCCCTATTTAACGTGAATGCAGCCGTCTCTAAAGCATAACCCCAAAACGATAGCGGTAAATCAGTAAGAGACATCATAGATTGCACCATATCTAATAAAGTGCGGTTACGACGTTCGGACACACCATTACGTTGTGGTGTTCCGGGTGGCGTGAGTTGCGAAACTATTCCGCATTGTTTCAAATGAAGACCAAACTCGTAACTCAAATATTCTCCTCCACGACCAGATCGTAGAAACTTTATTTTCTCGTTACGATGATTTTCCACTTCACTCTGAAATTCTTTGAACTTTTCAAATGTTTCAGACTTATGTTTCATCAAGTAGATATACCCATATCTGCTGAAATCATCTGTGAAGGTGAGAAAATAACGATACCCGCCGCGAGCCTCAGTATTCATCGGACCACATACATCAGTATGTATGATTTCCAACAAATCTGTTGCTCGCCCCATTGTTCCCGAGAACGGAGTTTTAGTCATCTTGCCCATGAGGCATGGTTCACAAGTACCAAGTGATTCATAATCAAGTGATTCCAAAAGTCCATCAGAATGGAGTTTCTTCATGCGCTTTACACCAATATGACCCAAAGGGCAGTGCCATAAATAAGTTGCACTATCATTATCAACTCTGCATCTTTTGGCTTCAATATTATGAATATGTGTGTCACTACTATCGAGATTCAACAATAGACCACTCTTCAAGGGTGCATGACCATAAAAGATATTACTCATATAAATAGAACAATCATTATTCTCAGATTTAAATGAATAACCGTCTCGCATCAAACAAGATCCAGATATAATGTTCATGCTCAACGCTGTCACCAAATAACAATTATTTAGGTCTAAAACTAATCCCGAAGGTAGATTTAGAGGTAGCGTGCCGACGGCGATCACATCGACTTTGGAACCATTTCCCACGCGCATCGTCACCTCGTCCTTAGCCAATCTTTGCTTAATCCGTAGTCCTTGTTTCGAGTTGCAAATATTAGCCACAGAACCAGTATCAAATACCCAGGCACTACTGCGAGCATTAGTAAGGTACACATCAATAACATGTATATCACATATACCTTTGTTCACCTTGCCATCCTTCTTATCCGCCAAATACTTGGGGCGGTTCCGCTTCCAGTTACTAGTACCTTTGTAGTAGAAGCACTCAGTCTCAGGCTTAGGTCCAGACTTGGGCTTCTTCACTTGAGCAGAAACTTGCTTGCTATTCTTCTTGAAGTTCCCCTTCTTCCCTTTACCCTATTTCATGAAACTGGTGGTCTTGTTGACCATCAACACTTGATGCTCTTTCTTTATTTCTACCTCCGCAACCTTTAGCATTGCGAAGAGCTCGCGAATTGTCTTATCCATCCCTTGCATATTATAGTTCATCACGAAGCTGTTGTAGCTTGGTGGCAGTGATTGAAGAATTCTGTCAATGACACTATCATCAGGAAGATTAACTCCCAGTTGAATCAAGTGATTGTTATACCCAAACATTTTGAGTATATGCTCACTGACAGAACTATTCTCCTCCATTTTGCAGCTGTAGAACTTATTGGAGACTTCATATCTCTCAATCCGGGCATTTGCTTGAAATATTAACTTCAACTCCCGGAACATCTCATATGCTCCATGACGTTCAAAACGTCGTTGAAGTCCCAGTTCTAAGCCGTAAAGCATGGCACACTGAACTATCGAGTAGTCATGAGCTTTGCTCTGCTAGACGTTGATAACATCTGGCGTTGCTCCTGGAGCGGGTTTGGCACCTAGCGGTGCTTCCAGGACGTAATTTTTTTGTGCAGCTTTCTCTAGGAATGCATTAAAATTCAATGGAACAACAGCACGGGCCATCTATCTACAACAACATAGACATGCAAAATACTATCATATACTAAGTTCATGATAAATTAAAGTTCAATTAATCATATTACTAAAGAACTCCACTTAGATAGACATCCCTTTGATAATCTAAGTGATCACGTGATCCATATCAACTAAACCATGTCCGATCATCACGTGAGATGGAGTAGTTTTCAATGGTGAACATCACTATGTTTATCATATCTACTATATGATTCACGCTCGACCTTTCGGTCTCAGTGTTCCGAGGCCATATCCGCATATGCTAGCTAGGCTCGTCAAGTTTAACCAGAGTATTCTGCACGTGCAAAACTGGCTTGCACCCGTTGTATGTGAACGTAAAGCTTATCACACCCGATCATCACGTGGTGTCTCGGAACGACGAACATTCGCAACGGTGCATACTCAGGGAGAACACTTGTACCTTGAAATTTAGTGAGAGATCATCTTATAATGCTACCGCCAAACTAAGAAAAATAAGATGCATAAGGATAAACATCACATGCAATCAATATAAGTGATATGATATGGCCATCATCATCTTGTGCCTTTGATCTCCATCTCCAAAGCACCGTCATGATCACCATCTTCACCGGCGCGACACCTTGATCTCCATCGTAGCATCATTGTCGTCTCGCCAACTATTGCTTCTACGACTATCGCTACCGCTTAGTGATAAAGTAAAGCAATTACATGGCGATTGCATTTCATACAATAAAGCGACAACCATATGGCTCCTGCCAGTTCCCGATAACTTTGTTACAAAACATGATCATCTCATAGAATAAAATTTAGCATCATGTCTTGACGATATCACATCACAACATGCCCTGCAAAAACAAGTTAGACGTCCTCTACTTTGTTGTTGCAAGTTTACGTGGCTGCTACGGGCTGAGCAAGAACCGTTCTTACCTACGCATCAAAACCACAAAGTTTTTCGTCAAGTGTGCTGTTTTAACCTTCAATAAGGACCGGGCGTAGCCACACTCGATTCAACTAAAGTTGGAGAAACTGACACCCGCCAGCCACCTGTGTGCGAAGCACGTCGGTAGAACCAGTCTCGCGTAAGCGTACGCGTAATGTCGGTTCGGGCCGCTTCATCCAACAATACCGCCGAATCAAAGTATGACATGCTGGTAAGCAGTATGACTATTATCGCCCACAACTCATTTGTGTTCAACTCGTGCATATAGCATCTACGCATAGACCTGGCTCGGATGCCACTTTTGGGGAACGCAGCAATTTCAAAACAATTCCTATGCACACGCAAGATCTATCATGGTGATGGATAGCAACGAGAGAGGAGAGTGTAGTCCACGTACCCTCGTAGACCGTAAGTGGAAGCGTTATGACAACGCAGTTAATGTAGTCGTACGTCTTCACGATACGACCGATCCTAGTGCCGAAAGTACGGCACCTCCGCGATCTGCACACGTTTAGCTCGGTGACGTCCCACGAACTCTCGATCCAGATGAGTGTCGAGGGAGAGCTTCGTCAGCACGACGGCATGATGACGGTGATGATGAAGCTACCGGTGCAGGGCTTCGCGTAAGCACTACGACGATATCACCGAGATGGATTATGGTGGAGGGGGGCACTGCACATGGCTAAGACAATGATCAACTTGTGTGTCTATGGGGTGCCCCCTCCCCAGTATATAAAGGAGTGGAGGAGGGGGAGGGCCGACCCTCTCTATGGCGCGCCCTAGGGGAGTCCTACTCCCACCGGGAGTAGGATTCCCCACTTCCAAGTAGGAGTAGGAGAGGAAGGAAGGAGGAGAGAGGGAGGAAGGAAAGGGGGGCCGGCCCCCCTCCCAATTCGGATTGGGCTTGGGGGGGGGGGGGCGCCCCCTCCTAGGCCGCCTCCTCCTCTCTCCCACTAAGGCCCAATAAGGCCCATACACTCCTCGAGGGGTTCCGGTAACCTCCCGGTACTCCGGTAAATGCCCGAACTCACCCGGAACCATCCCGATGTCCAAACATAGCCATCCCATATATCGATATTTATGTCTCGACCATTTCGAGACTCCTCGTCATGTCCGTGATCACATCCGGGACTACGAACAACCTTCGGTACATCAAAACACATAAACTCACAATATCGATGGTCATAGAACGTTAAGCGTGCGGACTCTACGGGTTCGAGAACTACGTAGACATGACCGAGACTCATCTCCGGTCAATAAACAATAGCGGAACCTGGATGTTCATATTGGTTCCTACATATTCTACGAAGATCTTTATCGGTCAAACCGCATAACAACATACGTTGTTCCCTTTGTCATCAGTATGTTACTTGCCCGAGATTCGGTCGTCGGTATCTAAATACCTAGGTCAATGTCGTTACCGGCAAGTCTCTTTACTCATTTCGTATTGCATCACCCCACAACTAACTCATTAGTCACATTGCTTGTAAGGCTTATAGTGATGTGCATTACCGAGAGGGCCCAGAGATACCTCTCCGACAATCGGAGTGACAAATCCTAATCTCGATCTATGCCAACTCAACAAACACCATCGAAGACACCTGTAGAGCACCTTTATAATCACCCAGTTACGTTGTGATGTTTGGTAGGACACTAAGTGTTCCTCCGGTATTCGGGAGTTGCATAATCTCATAGTCATGGGAACATGTATAAGTCATGAAGAAAGCAATATCAAATAAACTAAACGATCAAGTGCTAGGCTAACGGAATGGGTCAAGTCAATCACATCATTCTCCAATGATGTGATCCCGTTAATCAAACGACAACTCATGGCTATGGCTAGGAAACTTAACCATCTTTGATTCAACGAGCTAGTCAAGTAGAGGCATACTAGTGACACTCTGTTTGCCTATGTATTCACACATGTACTAAGTTTCCGGGTAATACAATTCTAGCATGAATAATAAACATTTATCATGATATAAGGAAATATAAATAACAACTTTATTATTGCCTCTAGGGAATATTTCCTTCAGCAACCAGAAGGTTTTGTCGATCCTAAAGGTGCTAACAAAGTGTGCAAGCTCCATTGATCCATTTATGGACTGGTGCAAGCCCCTCGGAGTTGGAATATATGCTTTGATAGTGTGATCAGAGCATATGGTTTTATATAGACTTTTGGAGAAACCCGTATTTACAAGAAAGTGAGTGGGAGCTCTGTAGCATTTCTAATATTATATGTGGATGACATATTGTTGATTGGAAATAATACATAATTTCTGGATAGCATAAAAGGATACTTGAAAAAGTATTTTTCAATGAAAGACCTTGGTGAAGCTGCTTATATATTGGGCATCAAGATCTATAGAGATAGATCAAGACGCTTAATTGGAATTTCACAAAGCACATACCTTGATAAAGTTTTGAAGAAGTTCAAAATGGATCAGTCAAAGGAAGGGTTCTTGCCTGTGTTACAAGTGAAGGAAATATGCCCTAGAGGCAATAATAAAGTTGTTATTTATATTTCCTTATATCATGATAAATGTTTATTATACATGCTAGAATTGTATTAACCGGAAACTTGATACATGTGTGAATACATAGACAAAACATAGTTTCCCTAGTATGCCTCTACTTGACTAGCTCGTTAATCAAAGATGGTTAAGTTTCCTAGCCATAGACATGTGTTGTCATTTGATGAACGGGATCACATCATTAGAGAATGATGTGATGGACAAGACCCATCCGTTAGCTTAGCATAATGATCGCCTAGTTTTATTGCTATTGCTTTGTTCATGACTTATACATGTTCCTCTGACTATGAGATTATGCAACTCCCGAATACCGGAGGAACACCTTGTGTGCTATCAAACGTCACAATGTAACTGGGTGATTATAAAGATGCTCTGCAGGTGTCTCTGATGGTGTTTGTTGAGTTGGCATAGATCGAGATTAGGATTTGTCACTCCGAGTATCGGAGAGGTATCTCTGGGCCCTCTCAGTAATGTACATCACTATAAGCCTTGCAAGCAATGTGAATAATGAGTTAGTTACGAGATGATGCATTACGGAACAAGTAAAGAGACTTCCCGGTAACGAGATTGAACTAGGTATGAGGATACCGACGATCGAATCTCGGGCAAGTAACATACTGATGAAAAAGGGAACAACGTATGTTGTTATGCGGTTTGACCGATAAAGATCTTCGTAGAATATGTAGGAGCCAATATGAGCATCCAGGTTCCACTATTGGTTATTGACCGAACATGTGTCCCGGTCAAGTTTGAATAGTTCTTAACCCGTAGGGTCCGCACGCTTAACGTTCGATGATGATGTTTATTATGAGTTATGTGATTTGATGACCAAAGTTTGTTCGGAGTCCTGGATGAGATCACAGACATGACGAGGAGTCTCGAAATGGTCGAGAGGTAAAGATTCATATATAGGACGATGATATTTGGACACCGGAAGTGTTCCGGGTGATACCGGGTCACCGGAAGTGGTTCCGGGCAACCCCCGACAAAGATATGGGCTTAATGGGCCAAGTAAGGGAACACACCAGCCCACAAGGGGATGGTGCGCCCCCCATAGGGCCATCCACGTGGGGAGAAAGGGAAAGGAGAGGAGGAAAAGGAAAGTATGAAGTAGGACTCCTACTCCTTCCCCTCCCCCTCCTTCCTTTCCCCCTTGTCCAAATATGGTAGGGGGGGGGGGCGAATTGGACTAGGGGCCCAAGTAGGATTCCTCCTACTCGGGCACGCCCTAGGCTGAATCCCTCCCTCTCCCTACTTTATATATGTGGGGAGAGCACTCCTAGAACACACATCAATTGTTCCTAGCCGTGTGCGGTGCCCCCCTCCACAGTTACACACCTCTGTCATATCGTCGTAGTGCTTAGGCGAAACCGTACGCCGGTAACTTCATCATCACCGTCGCTACGCCATCGTGCTGAGGAACTCTCCCTCGGCCTCAACTGGATCAAGAGCTTGAGGGACGTCATCGTGCTGAATGTGTGCTGAACATGGAGGTGCCGTATGTTCGGTACATGGATCGGTTGGATCGTGAAGACGTTCGACTACATCAACCGCGTTACTAAACGCTTCTGCTTTTGGTCTATGAGGGTACGTGGACACACTCTCCCCACTCGTTGCTATGCTTCTCCTAGATAGATCTTGCGTGATCGTAGGATTTTTTTTTAAATACTACGTTCCCTAACAGTGGCATCCAAGCCAGGTCTATGCGTAGATGTTATATGCACGAGTAGAACACAAAGAGTTGTGGGCGATAATAGTCATACTGCTTGCCACCAACGTCTTACTTTGATTCGGCGGTATTGTTGGATGAAGCGGTCCGGACCGACATTACATGACCACGTTCATGAGACTGGTTCTACTTTCTTACTTCACACACAGGTGGCTAGCGGGTGTCAGTTTCTCCAACTTTAGTTGAATCGAGTTTGACTACGGCCGGTCCTTGTTGAAGCCTAAAATAGCACACTTGATGAAAAATCGTTGTGGTTTTGATGCGTAGGTAAGAACGGTTCTTGCTAGAAGCCCGTAGCAGCCAGGTATAACTTGCACCAACAAAGTAGAGGACGGCTTACTTGTTTTTGCATGGCATGTTGTGATGTGCTATGGTGTAGACATGATGTGATATAATTTGTTGTATGAGATGATCATGTTTTGTTAAAGTTATCGGCAACTGGTAGGAGCCTTATGGTTGTCTCTTTATTGCATAAGATGCAAGCGCCATATAATTGCTTTACTTTATCGCTATGCGATAGCAATAGTTGCAAAAGCAATAGTTGGCGATACGACCATGTGACGACATGTTGATACAGATCAAGATGATGGAGATGATGGTGTCATGCCGGTGACGATTGAGATCATGACGGTACTTTGGAGATGGAGATCAAAGGCAGAAGATGATGATGGCCATATCATGTCACATATTTTGATTGCATGTGATGTTTATCTTTTATGCATCTTATTTTGCTTAGTACGATGGTAGCATTATAAGATGATCCCTCACTAAATTTCAAGGTATAAGTGTTCTCCCTGAGTATGCACGGTTGCGATAGTTCGTCGTCCCGAGACACCACATGATGATCAGGTGTGATAAGCTCTACGTTCACATACAACGGGTACAAGCCAGTTTTGCACACGCAGAATACTCGGGTTAAACTTGACGAGCCTAGCATATGCAGATATGGCCTCGAAACACTGAGACCGAAAGGTCGAACGTGAATCATATAGAAGATATGATCAACATAGTGATGTTCACCATTCAAAACTACTCCATCTCACGTGATGATCGGACATGGTTTAGTTGATATGGATCACGTGATCATTTAGATGACTAGAGGGATGTCTATCTAAGTGGGAGTTCTTAAGTAATATGATTAATTGAACTTTCATTTATCATAAACTTAGTCCTGATAGTATTTGCATATCTATGTTGTAGATCAATAGCTCGCGTATAGCTTCCCCGTTATATTTATGATATGTTCCTAGAGAAAACTAAGTTGAAATATGATAGTAGCAATGATGCGGACTAGGTCCGTGATCTGAAGATTATCCTCATTGCTGCACAGAAGATTTATGTCCTTGATGCACCGCTAGGTGACAGAACTATTGCAAGAGCAGATGCAAACGTTATGAACGTTTGACAAGCTCGGTATGATGACTACTTGATAGTTTAGTGCACCATGCTTTACGGCTTAGAACCGGGATTTCAAAAATGTTTTAAACGACGTGGAGCATATGAGATGTTCCAAGAGTTGAAATTTGTATTTCGGACTCATGCCCGTATTAAGAGGTCCGAGACCTCTGACAAGTACTTTGCCTACAAGATGGAGGAGAATAGCTCAACCAGTGAGCATGTGCTCAGAATGTCTGAGTACTACAATCGCTTGAATCAAGTGGTCGTTAATCTTCAAGATAAGATAGTGATTGACACAGTTTTCTAGTCACTATCACCAAGTTACTAGAACTTCGTGATGAACTATAATATGTAAGGGATGACAAAAATGATGACCGAGCTCTTCGCGATGCTGAAATCAGCGAAGGTAGAAATCAAGAAAAGCATCAAGTGTTGATGGTTGACAAGAACACTAGTTTCAAGTAAAAGGGAAAGGGAAAGAAAGGGAACTTCAAGAAGAATGGTAAGCAAGTTGCCCCTTCCATGAAGAAGCCCAAAGCTAGACCCAAGCCTGAAACTGAGTGCTTCTACTGCAAAGAAAGTGGTCACTGGAAGTGGAACTGCCCTAGATACTTGGCGGAAAAGAATATTGGCAAAGTGAACAAAGGTATATTTGATATACATGTTATTGATGTGTACTTTACTAGTGTTTATAGCAACCCCTCGGTATTTGATACTGGTTCAGTTGCTAAGAGTAGTAACTCAAAACAGGAGTTGCAAAATAAACAGAGACTAGTTAAGGGCGAGGCGATGATGTGAGTTGGAAGTGATTCCAAGGTTGATAAGTTCACCACCGGACACTCCCTTTACCTTCGGGATTAGTGTTGAACCTAAAATAAATGTTATTTGGTGTTTGCATGAATATGATTGGATCATGTTTATTGCAATACGGTTATTCATTTAAGTCAAAGAATAATTATTGTTCTATTTACATGAATAAAACCTTATATGGTCATACACTCCATATAAATGGTTTATTGAATCTCGATCGTAGTGATACACATATTCATAATATTGAAGCCAAAAGATGCAAAGTTAATAATGATAGTGCAACTTATATGTGGCACTGCCGTTTAGATCATATTGGTCTAAAGCGCATGAAGAAACTCCATGTTCATGGACTTTTGGAATCACTTGATTATGAATCATTTGATGCTTGCGAACCATGCCTCATGGGCAAGATGACTAAGACTCCGTTCTCCGGAACAATGGAGCGAACCACTGACTTATTGGAAATAATACATACCGATGTATGCAGTCCGATGAGTGTTGAGGCTCACGGCGGGTATAATTATTTTTGACCTTCACAGATGATTTGAGCAAGATATGGGTATATCTACTTAATGAAACACAAGTCTGAAACATTTGAAAAGTTCAAAGAATTTCAGAGTGAAGTGGAAAATCATCGTAACAAGAAGATAAAGTTTCTACGATCTGATCGCGGAAGCGAATATTTGAGTTACGAGTTTGGCCTTCATTTAAAACCATGTGAAATAGTTTCACAACACACGCCACGTGGAACACCATAGTGTAATGGTGTGTCCGAACGTCATAACCATACTTTATTAGATATGGTGCGATCTATGATGTCTCTTACCGATTTACCACTACCGTTTTGGGATTATGCATTAGAGACAGCTGCATTCACGTTAATTAGGGCACCATCTAAATCCGTTGAGACGACACCATATGAACTATGGTTTGGCAAGAAACCTAAAAGCTGTCGTTTCTTAAAGTTTGGGGTGACGATGCTTGTGCGAAAAAGTTTCAACCTGATAAGCTCGAACCCAAATCGGAGAAATGTGTCTTCATAGGATACCCAAAGGAGACTGTTGGGTACACCTTCTATCACAGATCCGAAGGCAAGATATTTGTTGCTAAAAATTGATCCTTTCTAGAGAAGGAGTTTCTCTCGAAAGAAGTGAGTGGGAGGAAAGTAGAACTTGATGAGGTAATTGTACCTTCTCCCGAATTGGAAAGTAGTTCATCACAGAAATCAGTTCCTGTGATTCCTACACCAATCAGTGAGGAAGCTAATGATGATGATCATGAAACTTCAGATCAAGTTACTACTGAACCTTGTAGGTCAACCAGAGTACGATCCGCACCAGAGTGGTACGGTAATCCTGTTATGGAAGTCATGTTACTAGACCATGACGAACCTGCGATCTATGAGGAAGCGATGATGAGGCTTGAGGCCATGAAATCTGAGATGGGATACATGTATGAAGAACAAAGTGTGGACTTTGGTTGACTTGCCCGATGATCGGCAAGCCATTGAGAAATAAATGGATCTTCAAGAGGAAGACGGACACTGATTGTAGTGTTACTATCTACAAAGCTCGAATTGTCGCAAAAAGTTTTTAACAAGTTCAAGGTGTTGACTACGATGAGATTTTCTCAATCATAGCGATGCTTAAGTCTGTCCGAATCATGTTAGCAATTGCCACATTTTATAAAATCCAGCAAATGGATGTCAAAACTGCATTCCTTAATGGATTTCTTAAAGAAGAGTTGCATATGATGCAACAAGAAGGTTTTGTCGATCCTAAAGGTGCTAACAAAAGTGTGCAAGCTCCAGCGATCCATCTGTGGACTGGTGCAAGCATCTCGGAGTTGGGATATACGTTTTATGAGTTGATCAAAGCATATAGTTTTGCACAGACTTGCGGTGAAGCCTGTATTTATAAGAAAGTGAGTGGGAGCACTACAACCTTTCTGATAAGTATATGTGAATGACATATTGTTGATCAGAAATGATGTAGAATTTTCTGGAAAGCATAAAGGAGTGTTTGAAAGGAGTTTTTCAAACAAAGACCTCGGTGAAGCTGCTTACATATTGAGCATCAAGATCTATAGAGATAGATCAAGACGCTTGATAAGTTTTTTCCATGAGTACATACCTTGACAAGATTTTGAAGTAGTTCAAAATGGAACAGTCAAAGAAGGAGTTCTTTCCTGTGTTGCAAGGTGTAAAAGTTGAGTAAAGATTCAAAACCCGACCATGGTAAAAAATAGAAATAGAATGAAAAGTCATTCCCTATGCCTCAGTCATAGGTTCTATAAAGTATGCTATGCTGTGAACCAGACCTATTGTGTACCTCACCATGAGTTTGGCAAGAGGGTACAATAGTGATCCAGGAGTGGATCACTGGACAGCGGTCAAAATTATCCTTAGTGGAATAAGGACATGTTTCTTGGTTATGGAGGTGACAAAAAGTTCGTCGTAATGGGTTACGTCGATGCAAGCTTTGACACTGTCCGGATGACTCTAAGTCTCAATCTGGATACATATTGAAAGAGGGAGCGATTAGCTAGAGTAGCTCTATGCAGATCATTGTAGACATAGAAAATTTGCAAAATACATACATATCTGAATGTGGCAGACCCATTGACTAAACCTCTCTCACAAGCAAAACATGATCACACCTTAGTACTCTTTGGGTGTTAATCACATGGAGATGTTAACTAGATTATTGACTCTAGTAAACCCTTTGGGTATTGGTCACATGGCAATGTGAACTATAGAGTGTTAAATCACATGACGATGTGAACTATTGGTGTTCAATCACATGGCGATGTGAACAAGATTATTGACTCTAGTGCAAGTGGGAGACTGAAGGAAATATGCCCTAGAGGCAATAATAAAGTTGTTATTTATATTTCCTTATATCATGATAAATGTTTAATATTCATGATATAATTGTATTAGCCGGAAACTTGATACATGTGTGAATACATTGACAAAACAGAGTGTCCCTAGTATGCCTCTACTTGACTAGATCGTTAATAAAAGATGGTTAAGTTTCCTAGACATAGACATGTGTTGTCGTTTGATGAACGATATCACATCATTAGAGAATGATGTGATGGACAAGACCCATCCATTACCTTATCATAATGATCGTTTAGTTTTATTGCTATTGCTTTCTTCATGACTTATACATGTTCCTCTGACTATGAGATTATGCAACTCCCGAATACCGGAGGAACACCTTGTGTGCTATCAAACGTCACAACATAACTGGGTGATTATAAAGATGCTCTACAGGTGTCTCCGATGGTGTTTGTTGAGTTGGCATAGATCGAGATTAGGATCTGTCACTCCGAGTATCGGAGAGGTATCTCTGGGTCCTCTCGGTAATGCACATCAATATAAGCCTTGCAAGCAATGTGACTAATGAGTTAGTTATGGGATGATGCATTATGGAACGAGTAAAGAGACTTGCCGGTAACGAGATTGAACTAGGTATGAGGATACCGACGATCGAATCTCGGGCAAGTAACATACCGATGACAAAGGGAACAACGTATGTTGTTATGCGGTTTGACCGATAAAGATCTTCGTAGAATATGTAGGAGCCAATATGACCATCCAGGTTCCGCTATTGGTTATTGACCGGAGATGTGTCTCGGTCATGTCTACATAGTTCTCGAACCCATAGGGTCCGCACGCTTAACGTTCGATGACGATTTGTATTATGAGCTATGTGATTTGATGACTGAAGTTTGTTCGGAGTCCTGGATGAGATCACGGACATGACGAGGAGTCTCTAAATGGTCAAGAGGTAAAGATTCATATATAGGACGATGATATTTGGACACCGGAAGTGTTCCGGGTGATACCGGGTCACCGGAAGTGGTTTCAGGCAACCCCAGGCAAAGATATGGGCTTAATGGGCCAAGTAATGGAACACTCCAGCCCAGAAGGGCCTGGTGCACCCCCTATATGGCCAGCCACGTGGGGAGAAAGGGAAAGGAGAGCAGGAAAAGGAAAGTATGAAGTAGGACTCCTACTTCCTTCCCCTCCCCGTCCTTCCTTTCCCCCTTGTCCAAATATGGTAAGGGGGGCGAATTGGACTAGGGGCCCAAGTAGGATTGCTCCTACTTGGGCACGCCCTAGGCTGACTCCCTCCCTCTCCCTCCTCTATATACGTGGGGAGGGCACCCCTAGAACACACATCAATTGTTCCTAGCCGTGTGCGGTGCCCCCCTCCATAGTTACACACCTCGGTCATATCGTCGTAGTGCTTAGGCGAATCCCTGCGCTCGTAACTTCATCATCACCGACGCCACGCCGTCGTGCTGACGGAACTCTCCCTCGGCCTCAACTGGATCAAGAGCTCGAGGGACGTCATCCTGCTGAACATGTGCTGAACACGGAGCTGCCGTACGTTCGGTACTTGGATCAGTTGGATCGTGAAGACGTTCGACTACATCAACCGCATTAGTAAACGCTCCCGCTTTTGGTCTACGAGGGTACGTGGACACACTCTCCCCGCTCGTTGCTATGCTTTTTCTAGATAGATCTTGCGTGATCGTAGGAATTTTTTTGAAATACTACGTTCCCCAACAACAAGGTGTGAAGTTGAGTCAGACTCAATGCCCGACCACTGCAGAAGATAGAGAGAAAATGAAAGTCATTCCCTATGCTTCAGCCATAGGTTCTATCATGTATGCATTGCAGTGTACCAGACCTGATGTGTGCCTTGCTATAAGTATAGCAGGGAGGTACCAAAGTAATCCATGAGTGGATCACTGGACAGCGGTCAAGACATCCTGGAATACTTGAAAAGGACTAAGGATATGTTTCTCGTTTATGGAGGTGACAAAGAGCTCGTCGTAAATGGTTACGTCGATGCAAGTTTTGACACTGATCCGGATGACTCTAAGTCACAAACCGGATACGTATTTATATTGAATGGAGGAGCTGTCAATTGGTGCAGGTCCAAGCAGAGCGTCGTGGCGGGATCTACGTGTGAAGCGGAGTACATAGCTACTTCAGAAGCAGCAAATGAAGGAGTCTGGATGAAGAAGTTCATATCCGATCTAGGTGTAATACCTAGTGCATCGGGTCCAATGAAAATCTTTGGTGACAATACTGGAGCAATTGCCTTGGCGAAGGAATACAGATTTCACAAGGGAACCAAGCACATCAAGAGACGCTTCAATTCCATCCGTGATCTAGTCAAGGAGGGAGACATAGAAGTTTGGAAAATACATACGGATCTGAATGTTGCAGACCCATTGACTAAGCCTCTTCCACGAGCAAAACATGATCAGCACCAAGACTCCATGGGTGTTAGAATCAATACTATGTAATCCAGATTATTGACTCTAGTGCAAGTGGGAGACTGAAGGAAATATGCCCTACAGGCACTAATAAAGTTGTTATTTATATTTCCTTATATCATGATAAATGTTTATTATTCATGCTAGAATTGTATTAACTAGAAAGTTAGTACATGTCTGAATACATAGACAAACAGAGTGTCCCTAGTATGCCTCTACTTGACTAGCTCGTTAATCAAAGATTAAGTTTCCTAGCGATAGACATGTAATGTCATTTGATGAACGGGATCACATCATTAGAGAATGATGTGATGGACAAGACCCGTCCGTTAGCTTAGCATTGTGATCGTTTTAGTTTTATTCCTATTGCTTGCTTCATGACTTATACATGTTCCTCTGACTATGAGATTATGCAACTCCCCAATACCGGAGGAACACCTTGTGTGCTATCAAACATCACAACGTAACTGGGTGATTATAAAGATGCTCTACAGGTGTCTCCGAAGGTGTTTGTTGAGTTGGCATAGATCAAGATTAGGATTTGTCACTCCGTGTATCGCAGAGGTATCTCTGGGCCCTCTCGGTAATGCACATCACTATAAGCCTTGCAAGCGATGTGACTAATGAGTTAGTTGCGGGATGATGCATTACAAAATGAGTAAAGAGACTTGCTGGTAACGAGATTGAACTAGGTATGATGATACCGACGAGCGAATCTCGGGCTAGTGTCATACCGATGACAAAGGGAACAACGTATGTTGTTATGCGGTTTGACCGATAAAGATCTTCGTAGAATATGTAGGAGCCAATATGAGCATCTAGGTTCCGCTATTGGTTATTGACCGGAGATGTGTCTCGGTAATGTCTACATAGTTCTTGAACCCGTAGGGTCCGCACGCTTAACGTTCGATGACGATTTGTATTATGAGTTATGTGATTTGACGACCGAAGTTTGTTCGGAGTCCCGGAAGAGATCACGGACATGACGAGGAGTCTCGAAATGGTCGAGAGGTAAAGATTCATATATTGGAAGGTGATATATGGACATAGGAATGGTTCCGATAAGGTTCACGAATTTATCAGAGTACTGGGAGGCTATCGGAAACCCCTGGGAAGTTAATGGGCCTTATTGGGCTTTAGTGGAGAGAGGGAAGAAGGGCCACGAGGTGGCGCGCGCCTCCCCCTTGCCCAATCCGAATTGGACAAGGGGTGGGGGCGGCCCCCCTTTCCTTCTCCATCTCCCTCCTTTCCCCTTTCCCCTCTCCGTAAGATGGAAGGAGGGGGGCCGAATCCTACTAGGTTTGGAGTCCTAGTAGGACTCCCCCAATGGCGCACCTCCCCCTTGGCCGGCCTCCTCCTCCCCCTCCTTTATATACATGGGCAGGGGGGCACCCCAAAGAACAACATACAATCTCTTAGCCTGTGCGGTGCCCCCTTCCACTGTTTAACACCTCGATCATATCGTTGTAGTGCTTAGGCGAAGCCCTGCGCCGGTAACTTCATCATCACCGTCACCACACCATCGTACTGACGGAACTCTCCCTCTACCCTCTTCTGGATCAACAACTCGAGGGATGTCATCGTGCTGAACATGTGCTAAACATGGAGGTGCCGTACGTTCGGTACTTGGATCAGTTGGATCGTGAAGACGTTCGACTACATCAACCGCGTTACTAAATGCTTGTTGCTTTCGGTCTATGAGGGTACGTGGACACACTCTCCCGTCTTGTTGCTATGCATCTCCTAGATAGATCTTGCGTGATCGTAGGAATTTTTTTGATTTACTATGTTCCCTAACAGAAGGAGCAGCCTAAGCCTTGGCCTGCCTTCCTTCTTCCTCCGAACAGCTCCAGGAGCAACTCTGTACTGCTACGTGCATACACATATAAACCTCTCTCGGCAGGAATAGGGGTATTATCTCTCCGGAGAGCCCCGAACCTGGGTATGTCTTGCGTCCCTCGCTCGCTCATGCCGACCTCGCCTCTGGAGCCCACCGGTGCCCTCGAGCCTGTCCCTCTATTTAGCCATCCCTTGGAATCTGCCGTGCGCCCACCACGACAGTTGGCGCCCACCGTGGGGTAGCTCGAGGTCCCAGCCGGAGACATGTTCCAGATGGGGCCCTGAGTCGACTCCGATGAACACGCCGCGCTTGTAGCCAACTTCATCGATGCCCTAGCCGCCTCCTTCGCTGTACTGCGCATCTTCGACGCGCCCGCGGCCGATGAGTACTCCAGCGGGGTGCTTGACGTCTCCGACTCACCCGCCCGCTCGGCGACGCCATCTCCGCCGGGGCAGTGGATCTCTGCATCCGGGTGGAGGTGCTCGTCACCGGCTCCAACTCCAGTTCATCCAGTGCCGCGAAGAAGGCTGCCGCCGCAAAGGCCGCAGCGGAGCGCACCGACGTGCCCGACCCGCTGCGCGCTATGATGCAGAACCTCCGTGTCCCCATTGCCACCGATGTCAACACTACCAACACTACCGAGGCCTTGGCTCGACTCAAGGAAGAGCGCAAGCGCCTGCTGGACGTGTCCGAGACGCTCGCTGCTATGCAACGCCATCTGGATTCCGCTCGGCGGGAGCGTGATGCTGCGTACGGCTTCACGCCAACCGTTGCCGAGCCCAGTCGGGTCGCCGAGGTGCGGGCCCATGGCGGCCCCATCGCCAGTGCCCTCAGCGCAGTCCCAACCGTCTACGACACCCCCTACAAGAACATGCGCGCCGCGCAAGCGGCCGCCATCGGCATGGAGCAACTGCAGGGCGGGGAACTGCAGGAGCGCCTGCAGCGCGTGAACGAGCTTATCGATGTCGCGAACACGCAGACGGACCGCCTCTACCGTCCGGCGGGATCAGTCTCGCACCATTCGAAAGGCCCTGAGTGTGAGCAGCAGAACACGACGTCTTCCCCCACGCGCCAATGAAGCTCAGTCCGGCCAAACGCGAACCCGGCGCACCCATGCCGTGATGGCTGGATACGGCTTGGGCAACGAGCCAGCCACCGGAGGCCAACGCCTGGAAGACCCTCCTCCGCCATCCGGCCAACGCGGCGACCTGGCTTCGGCCAACCTGGCACCCCGCGGTCCCGTCACAAGCCGGATGGGCCCACGCGCCATCGACAACGCTGACGCTCGCCACCGCCTCAACCAGCTTTCCCTCTCCTTCAAGCTAGAGGAAGACAACACTGTCGGGCCCGCTTGTTTTGGCCCACGCATCTGAGATGAGCCCTTCCACAAAGGGTTCACTTTGCCTCGCGACACCCCCAAGTACAACGACACCGTCAAACAGGAGGACTGGCTCATCGACTACACCACCGCCATCGGCATTGCGGGCGGCAATCCCCGCCTTGCCGTGTGCTACGCCCCGCTCATGCTCCAAGGTTTGGCTCGCACGTGGTTGAACAGCCTGCCGGCTGGCAGCATCAACGCGTGGGTCGACTTCGAGCAGGCCTTCGTCCGCAACTTCACAGGCACATACAAGCGTCCAGGCCGCCCTAGTCAGCTCGCCATGTACGTGCAGGGGTCGGCGAAAACCGGCCGCGAGTATGTCGCATGCTGGACCGAGCTCCAGAACAGCTGCGAGGGCATCCACGATGTCCAGGCCATCCAGTACTTCACGAGCGGCTGCCGGGATGACACCCTCCTCAAGCACAAGCTCCTGCGATCCAAGCCAAAAACCATGGCCACGCTCATGGTCACAGCGGACAAGTATGCCAACGCCGACTCTGCCATGAAGATCCAGGTGGTGCTGGACGAAGCCGGCAGGGCCAAGCCGGCCGGCCAGAGCAGCCGCCAGCAGAACAACCAGTAGGACAACAAGCGTAGGTCCGACCAGCAGGCCCCCCGCTATGACAACCACCTTGTCGCGACCGCCGAGAAGGCGCCTGCGGCCGAGCCGCCGGCAAGCGTCGGCAAACCGGCAAGGCAACCCACCATGAGCTTCGAGGAGATGCTCGACGCTCCCTGCAAGCACGATAGCAGCGCAAGGCCGTCAACGCGCATGCTTTGGCAGTGTGTTATCACCAAGCCCATCATGAGGGGCGACATCTCGCCGCCTCCGGCCCCTGCTCCGGGCACGGGGCAGCCGGCAGCGCCTCCTCCTCCCCCGCCCCCAGCAAACGGCGCAATGCGCAATGACGTCTTCCCCAACCAGAACACGAGCTACATCGTCTTCACCAGCCTCGGCAACGACAAGCGTAGCGAGCACCTGTATAGACAGGAGGTGAACATGGTCGTCCTGGCCAAGCCAGAATACATGCACTGGTCGGAGCACCCGGTCAGCTGGACCCGGGATGACCACCCAGCCGTCATGCCAAACCTGGGTGGCTACGCCCTCGTCCTCGACACCACCATAGTCACAACCCAGCACACCTCCAAGTTTTCGCGGGTTCTCATCGATGGCGGCAACAGTATCAACATCCTCTACCGTGACACCATGACCAAGCTCAGCCTCGAGGCCAAGCACCTGGAGCCGTCCCGGACGGTCTTCCACGGCATCGTGTCGGGTCTCTCCTCCTCTCCCATGGGCCGGATCCGGCTTGACGTCCTCTTCGGCACGAGCGACCACTTCCAGCGCGAACCAATCTGGTTCGAGGTGGTGGACTTCTCTAGCGCGTACCACGCACTGCTGGGCCGGCCCGCGCTCGCCAAGTTTATGGAGGTCCCCCACTACGCCTACCTAAAGATGAAGCTACTGGGTCCCAAGGGCCTTATCACCGTCGCTGGCGACTACCGCAAGTCCCTGGAGTGCGCCCAGGCCGACGCCAAACTTGCCGAGTCACTGGTCATAGCCGAGGAGCAGCGCCAGCCCGACCGGATCGTCGCGTTGGCCAAGGAGACACCGGCCGTGCCGGCTTCAGCCAAGGAGCCAGCTAGCGAGGACTCGTTCCAGCCGTCCAAGGAGACCAAGAAGGTCAAGCTGAACTCGGAAGAGCCCAGCTGCAACAAGTACGTTGTCATGGGCGCCCGCCTCGACAGCAAATAGGAAGGCGAGCTCGTCGACTTCCTCTGTGAGAATCGGGATATCTTTGCATGGACCCCAAAGGACATGTCAGAAATCCCTAGGGAGTACGCCGAGCACAAACTACACGTCCGCAAGGACGCCAAGCCTGTCCGTCAACCCCTACGTCGCTTTTCAGAAGAGAAGAGAAGAACCATCAGTGAAGAGGCCGCCAAGCTAGTCGCGGCCGGCTTCATCATGGAAGTGTTTCACCCCGAGTGGCTGGCCAACCCAATCCTCTTCTTGAAGAAGAACAAGACCTGGCGCATGTGCATAGACTACACCAGCCTGAACAAGGCCTGCCCCAAGGATCATTTCGCCCTCCCGTGGATCGACCAAGTCTTTGACTCCACCGCCGGCTGTGAGCTCCTGTCCTTCCTGGATGCTTACTCCGGCTATCATCGGATCAAGCTAGACCCGGCCGACGCCCTGAAGATGTCCTTCATCACGCCCTTCGGGGCGCACTGCTACATCACCATGTCGTTCGACTTGAAGAATGCCGGCACCACCTTCCAGCGCTGCATGAAGAAATGCCTGCTGACGCAACTCGGCCGGAACATCCATGTCTATGTGGACGACATCGTGGTGAAGACCAAGCAACACCTCACACTCCTTGATGACCTGAGGGAGACCTTCGCCAATCTGCGCGAGTATCAGATCAAGCTCAACCCGGAAAAGTGTGTCTTCGGCGTGCCAGCCGGAAAGCTGCTCAGCTTCCTGGTCTTGGAGCGTGGCATTGAGGCAAACCCGAAGAAAATCAAGGCCATCGAGCACATGCGCAAACCGACTCGGCCGCGCGATGTCCCAAGTTCACCGGCTGCTTGGCCTCGGTCAGCCGGTTTCTAAGCCGGCTGGGCGAGAGGGCCTTGCCCCTGTATTAGCTGATGAAGAAGACGACGCCGTTCAAATGGAACAACCAGGCGGATGAAGCGTTCTGGGATCTCAAGCGCATGCTCTCCACCGCACCCGTCCCGGCCTCGCCGGCTGACAAGGAGCCGTTGTTGCTATACATCGCCGCCACCTCGCGGTCGGTCAGCACGGTGCTGGTGGTCGAGCGACCAGAGAAGGGCAAAATCCAGTCTGTCCAGCGCCCGGTCTACTACCTGAGCGAGGTGCTTTCCGCATCCAAGAAGAACTACCCGCGCTACCAAAAGATGTGTTACGACGTGTACTTTACCGCCAAGAAGCTAAAGCAGTACTTCCAAGAGCATGAGATCACCATGGTCAACACGACCCCCATCGGCGAGATCATGGGCTGCCGGGATGCCTTTGGCCGGGTTGCCAAGTGGGCCATCGAGCTGGCCGGCCACACCATCCACTACGAGCCCCGCACGACGATGAAGTCCCAGGCCCTGGCCGACTTCCTCGTTAACTGGACGGAGACCCAGTACCTACGGCGGCCGCCGCCGAATTCGATGCATTGGCGCATGCACTTTGACGGCTCCAAGATGCGCTCCGGCTTGGGGGTCGGCATCGTGCTGTCTTCCCCGAAGGGCGACTAGCTGCGGTACACACTCCAGATCCACTTCGCCGCCTCCAACAACATCGCCGAGTACAAAGCCCTTGTGCATGGCCTCCGGCTTGCCAAGGAACTCGGCATCCGGCGCATCCTGTGCTTTGGCGACTCGAACCTGGTGGTGCAGCAGTGTTCCGGCGAGTGGCATGCCCGGGACGCCAACATGGCAAGCTACCGTTCCTGGTCCAGCAGCTCTCCGGCACCTTCAACGGCTACGAGTTCCTCCATGTCCCGCACGCAGAAAATTAGGCCGCCGACATGCTAGCCAAGATTGGATCATCCCGGCAAGCCATACCATCCGGTGTCTCCCTCGAGCACTTGCGCAAGCCATCCGTCAAGCCGTCTCCGGATTCCAAATAAATCTTCATCCCGGACGACCCTGTGGCGCCCCTCCCCAAATCGGCACCGGGAGCTGCGGAACCCGGCCCGGGGGCTGCCGATCCCGGCCCAGAGGGCTGCCGCCTCTGGCTCGGGGGCTGCATCCCCAGAACCCGTCTCGGTGGCCGTCTTCACCGTGGTGACGGCTCTATCATGGGCCCAGCCAATCTTAGCATTCCTGGAGGACAGAGTCCTCCTCATGGACGAGACCGAGGCCCGGAAAGTGCAACGCCGGGCGTCCGCCTATAGCATCATCAACCACGAGCTCGTCAAGTGCAGCACGACAGGCGTGTTCCAGCGCTGCGTCGAGTAGGACAAGGGCATAGAGTTCCTTCTCGACATCCATCAGGGTGAGTGCGGGCACCACGCCGCCTCCAGGTCCCTCGTGGCCAAGGCTTTCTGCCATGGCTTCTACTGGCCCATGGCCCTCAAAGACGCCAAGTCGCTCGTCCTCAAGTGTGAGAGATGCCAACGCTTCAGCAAGCACAGCCACCAACCGGTGTCGGCCCTGCAAACCATCCCGATCACCTGGCTCTTTGCGGTCTGGGGCTCGACATGGTGGGGCCCTTCAAGACTGCCCGGGGTGGCATGACACACTTGCTGGTGGCGGTTGACAAGTTCACCAAGTGGATCGAGGCGTGGCCGATCAAGAAACTGGACGGGCCAATAGCCGTCCGGTTCATCAAAGATATCGCGGTGCGCTATGGTGTCCCGCACAGCATCATCAGGGACAACGGCACCAACTTCACCAAGGGCGCCCTGGCGCAATACTGCTCCGTCTCCGGCATCCGGCTTGACTTGGCCTCCGTGGCCCATCCTCAGTCCAACGGCCAGGTCGAGCGGGCCAATGGATTCATCCTATCTGGCATCAAGCCATGGCTCATCGAGCCCCTCGTCCGTTCACCCGACAGCTGGCTCGGTGAGTTGCCGGCCATCCACTGGAGTCTCCGCACAACGCCAAACCGGTCGATCGGGTTCACCCCGTTCTACCTCGTCTACGGAGCAGAAGCCATCATCCTGACCGATGTCGAGTTCGACTCACTGCGAGTCGTGATGTACACCGAAGCCCAAGCCAAGGAGGCCCGTGAAGACGGCGTCGACCTGCTTGAAGAAGCACACCTTTTGGCCCTTAGCCGATTTGCCATCTACCAGCAAGGCCTGAGTCACTACCACGGAAACAAGATCAAGACCCTCGCATTCCGCAAGGAATACCTCGTCCTCCGGCTTGTCCAACAGCAAGCCGGCCAGCACAAGTTGGCCTCCCCATGGGAGGGCCCCTTCATCATCAGCAAAGCCCTGTGTGACCGCAACGCCTACGACCTCATCGACGCCCGCAAGCCGAACAAGCGCAAGAGAGATACCGTCGGTGAAGAGACAAGCCGTCCCTGGAATGCAAAACTCCTCCGCCCGGTTTACAGTTAGTTGTATGGACGTATGTATCACTGCCTTTTGTAATCATATGAAAAACTATGGGACCCCCGAACGACACTCGGGGCTGCCTTTTGCTGACAAGTTATTGTGTTCCACACATCCTTGCAAATTTTCTTAAAATCCTCCATCGCCGGGTTGACCCGCTCAACCCGAGGGCTCGGGGGCTGACAGGCTTGGCCACAACCCGCCATCCTCCTTAGCACATCCCGGCGTGTCCAGGCAGCCTAGGTCCTCCACTTTGCCCTGTGCCACAGACCGGCTTTGGCTGATGGCTGGCAAGAACTATGGGCCAAAGCACCTACATGCTGCAAAACACTAAGTTGGATCCCCTGGATTGGCCAACCCGGCCCCACTTCACTAAGTTGCCACACGACCGGCTACTCGCCAGTCAGCCCAGTGGGTGTTTCGCTTGCGCTCAACATTCGAAGGGCCTAAGTACCGTGCCTTCTTTCCAAGGACCGAACTCCTTGTCACAGACCGGAACCCGGCTATTCGACTCGCGGGGGGGGGGGGGGGGGGGGAGGTCCAAGGAAGGGCAAAGACAGGAAAAAGCTTAGAAAACAAAGAGGAAAGGCGCAAACATTCACAAAAATATTTACATCGTCAAATGGGCCCAAGGCCAAAGTTCATTACATTCACCAACACCCAAGTGGGTGGGTGGAACTGCTACTAAACAGAAATGCTAAAGAGATAAGCAGGACAACTTCTGCTTCAGACGGCTCCCGCGTCGTGTTGCGCAACCGTCGTCTCCTCCTCGTGGCCTCCTGGTTCATCGAGGTGTCGGTATCAGCCAACCCGGCGTCCTCGTCCGCGTAGGGGCCCGACCCCTTAGAGCTGCCTTCTGGCTCGTCCAGCAGCAGGCCGAAGTCATCAGGTGGCACCACCTCGCTGTCGTCATTCAACTTTGGCTGGAACTCATCATGGAACGCGAACGAGGCAAGGTAGCTGGCCCTGGCGGCAACCCGGCCCGCCTCCTCTTGCAGCCGGGGCTCCGCGCCGGCTCATTGGGCCACCAGCTGGTCCAGCGCCAAGTCCGGATACCAGGACATGACGAATCGGAGCACCATGTCGGCGCCGGCACGGGCAGCAGAGACGCGCCACGCGTGAAGCCGCTCCGGCTCAGCTTCCAGCCATCGCGCCATGCAGGTGAAGCTGTTGGGTGCAACACCGCCAGGCCAGAGGGCCGCCGTCAGCCCCACGCCAGCCGAGGAGACCCGCACCACCTGCAGGCGGGCCTCGGCGGCGTTCATGATCTCCGAGAAAGCTCCAGGGAACATTAGGGTCAAGCCTGACGTCCGGGTTCCCCGATGTCCGTTGAACACGAACGGCATCCTCCGGCGTCCTCTGTGTCTCCAGAAAGTGCCCTATGAAGAAGAAAAGCAAGACAGTCAGCAACAAAAATACAAAGCCGGCTTCTCGACCCGACGAAATCAACAAAGAGGCACTTACTTACGGAGGCCTCTGATGACCCACAAGTATAGGGGATCTATCGTAGTCCTTTCGATAAGTAAGAGTGTCGAACCCAACGAGGAGCAGAAGGAAATGACAAGCGGTTTTCAGTAAGGTATTCTCGGCAAGCACTGAAATTATCGGTAACAGATAGTTTTGTGATAAGGTAATTTGCAACAGGTAACAAGTAATGAAAGTAAATAAGGTGCAGCAAGATGGCCCAATCCTTTTTGTAGCTAAGGACAAGCCTGGACAAACTCTTATATAGAGAAAACGATCCCGAGGACACATGGGAATTATCGTCAAGCTAGTTTTCATCACGCTCATATGATTCGCGTTCGTTACTTTGATAATTTGATATGTGGGTGGACCGGTGCTTGAGTGCTGTCCTTTCTTGGACAAGCATCCCACTTATGATTAACCTCTATTGCAAGCATCCACAACTACAAAAGAAGTATTAGGGTAAACCTAACCATAGCATGAAACATATGGATCCAAATCAGCCCCTTACGAAGCAACTCATAAACTAGGGTTTAAGCTTTTGTCACTCTAGCAACCCATCATATACTTATTACTTCCCAATGCCTTCCTCTAGGCCCAAACAATGGTGAAGTGTCATGTAGTCGACGTTCACATAACACCACTAGAGGAGAGGCAACATACATCTCAACAAAATATCGAACGAATACCAAATTCACATGACTACTTATAGCAAGACTTCTCCCATGTCCTCAGTAACAAACGTAACTACTCACAAATCATATTCATGTTCATAATCAGAGGAGTATTAATATGCATAATGGATCTGAACATATGATCTTCCACCAAATAAACCAACTAGCATCAACTACAAGGAGTAATCAACACTACTAGGAACCCACAGGTACCAATCTGAGGCTTTGGGACAAAGATTGGATACAAGAGATGAACTAGGGTTTTAGAGGAGATGGTGCTGGTGAAGATGTTGATGGAGATTGACCCCCTCCCGATGAGAGGATCGTTGGTGATGACGATGGCGATGATTTCCCCCTCCCGGAGGGATGTTTCCCCGGCAGAACAGCTCTGCTGGAGCCCTAGATTGGTTCCGCCTCGTGGCGGCGGAGTTTCTTCCCGAAAGCTTGCTTATGATTGTTTCTCGGACGAAAGACTTCATATAGCAGAAGATGGGCACCGGAGGCCTGCCAGCCGGCCCACGAGGCAGGGGGCGCGCCCAGGGGGATAGGGCGCGCCCCCACCCTCGTGGCCAGGGTGTGGGCCCCCTTTGGTGGATTCTTTCGCTAGTATTTTTATTAATGCCAAAAATAACTTCCGTGAAGTTTCAAGACTTTTGGAGCTGCGCAGAATAGGTCTCTAATATTTGCTCCTTTTCCAGCCCAGAATTCCAGCTGCCGGCATTCTCCCTCTTCATGTAAACCTTGTAAAATAAGAGAAAATAGGCATAAGTATTGTGACATAACGTGTAATAATAGCCCATAATGCAATAAATATCGATATAAAAGCATGATGCAAAATGGACGTATCAACTACCCCAAGCTTAGACCCCGCTTGTCCTCAAGCGGAAGCCGATAACGATAATATGTCCACATGTTTAGAGATAGAGGTGTCGATAAAATAAAATACGGACATGAGGGCATCATGATCATTCTTATAACAGCAACATATAAGGATATTGTCATATGATTTCTTATGCTCAAGTAATAATCTATTCACAATGTAAAGTATGAATTAGAAACTTCATTGAGAACTAACAAACTATAATCTCAGTCATTGAAGCAATTGCAATTTATCATAACATCGGAAAGAGTCAATATAAGAGCTTTTCAGCAAGTCCACATACTCAACTATCATATAGTCTTTCACAATTGCTAACACTCACGCAATACTTATGGGTATGGAGTTTTAATCGGAACAGAGAAAGATAGGGGCTTATAGTGTTGCCTCCCAACCTTTTACCTCAAGGGTAATGTCAACAATAATAGTTCATGCTAACTTGCATCCAATTAGATATATACATCAGGATCTTTCCAACACAAGGTGCTTGCCAAAGGATAAAATATAAAAAGGAAAGGTGAAGATCACCATGACTCTTTTATTAGGTATAAGACAACAATAAAAGATAAGCCCTTCGCAGAGGGAAGCAGAGGTTGTCATGTGCTTTTATGGTTGGATGCACGAAATCTTAATGCAAAAGAACGTCACTTTATATTGCCACTTGTGATATGGACCTTCATTATGCAGTCCGTCGCTTTTATTTCTTCCACGTCACAAGATTGTATAAATCTTATTTTCTCCACACTAATAAATCATACATATTTAGAGAGCAATTTTTATTGCATACAACAATGATAACTTACTTGAAGGATCTTACTCAATCCATAGGTAGATATGGTGGACTCTCACGGCAAAACTGGGTTTAAGGATATCCGGAAGCACAAGTAGTATCTCTACTTGGTGCAAAGAATTTTGCTAGCATGAGGGGGAAAGGCAAGCTCAACATGTTGGATGATCCATGACAATATACTTTATTTCGGATATAAGAAAACATAACCCATTACGTTGTCTTCCTTGTCCAACATCAACTCTTTAGCATGTCATATTTTAATGAGTGCTCACAATCATAAAAGATGTCCAAGATAGTATATTTATATGTGAAAACCTCTGTTTCTTTATTACTTCCTATTAATTGCAACGATGACCAAAACTATGTTTGTCAACTCTCAACAACTTTTATTCATCATACTGTTTATATGTGAAGTCATTACTCTCCATAGGATCAATATGATCTCTTTTACTTCTTTTATTCTTTCTCTTTTCTTTTTATTGTCTCAAGATCATAGCGAGATAATCAAGCCCTTGACTCAACACTAATCTTTATTATATATAGCTCACAGACTCGATTACATAGAAGGATCATAGAGCAAAACTCAAAACTAAATCATACTAAAACTTAATTCTACTAGATCAAGATATTACCAAAAGGATCGAACTAAGAAAAACGGTAAAAATAGGAGTGTGGTGGTGATACGATACTGGGGCACCTCCCCCAAGCTTGGCAGTTGCCAAGGGGAGTGCCCATACCCATGTGATTATATCTCTTTTGCTGGTGACGGAGATGGTGGTGATGATGGATAGTCGCACATCGAGCATAGGAGATCCTCCAATTTGCGAATAATGCCCTTGAGTGCGGTGATATGCTCCTTCAACAAAAAATTTTCGCGCGTGAGATACTTATTTTGTATGCGAGCTAACTCAATCATCTTGAAAGCTTCAATCTCCGTTGGGGTAAGAAGATTGTGATGAGGTTGGAGGATGTCTTCATCTTCTGCTGCCAGAACTTGGTCCCCCATGGCCTTCTTGATCCCATCATCCTTGTTGATCTCCCTGGGTTATTCTCTCTTCAGCTCTATCTTCATTAGCCAAGCATCGTTGTCACCATTGTTGGAGGAGGGGGACGACATGATGCCTGGCCTTGACAACTCTGGCAGAAAACAGCTCGAAAAAAAACAGAGGATATTTGCGTGGTACGGTGGTCAAAACCTTCAGGAGTTATATAATGAATTTTTACCGACTAAAAGAAGTATCGTGCAAGAAAACGGAGTCCGGAGAGCGCACGATCCACTACTAGGAAAATGGCTATAGCTAATATGGACGTTAATGGCGCACCATGTATGTGGTGCGCCACTGCTATATAGCAGTGGCGCACCAGATACAAGTACGCCATTAATGTCCACATTACTAACGGCGCTCCTGGTGTGTGGTGCGCCATTACTAGTTTTGAAAAAAACATGTTAAGATAAAAAATTTGTTAGCAGTGGCGCACCAGGGGATAGTGCGCCATTACTAGTTTTAACTAGTAATGGCACACTTTCCACTGGTGCGCCACTACTAACATGTTTTTTTTTCAAAACTAGTAATGGTGCACCACACACCAGGTGCGCCATTAGTAACCCTGGTTAGTAATGGCGCATTCTTAGGTGGTGCGCCATTGTTAACCTGGGAGCGGCTAGATATTTTGCATAGCCACCTACCACACAAACTTTCCCCACTTCATTCTCTCTACCTCTACCAAGCTTGGTCTCGGCTGCCTCCTCCTCCTCACCTCATTTGCACCATAGATTCACCCAAATTAAGTGGTTAAATTTCCTTTTTTGATAGGTAAGTAAGGGGAAAGATTTCTTTATGTTCTAGATCTACTTTTTTCTCCCTCCAACAACGTACACACTTTTTATGGCCTAGATCTACATATGTTTGTGGTTTTGCATATGTTTGTGTTTGCAGGTAGCAGTATTTGAAATGCGATATTTGCCAATATTTGGCCGAAATGTTGATTCATTTCCGTTTCGGCGAGAATTTGGCACTATGCATTCTTTTTGGTCCTATTTTTAGGCAAAGTCATGCCAAAAAAAATTTTGGTTCTAAAATATCGTTTTGCTCTACCCCGCAGGCGACCATGGTCCACACGATGACCGAAGCCATCTCGAATAGGTTTTTGAGCTCCGCGAAGGCCGAGATGCTTCAAAAGAACGAGAAGGAGATAAGATGTCCGTGTCGAAGATGCAAGCTAAAGAGCCTTATGGACCCGGATTCCGTACAGGTGCGGGACCACCTGCTCTTGCGTGGTTTCATGGATGGCTATCGGTGGAAAGGTGATGAAGATGATTATGAAGTCGTCCATGGGGGCCGGGCAAGAAATGAGGAAGGGCAGCAAGACAACCGCGACGAGGGCGGGCGAGAAGACGAAGAATCTCCAGGACATGATCATGAAATAGATGCAGTACACAGTCATCATGTAGAAGATGCCGGACATGACGATGAGGAAGATCAAGACAAAGGGCATGATCATGAAGATGAAGATGCCGGAGCAGACGACGATGGACCATCGATGGACCGGGTGCAGGACCCTCATATTCAAGAGCTGCTTCTCAAGCAGACGGATAACGCAAGAGCCGCCGCCCGAGAGAAAGCTAAGCTGGATCAACTGGAGATAGACGCGGTTACTCCATTGTATGAAGGATGCAGGCCCGAGGATACCCGCCTGAAAGTAACGCTCATGGCTCTGGAGATGAAGGTAAAACACAAAATGACCGACACATGCTTCGACGACAACATGTCATTCTGGCACGAATGTCTTCCCAAGGGGAACAAGTGCCCGACCAGTTTCGAGGAGGCGAAGAAAATCGTGTGTCCTCTGGATTTACCGCATGTGAAATACCATGTGTGCATGAACAATTGCATCATTTATCGGGACGAGCACGCGGAGTCTACCATATGTCCGGTGTGCGGCGTCACTCGATACAAGAAGAGGAAGAAAGCTCCTCGAAAAGTGGTGTGGTACTTTCCGATCACTCCTCGTCTGCAGCAGTATTTCGCGGACCCTAAGGTAGCAAAGCTCCTGCGTTGGCACGCGGATAGGGAGGAGAAGAAGCGAGAAGATGACGCAAATGATCCGGAGATAAATAAAAAAGACAAGATGCTGAGTCACCCTAAGGATGGGAGCCAGTGGCAAGCGTTGAACTTCGAACACCCAGAATTTGGGAACGATCCAAGGAACATCATGCTGGGCGCGAGCACTGATGGAGTCAATCCGTTTGGCAGCCAGAGAAGCACACATAGCACCTGGCCTGTGTTTGTGTGGATGTACAACCTTCCCCCCTGGTTGTGCATGAACAGGAAGTACATTCACATGAGTATGCTAATTGAAGGGCCGAAACAACCAGGGAACAACATCAATCTGTATCTAGGGGTGCTGAAAGAGGAGCTAGACACACTGTGGAAAACGCCAGCTGATACGTGGGACGTTGCAGAGAAAGAATATTTCCCTATGAGAGCCGCACTGCTCACGACGGTGCACGACTATCTTGGTTACAGATATGTCGCGGGGCAGGTGGTCCACGGATTTTATGGATGCGTCAGGTGCATGGATGACACAACGTATCGCCAGCTAGATAGAGATCCCGGGTCTTCGAAAACCGTGTTCATGGGACATCGAAGGTGGTTCCGCGATGATGACTCATGGAGAAAATGCAAGGATCTATTCGATGGTGAAACCGAACCCTGAAGACGCCCGCGTACGAGGAGCGGCAAGGAAATAGACGAGCTATTGAAAAATTGGAAAAATTGCCCGCCGCCGGAAAGAAGCAAAAGGCGCCAGAGCCGGGAAAGAAGCGAAAGGCGCCAGAGCTGTTGCTGAAGGTATGGAAGACGAGGTCTGTTTTCTGGGACTTGCCATACTGAAAGATCGTCCATGTGCCTCACAGCCTTGATGTCATGCATATCATGAAGAACGTGTGCGAGAGTCTGCTTGGTACCCTGCTCAACATGCCAGAGAGGACCAAAGATGGGCCAAAAGCAAGGGCAGACTTGTAATCAACAGGCATCAGGGAGGAGCTTCACGCTAATGATGATGATGATGATGATGATGATGATGATGAGACGAAGGACACGGAAAGTCATCGCAAAGGCAAAAAGGCCAAGAAGATCGGAAATGACTACGCTCCCGCATGCTTCACTCTAAGTCAGGAGGAGATCGAGCAGTTTTTCACCTGCCTCGTAGGAGTAAAACTTCCTTACGGTTACGCGGGGAAGATAAGCAGATACCTAGACTCAACGAAGCATAAGTTCAGCGGGATGAAGTCTCACGACTGTCACGTGCTGATGACGCAGATACTTCCAGTTGCAATCCGTGGGATCATGGACGCGCACATCCGTGAAATGGTATTTAGCCTATGTAACTTTTTCGACGTCATCTCTTGGAAGTCGGTTGGCGTGAGGCAACTCAGAAGGCTACAGGAAGAGATCGTGGTGATACTATGCGAGCTTGAGATGTACTTCCCGCCCGCATTCTTCGACGTTATGGTGCATCTGCTGGTCCATATCGTGGAGGATATCATCCAACTCTGGCCGACTTTCCTGCACAGCATGATGCCGTTCGAAAGGATGAATGGTGTCATCAAAGGATACGTTCGCAACATGTCACGTCCAGAGGGAAGCGTAGCCAAGGGCTTTCTGACCGAAGAGTGCATCTCCTAGTGCATGAATTATCTAGGCATCGAGAACCCCGTTGGTCTGCCCGTCAACAGGCACCTCGGCAGGCTCGCTGGATGGGGTCACCGCGAGGGTCGCCGCGAAATGCATGTCGACTTCGAAGGTCGACTCGCCGACTTTGAAAGAGCAAACCTATTCGCGCTACAACACATAGATGTGGTCGCTCCTTGGGTGGTAGAGCACAAAACCTTTATTGAGAAGACGTACAATGACCGAGGCCAATAGAGGACGGACGGAGGTATAATCAAAGAGCACAACTCATGTTTCACGCGTTGGTTCAAGGAGAAGCTTCTGTCGTACCCTTTACATGAGGATTCTTCCGTGGAAGAAAAACTCATATTCGCCTTGTCACAGGGCGCCGAGCACAACCTGATGACCTATGAGGCGTACGATATCAACGGCTACACATTCTACACCGAGGACAAGGACATGAAGAGCGATGGTTATCAGAACTCCGGGGTAACGATGGAATCCTACACCTGTAATGACAAGGACAGATACTACGGAAGGATCGAGGAGATCTGGGAGCTGAGCTACGCTGGAGAGAAGGTCCCGATGTTCCGTGTCAGATGGGCCAAGAGCATCCTAAAAGAAGATAGGTATTTCACCACCATGGTTATACCCGAAGCCTTATCCAAGACCGCGGGCACAAACGTCACCGCGAAAAATGAGCCATGGGTACTGGCTTCCCAAGTGGACGAATGCTTCTTCATTACCGACCCGTCAAAGCCCAGTCCTGTTGTCGTGAGGAGAGGCAAAAGGAAGATCATCGGAATGGATGGAGTCGCCAATGAGCAAGACTTCGACAAGTACGGCGATCCGAAGATGGAACATGACGACGACGATGAAGTGCCATACACCACAAGAAGAAGCAGGACCACCCCACCTAAAGGACGTCCGTTCAAAAGAAGAACTCCGTTTGCGAAAAAGA
Organism: Aegilops tauschii subsp. strangulata; assembly: GCF_002575655.3. Lineage (NCBI taxonomy): Eukaryota > Viridiplantae > Streptophyta > Magnoliopsida > Poales > Poaceae > Aegilops > Aegilops tauschii. The sequence goes on from NC_053041.3 coordinate 546,693,216, forward strand.
AGGGCAAGAAGATTGTGAAAAGTTAGCTAGCTAAGATCGATTGTATTTAAATTGTAGTCTTCATTTCTCGAGTGTATTTCGACATATGGAAATGACATTTCTTCTGTTCTAGTCCTCATGAATATTTATTTATGTTTATTCTGGTATTTATGTTTATTCTGGTATACCAATTTTTATTTATGTTTATTCTGGTATTGAATTTCTAACTCACAAAAAGTATTGAATTTGTTAATATTTTTTGAACTCACGAATATTTTTAAATTTCATGGACACTTTTTGAATTCATGAATATTTTTTCAAATTTGATGATATTTTTTCATATTCATAAATGTTTTACCAATTCACAAATGAATGTAACTAAAAAACCAAAAAAAAGTTACTAATGGCGCACCAGGAGAAGGTGCGCCTGTGCTATCAAGGTACTTATGGCGCACCCCTAAGATGTGTGCCATTGGTATACCAATTTTTATTTAGTTTATTCTGGTATTGAATTTCTAACTCACAAAAAGTATTGAATTTGTTAATATTTTTTGAACTCATAAATATTTTTAAATTTCATGGGCACTTTTTGAATTCATGAATATTTTTCAAATTTGATGATATTTTTTCATATTCATAAATGTTTTCTAAAAAATTATTAGATGCAACTAAAAATCCAAAAAAATATTTTCAAATAACAAATTTCATGATATTTTTTCATATTCATAAATATTTTCAAATAACAAATTTGATAATATTTTTTCACATTCATAAATGTTTTCAAATTTGATCGTCATTCTCTAAAAAAATATTAGATGCAACCAAAAATCCAAAAAAAAAGTTAGTAATGGCGCACCAGGGGAAGGTGCGCCATTGCTATCACGGTGTTTATGGCGCACCCCTAGAAGGTGCGCCATTGCTATCCTTCCCCCCTCTGTATGTGTGTGTCTGCTGTCCATCTCGCTAACCCTCCCTCGCCAGATCCACCTCGCCCCATGTCGGTGTCAAAACCGGCGGATCTCGGGTAGGGGGTCCCGAACTGTGCGTCTAAGGCGGATGGTAACAGGAGGCGGGGGACACGATGTTTACCCAGGTTCGGGCCCTCTCGACGGAGGTAATACCCTACTTCCTGCTTGATTGATCTTGATGATATGAGTATTACAAGAGTTGATCTACCACGAGATCGTAGAGGCTAAACCCTAGAAGCTAGCCTATGGGATGATTGTTGTTGTCCTACGGACTAAACCCTCCGGTTTATATAGACACCGGAGGGGGCTAGGGTTACACAGAGTCGGTTACAAGGGAGGAGATCTACATATCCGTATTGCCAAGCTTGCCTTCCACGCCAAGGAGAGTCCCATCCGGACACGGGACGAAGTCTTCAATCTTGTATCTTCATAGTCCAATAGTCCGGCTAAAGTATATAGTCGGGCTGTCCGAGGACCCCTTAATCCAGGACTCCCTCAGTAGCCCCTGAACGAGGCTTCAATGACGATGAGTCTGGCGCGCAGATTGTCTTCGGCATTGCAAGGCGGGTTCCTCCTCTGAATACTCCGTAGAAGATTTTGAACACAAGGATAGTGTCCGGGTCTGCAAAACATATTCCACATACCACCATAGAGAGAATAATATTTCCGCAAATCTAATCTGCTGTCAGCTTTTCATAACGTGACGTACTGCCGTGGTCTGGTCATGACGAACCGTTTTTCCGAGCCTGCCACTGCACGTGTTGCGAGGCCGTTTTATTGGCACGTCCTGTCGAAGCAGAGATCGTGTCCCTTTTTCACGGGATTCACATCAATACGGGCGTGGGTAACCCCATCATGCCTGCTGGTATGACTCCTCGATTTTAGGGAAGTTCCAAATGGCCACGCGGAGGACACTTGATATTCACCCTCTTTATAAAGGGGCCAAGCCCTGTCCTTTTCTTCTCACGCTCAATCGAATCCTTCCCCCACCTCGAGTTCCAACACCCAAGGCTCAGGCTAGGCGCTTCGGACCTTCAGTCATGTCCGGATCCAACCTTCAAGGTCGGTGGATGCCCTCCTATGTCACAGAGGAGGACATCAAGAAGCTAAGAGAAGCCAGGTATCTGACCGCCGAAATCTCGCACAGGCCGCCTGCTCGAGGGCAGGTCATCCCCACTCCCGAACCCAACGAGAGTGTCGTATTTATTTCCCAGTTCCTCCGAGGGCTAGGCTTTAGTCTTGATCCCTTTGTCAGAGGGCTTATGTTCTACTACAGGCTCGATTTCCATGATCTGGCTCCGGATTCCATCCTTCACATCTCGTCGTTCATCGTCGTGCGTGAAGCCTTCCTCCGCATCACCCCACACTTCGGCTTATGGCTCAAGACCTTCAATGTGAAGCCAAAGATGATTAAGGGGCGACACGTAGAATGCGGAGGCACCATAATAAACAAAGACGCCGATGCTCCATGGCCAAAGGGTTCCTTCCCAGAGACATCCAAGTTATGGTAGCGGGAGTGGTTTTACATCACCGCTCCCTGAAGCGCTAAGTGGGTAGCTGCCCCCGCCTTCCGTCCGGGCCCCCCACCACAATTGGCGTCATGGGTCAACAAAGGGCTGGACTGGGGGCCAGCTAATGATGTGCCGACGTTGCAGAGCCGCATCCGAGATCTCTTCAAGGGAGATGTCAGCCTTGTCAAGGTAATGCAAGTCATGCTAGTTCGTCGGGTCCTGCCATGCCAACGTCAACCTCTCCGTATGTGGGACTTCAACCCGGAAGGACCGCGAACTATTCAGCAATTCTTCGGCACGACGCTCGAAGAGATGTATGGATTGTTCTTCGGATCACGAATAAAGTGTCCAGACACCACCGAGGATGCGGGTCTGAACTGCAATCGTCCAGACACCCAAGTAAGTAATTCCACGGCCGAACACGTTGTCTTTTAATTTACCACAACATCATTCTGAAAAGTCGCCTTTTGACCAAGGCTGGATAAAAAAGGCGAAGATGATCAGGTGTTCGGCCCCCCTTCCCGAGGGCTCACCGGATCCTGTACTAGCAAGGATGCTTGAGCTTGCGCCTTATCAAGCGCCATCAGGGGAAGATAAAGGGAGGAACAAAGAAGCCGAAAGCGAGCCTCACTCATTATTCATCCAAACCGGGGGAATTAGTGCCTCCGTGAAGGAGGATGACCGGGGAAAAGAGTCTAAAATTCCCTCTCCCCAAAGAAGGAAGAGGGCCGCCTCTGAAGACTTGAAAACAATGGTTTTCAAACGAGGGAAGAAACCTTTGTCAGAGGGCCCTACCCCGGAGGGCATCCTTACCGCACAGTCCCCGCAAGGGGACCAGCCCTCCACCAAGCTGTAAGTAAACCAAAGTATTTTATAGTAAATATACCCTACTTCATTTCTGAGAACAATAACCGAGACGTATGTCTTGTAGTTCGGATCGTAGCCCTTCTCGATAGAGTTCATCTTTGGGAGATCTTCTTTTGGAGATGATGGAGAGAGAAACACCTCCCCGTGCCTCCCCGCCTCGTGACGCGAACGACCCTGAGGTTCGTCACGGAGGATTTCTCCTGATCCGCCAAGGCCAAAGGGTAACCCTTCAGCCACCCGAAGTCCGGAGTATTCGGCTCCTAAGGACAGCAACATAAAGTGTCCGGGACTGTCCGGTGCGCGACCAGACGTACTGATGAATCTTCTAGAGCAAGCGGCTATCTCAGAGGCACATCGTACGCTAATGGGTACGGTGGTTGAGAGGATTTCATCCGCCGAAAGCGGGTTGCATGAAGCTTTTATGAGCCTGCTCAGAGGCTTTGAGGTACGCAAAGTAATATATACTTTTTGACGGTACCGCACATGCTAGGTGTGCCCTATGCAGATAGTAGCCCCTGAGACTCTGGTTGCTGTCAAAAAAAATGGCAAATAGAGGATCATAGTCCCAGGTAATAACCGTGCTGCTTTCACGTGCAGGCGGCTGAGTGTCCGGTGGCTAGCCGGACTGGTGAGTTTGCGGAACTGAAGCGGCAACTTTATGCGGCAGATGCCGACATCGTGCTTGTAAACAAGCGGCTTGATGAGGCACAAGGTATTATTCTCCTATGATCGACACATATTAAGAGGAGTATGATGCTAGTATCTGTAATATACTGTGACTGCAGATGGAGCTGTCGCCGTGGAGACCCTTCGGGCGGAACTTGCCTGAGCCAAGGAACAAGCCAGGAAGAGTGATGCGGCCGCCCTAAAGGCAGTCGAAGAGCTAAGAGCCGAACAGGCTGCGCATTGCCAGAGCAAAGAGAAAATAGCCAAGATGGCTGTTGAGCTGAAAGATGCCGCCGACCGTTATGAGCTTCTTGAAAAGGAAAGCCAAACAAAGACGGCGGACCTGGAGAAAACCACGATAGCAGCCAAGGAAGCCCGCTCTAAAATCAGAGCGGCGAAGGAGGAGCTACGTCAAGCCGGAGATAACACGGCTGGGAAGCCCTTTTTATTGCGGATGAAGTTCAGAGATCCTAAGTATGCCCCTCTGGATCAATTATGGAGTTTTGCGGATGCGTACCTGGATTTGGCAGCAAGTGCTGCTCATGCGACCAAGTTTTTCGAAGATCAAAAAGATCATGAAGTGGAAAAGTTGTTCTGGTCGAAGTTCAATGCTCCGGCGCGTCCGCTGCTGTCAAATGAGCAAATGGCCAAGTGGGCAGAGCTCCATAGGTTGTCCGGGCTTGCCATGAGGTCTGTTGTGGATCCTCTTTGGCCGGAAGGACCAAGGCCGAATAGTTATTTTGGCTTAGTGCAACGATTCCTTGGTGATGTGCCGCATATCGACACTGTGAAGAGGTCGGCGTGCATAGAGGGGGCGCGGATGGCTCTTGCCCGTGTCAAGACATACTGGGCAGAGATGGAGTCCACTGCTATTGCAACCCAGAGTTCGGCCATAGGCCGGATATCGGCTGAGCACTATTTTGAAGAAGTCTTAGAGGGCGCTCATTTAATAGAGGCTCAGTGCTCGAAGAGTATCATGTTCTAGTGACATGTATCCCAATTGTGAGAACAATGTTATTTTAATTATAAAGGTTCTGTTTATATTTTTGCCTGAAAGTATTATTATGCCTCCTGTGCGGTCGTTTATGTATGTATATATATCCTGAAACTTTGCAGTCGTCGGCTTCAGCCCCCACGCATATAATCCGGGGGTGTTCGCAAAAGCGCGTCTTCACACTTGATCCAACGTCTTGGTCCATTAAGGACGTGGTAGCGCGGCGAACGAGGCAATCGAACTATATTGCTTTAACACTTTCACTTAACCATAGGAGTTTGACAGTGGGGCTACTATATAGCGCCTGGTATTTCCGCGGCTATCCGAATACGGTGCGCGTACGTACATGACCGGGAAAACCGACCCTTTGTTAATGCGGAGGAATCCCGAAGATTCCGCTAAGTCATCGAGTGGTTGCCAGTCTCGCGCTTTATCATGACAGTCAGTTTTCAGCTTTCTCTATTGAGGTGCTCATCTGAATGAACCAGGGCACAATCGCAGTAGTTCTCCCGGTGCCACCTTAGCCGATAGAGCGGAACGTAAGGTGGCAAAACGCGGGAGCCAGGCAAACCCAACATTCGACCAAAGACATTATTCAGAGCTGATGCATATAAGGCCAAACTCGCGACGCCGAACACTCCCTAAGGTATTCGGTCTTTACAACATATACCGGGCTGAGTTACGCCCTTGATAATGAACCCCGACTGTCCAGGTACGTGCATTATTCTGACATGGCGAAATGCCAACAACGTCAGCATCCCTCTCAGTTATACTGAGTATCCGGAGGATGTGAAGCAACAAGAGACAGTAAAAAAGTTTTACACAGGGTCTTAATCTAAAAAGAAACCTTTGAGCGGGGCCCTGCTGCACGTCTGCGCCTGTGTCTCTGTTGTGCCGTATCCTGGAAGGGTGTAGCACGATTCTCATCTGCAAAAGAGAAGAACTTAGGTGAAAGTTGTCGTGCGAAAAATTGGTTATTCTTAATAAACCATTAAAATTGAAGATAAGTAAGGTCGAGCCGAACTGTAGTCCTTTGTACATGCGGGAAGCCCCTGCTACCGCCTATGGGGGTATATCCATCAAACCAATCTCAGGTTTATCTAAGCTGTTACAGCTAGTGATGCGCTGGACTCGTCTAGCCGTGTCCGCGGTCTTAACGACCGATCGTTTATTCTAGTTGGAGGGGCCGTTTTAGTGTTCGGCTGCTAAAGCCGCCACACGTTCCTCCGCGTGTAAGGAACGCTTAACATTTCCGCTAACTGTGATGATGCCACGTGGACCGGGCATCTTAAGCTTAAGGGAAGCGTAATGCGGTACTGCATTAAAACGAGCGAAAGCTGTTCTTCCGAGTAGTGCTTGATAGCCGCTTCGGAATGGAGCGATGTCGAAGGTTAATTTTTCACTTCGGAAGTTGTCGGGAGAACCGAATACAACCTCTAGTACTAGAGAGCCCGTACGGCGGGCCTCTGGGCCTGGTATTACTCCTTTAAAGGTAGTATTGCTTTGGCTGATTCTTGTCGGGTCTATCCCCATTTTGCGGACTGTGTCCTGATATATCAGATTAAGACTACTGCCGCCGTCCATAAGGACTTGGGTGAGGTGGTATCCGTTGATTATTGGGTCGAGCACCAAGGCAGCCGATCCTCCGTGCCGGACGTTGGTCGGGCTATCCCTGCGATCAAAAGTGATCGGGTAGGTCGACCAAGGGTTGAACTTGGGGGTGACGGGCTCTACGGCGCATTCGTCTCGGAGTGCGTGTTTGCTCCTCCTCTCCGTCACGTGAATCATGTTCACTGTTTTGACCTCTGGTGGGAACTTTTTCTGTCCCCCAATGTTTTGCTGACGAGGCTCATCCTCCTCTTCACTTGGTGTCTCCCTCCCCTTGTGTTCGGCGTTTAGCTTGCCGGCCTGCTTGAAGACCCATCATTCTCTATGGGTGTGATTTGCAGGTTTATCGGAGGTGCCGTGAATCTGACATAATTTGTCTAGAATCTTGTTGAGGCTGGACGGTCCATCTCTGTTGCCTTTGAAAGGCTTTTTCCGTTGACCGGGTCGAGAGCCCCTAAATCCGGCGTTTACCGCCGTGTTGTCTGGGCTGTCTTCGTTATTTCAATGCTTGCTTTTACTGCGTCGTGGTTTTCCATTACCACCCCTGACTTCAGATGTGCCTGGGTCGCTGGTGCTACTACGGGCCAGGAAGCTATCTTCGCCCACGCAAAAGCGGGTCATAAGGCTTGTTAGGGCTGCCATTGTCCTTGGTTTTTCTTGGCTGCGGTGTCTGGCGAGCCATTCATCTCGGACGCTGTGTTTGAAAGCTGCTAAGGCTTCGGCGTCCGGGCAGTCAACAATTTGGTTCTTCTTAGTGAGAAATATGTTCCAAAGCTTTCGGGCTGACTCTCCGGGCTGTTGAATTATATGACTTAAATCGTCTGCATCCAGAGGTCGGACATAGGTCCCTTAAAAGTTGGCCCTAAAAGCATCCTCAAGCTCCTCCCAACTTCCAATTGAATTTTCGGGGAGGCTCTTCAGCCAGTGCCGAGCTGGTCCTTTCAGCTTGAGGGGCAAGTATTTGATGGCGTGGAGATCGTCTCTGCGAACCATATGGATGTGGAGGATGAAGTCCTCAATCCAGACCCCAGGGTCCGTCGTTCCGTCGTACGCCTCTATGTTCACAGGTTTGAATCCCTCTGGAAATTCGTGATCCAGCACCTCATCGGTGAAACATAGGGGGTGTGCGGCACCCCTGTATTTGGATGTGTCATGGCGTTCTGACGGTTGAGTGTTCGGTTTTGATTATGCGATGGAGCGCGCTTCCTAGATCCATAGATGGATCTGGTCACACCGGCTTTTTGATGCAAGTCCTCGCTTGGACCGAGTGCTGACTTATGTGCGGCCTCATTAGCCGCCCTATCGCGGACACAAGGTGGTCGATCCGACCGGTCGGCCGTTTTGTTTTTCGGCTGTGTGGGCTCTAAGGCCTCATCATCAAATTCAGGCAGCAACTTGCGCTTTGGATAGTTCTTTTTGTGACGACTGCCACCATACTTTTCTTCAGTGTCGAGCACTTTGTTCCATCTACTGTTGAGCGTATTCTGCGCGGCCTTAAGCCTTTGCTTCTGCTTCTTCAGACTCCTCGCGGTGGCAATAAGCCTTCTACGGAGGTTCTCTTGTTCCAAGTGCCTTTCCGGGATGATGTGTGCATCGTCATCCGGACTATTTTCCTCTCCGGAGAGAGGTTGATGAGCTTTATCCTTGGCGTCGCCATGATCGGACAGCAGCTCCGTACTATGTTCGCCGTCTGTTGGTTCATCCTGTTCTTTCGCTGGGTCAATGTGGTCGTTGTTTCCTCTGGAGTCGACTGGGGTGTTATTTTTTCTTGCGCTATTATCGCTGTTCTTGCCGAGTCGGGATTTGGAGCGGCGCCTACGCCGTCGCTTTGGTTGCTTCTCGAGGGAGCTATCCTTCGCTGCATCCTTCCGTTCCTCGTCGTTGTTTTCTTTGGTTGTATGCACCATATATATATCGTGTGATGAAGTGGCAGTCCAGTGCCCTGTAGGCGGTGGTTCCTGTTCGTCTCCTGCATCGTCGTCCATACCGTCGATGTCTTCGGAGCCGAAATCGAGCATGTCGGTTAAATCGTCGACAGTGGCTACTAAGTGGGTGGTGGGTGGGCAGCGAATTTCTTCGTCGTCCGCATCCCATTCTAGCCGGACATAGTTCGGCCAAGAGTCTCCTGACAAGGAGAGAGACCTCAATGAGTTTAGCACGTCGCCCAGTAGTGAGTGCTGAAAGATATCCGCGGAGGAAAACTCCATGATCGGTGCCCAATCAGATTCGATAGGCACGGACGCAGGCGGTTCGGAGCCCGTGGCCGGGGACGAATCCAAATGTCCGGCAACACGGGTCTCATAAGAGGTGAAGTCAGTATTCGTCTCTATCACCGCTGAGTGTGCGGCCTCCGTGGCAGGGTCCATCCACCCGTCCTCGGACGGCGTAATCTGCTCCGGATCGAGGGCCGGAGTAGCTGCAGGTGGGATCTCCCGAACACTGTCCGTCGGCAGAGCTAAGTCATGTCTGTCGTGACTGTGCGGCGTACCTGACATGGGCTCGAATCCGTCGAAGATCAAGTCTCCGTGGATGTCGGAAGTATAGTTCAAGTTTCCAAACCCGACCTGATGGCCAGGGGTGTAGCTCTTGATCTGCTCCAGTTGGCCAAGCGAGTTGGCCCACAGTGCGAAGCCGCCGAATACGAAGATCTGTCCAGGGAGGAAAACCTCACCCTGGATAGCATCGTTGCCGATGATCGAAGGGGCCATCAAACCTTTTGGTGACGGCACAGTGGAACTCTCAATGAAAGCACCAATCTCGGTGTCAAAACCGACGGATCTCGGGTAGGGGGTCCCGTGCGTCTAAGGCGGATGGTAACAAGAGGCGGGGGACACGATGTTTACCCAGGTTCGGGCCCTCTCGATGGAGGTATTACCCTACTTACTGCTTGATTGATCTTGATGATATGAGTATTACAAGAGTTGATCTACCACGATATCGTAGAGGCTAAAACCTAGAAGCTAGCCTATGGAGTGATTGCTGTTGTCCTACGGACTAAACCCCCCGGTTTATATAGACATCGGAGGGGGCTAGGGTTACACAGAGTCGGTTACAAGGGAGGAGATCTACATATCCGTATTGCCAAGATTGCCTTCCACGCCAAGGAGAGTCCCATCCGGACACTGGACTAAGTCTTCAATCTTGTATCTTCATAGTCCAATAGTCCGGCTAAAGTATATAGTCCGGCTGTCCGAGGACCCCTTAATCCAGGACTCCCTCACCCCACACCTAACCCGACGACCCCCGCGCCCGCTCCACCGCCGCCGCCCTACCTCCTCGGGCCCCCTCCCCACTTGCCCCCTCGCGCTTCCCCTCGCCCTCCCCGGCCCAGCAGCGAGCAGAGCCTAGAAAGCCTTGCCGCTGTCGCCCCATCCCGGACAACCGTCAAGGTCGACGAGATCTCACTCCTCGCGTCAGTGCCGCCACAGTCCACAGGCGTCAGCCCGTAATCTATCTCCCTCCTTCCCCGTCTCTTCTTGATTCTTGGTTAACTTGGGTTGGATAGATCCTTAGCCCCATTCTTGCTCTTGCCTTCTCCCCCCTTTAATGGATTGGATGGTGATTCCTGGTGCCGGCGTGCAGGGACGTCTTGAACCTTTCTCGGTTCCGTCAGCCGCGGTCATCCTCTTCTCCGAGCAGCTCTTGTCTCCTCTGGACCACAGACTACTTCTTCATCGACCGCTGACTGCCATTGACTTGCTCTCGCCTCCCGGCCGGCCTGCTCCATCCGTCCGACCCCGTCACCAACAGCAAGGTGAGGAGTCATCGATCTCTGCTTGTTGCTTGGTGGTTTTGCTTGCTTTTGTTGCTTGTTGCTACTGGCCTTGAGCTGCGGGTAAATGAGAGAAAGAAAGCTAGAAATGCACATGTTTCAGTACCATTTCATTTACTTGATGATACAGTGCATTGAAACTTACAATGGTTTTTGAACACCCACTAGTACTACTGCTGCTACTATAAATTTGAAAAAGAACTGTAGTATATGTTGCATGAACCAAAATGCTATTTTTTTACTATGTCCTGGAAGCAAGCATGGGCTCTTGGTTTCAGTATAGCACAGTCTTCAAAATTGGTAATTTGCATAAGAGGAATCACTGCTCACAATGAATCTGCCATTGTAGGTAGGTAGTTGATGTGCATATCAGAATCATGTGCGTATCAGAATCATGAATCTGCACAATGTAAATAAACAATGCTCACAGTAGGTAGTTGGATGCCCTAGGCCTTCTGTTTTCTTAAGCTTACAGCCTGGATCCATAAGAATAGCAAGTCTACTGTTAACTATCCTTGTTGGCTTTGATTTACTGTTTGTTTAACCTGTCATTGGGTCGTCATGTCACACGTGATTAATCCCCAAATTATTTGGTGACCTTGCTTACCTCCACATCCTCCTTTAGCTGGCACCAAAACCAAAAGGCAACCTGCACTAGTGATGTTGGTTTGCATAAATGACACTGAAAACTGCAAACTCTGAACTTCTTTCTTTCTGAAAATTAAAAGCGCTAGCCGTAATCCGAGCTCTTCCTTGAGCAGATGGTTCCACATCATTTTGCCCCGGGGAGGGTGGCATCAGACACTACCATCTGTATTAGTGCAGGCTCATTCTCAGGTCATGAGCCATGCAGGATTATTACTATGCAAAATAATAATGAGAGACTCACTAGCTTCCTTGGTTAACATTATGGTTGTAGTACCGCTTCTTATTCTTGCTGCTGCTGCTGTTGTTATTCTGTTGTTGTTGTGTTGTTATCTACTGCTGCTGGTTAAAGTTCTTTGGAGGGTATGAGAAGAAGCAGAGCATTCAGTTTTGGCAATTTTATCTGCTTTGAGATGCTGCAGTTCATACGCACCTGCAAGAACTCTCTGGAGTAAAATATGCTTGTTCATACTCATTTCTCCTGAAATGTTGATTAATTTCCGTTTCGGTTGAGAATGGGGCACTCCTAGGTCAAGAAAATTAGCAAAGGTCATGCCCAATTTTCTTGACCTAGAAGGTGCCCGATTCTCAACCGAAACAAAAATTAATCAGCATGTATCTTGACATCAACCAACTTGCTGGACACATCCCTCGACAACTAGGTTATCTTGAGAAATTAGAGGAGTTGTGGCTTTGGAAAGAGGACTTGGAAAGCTACTCCTACTAGCTAGATGGAGATCTGTGCTCTGCTGTGGCACACACTAGTTAATTAATTAACCAAAACTAATCTCTGGTCAAAATGATGGGCTAATATGATTAAATGATAGGAGAGGGATGCATGGCAGTGGCACCCACTGGAGCCATACATATATACAAAGCTATAATAAGATTATACAATAGTAGTGATCTAGTGCTTTAGTGGTTGGATTAGTTTAGTATTTTTTTCACACACTCAGACACCCTTGCTTGCCATGTGTGTGAGAGAGATAGTGAGAGGAGACAAGAAGAAGGGGGTTAGGAAGATGCTACCTGCTCATCAAAGCTAACCATCTCCCCCTTTTCACCCCTTTTCCTTTGTCTTTTGTGGGTTGCAAGGAAGCTACTGTCTTAGCTAGCTTAGCTTCTGCACAAATCCACTGCCACTGCCCTGATTAAATTATCTTAGATGATAACAATAACTAATTGTCGGTATCTATCTGTATCTGTATCATATCAGTTGCTTGCACTTGGTAAAGGTGGATGCATGGCATGGCAATGCTAGCTAGATCAATTGCTTACTTACTAATTAATCAAATGATACGGCCGGGGTATCCTTAGGGGCACCCAGTGAGCTAGTATACTCCACATGACTGGCCAGTATTAAAACAAGTTAATTACACCACCATACGACCGACTAGTCGATTAATTAAGCTACTAATCCCACTGTTACAAGCTAGAAAAATAGCCTGCAAAGATGAGGTCCCATGCTGGCTGTACCACTGCATCATGCAACAGTGCCTTCAAGATCCAAGGCAATATCACAAACAGCATAGGCAACAACACACTAACAGGTTCCATCCCAAAACACCTAGGAAATATCAGAAACATCTCTCAATTGTTCCTTGACAATAACCAACTTTTTGGCGACATTCCTCGAGAATTAGGTTATTTGGTCAACTTAGAGATCTTGTTCCTAGACAATAACCAACTTTTTGACCAAACTTTTTTCCTATTTAGAGCGAACATGGCCCACAACGATGAGGCCGGTGGTTCGGGCAAGGCATTCTGGGAGCTGTCCCAGGAGATGGAGGAAGAAACTCACCGCTATGAGGACGCCGCGGAAGACACCGATCCCGACTACACAATCCCTAGTGGCGTCGGGGATGACACCACTGATGCTGCCGCCGAGGATGCTACCACTGATGATGGCAGCGCACGCACAGATGGCAGCCAACCGAAGAGGCAACGGAAGGACCGGTGCCCGAACGTGCTCGGCACCGTCAAGGAGGAATTTACTGAAGTGAACTCCGACGGGCATCCAACGGCGCCCAAACATGTAGTCAAGGGGTACTCGGTTCAGCTCGGGTGCATTCTCCGGAGCACCGTCTCGATCAACACCGAGAACCTAAGGCATCGTGACCGAGGGAATTTGCGCAACCTCCTCTTCACGAAGCTGCATGAACGATACAAGTTCCCCGGTGACTTCGCAAACACACGCCTCTCAGGGAATAAAGTGAACAGTGCCGCCCTCACGAAGATGAGCACGGCCCTGGCTACTTGGAGAGCCGCGGTGAGAAGGATTCTAAGAGGTGATAGTTATGAGAAGATCAAGGAGACAAATCCTTCGATCAGCGAAGCTGACTACCTGGAGTTCAAGATCAAGTGTGAGAGCAACGCAACCATGGAATCAAGTCAGTGGGGGAAAGATAGGCGGGACTTGAACTTAGGGGTCCACAAACTCGGTCCCGGCGGTTACAGAGTGGCGGAACTTATATGGGACAAGGAGGACACGGAGCGTGCCGAGCAAGGCCTACCGCCCCTCTTGGATAAATACCATGACAAGCAGACCAGGAACTATGTCAGAGCCCGGTACAAGATTGACCCTGTAACAAAGGAGCTTACCACGGATCCGAAAACCAAGGCGCTTGAGCTTGCTCTGGTAAGGAATACCCCCCCCGCATAATTAGCTCCATATGGTTGCATTCTAATTAATGAAGCAAAATGTCTAAATGGTTCACATACCTTCCGCAGGACACTGAAAGCAGTAGCGCGGGGTTGTCTAAGAGCTCCCCTTGGGACACCACTTTAAATAGGGCGTTGAACGTAATGAAACACAAGGATAAGCTCAGTAAGCCGTCGTCAGCTGGTCGTGTGGCCGGCAAAGGCTTGTCCACGAAATGGTCGGAATACTATACCGCTGGGCGAAAGGAAAGAAAGACCAGCTCGGAAAGCCAGGAGCTTGAGGCTCAAGAACTCAAGGCACAAGTGGCGCGGATTCCGGAGATAGTCGAAGAGCAAGTGCGAGACCAACTGGGAGCGACGATCACCGCCATTGTGCCTACCTTGATTGAGGGGCTGCAGGCGTGGATTGCGGGCGGCCAACAGGGGCCGCCCTCTATTCCCAGCTTCACGAGCAGCAACTCGCACAACGCGCCGGCGGCGCCATTGGTGTCTTCGGCGGAGGCGACATTGGTGTCTCCGGCGTCGGCGCCGACATTGGAGCTTAATGCACCCGGGTGTGGGAAGAATACGCCGGCCGGCACCTCAGCAGCAAGCGGCCCCTCCGTCACTTGCACGCCCGCCGTTGGCGGTGCCTCGACATTAGCCTAGCTCGACGTCAACACGGTAACTAAGCCTCTCGGCCGATGACTTCATCTCCTTGCCTTTGACTGGGAATCCCTGATGCCCTACATGTTTTCGCAGGGCGCCGCCGACGTTCCATGCACTCTCCTGCACTTCGTGGACGGCGAGTTGATCGATGTCGCCAAGGCCAGAATCGTTCAACCGGGCAGCCGCATGTTCCATGGTAATCCGATGCCACCCACCGTGTATAGGGTTCAACTGGTTCAGGTGCTCCGGGGCTGCGACGACTTGTTATCTCCGTATCGACCCCCTGGGGCCGACGAAGATGATGTGATGACCCTCAGCGCCTGCATAAGTTGGCCCATGCTTTGGCCGAAGAGCCAGATTCTTTTGGGGGCGAGGGACACCACCCCACATACAACACCGCCAGTCGTGCCGGCGCCAAGCCATGGCAAGACCGTCGCAACGCTACCACCGTCAGCTGATCCGGACATGCATATGGCACAGGATCCGGACGACGACGATGGTACATTTACCAACATCGATAAGTACTTCAACGAACATGGGTATGATGATGAATTCTTGGGGCCTCCTTCTCAAGAACCCAACCCTGCAAAAGACGATCGCGATCTAGCTGGTACCACGGAGAAACCCAATTGCAACAGGCATTGTCTGGCGTTCAGTTCTCAGGAGACGTCTCCAGCTGCCGCCTTCACCGAGCCTCAGATAGCCGAGGTGCGAAATATTATCAGCCCCAACACACTCAAGAAGGTGGTCTCTGAGCAGAACTCGATCCCATTACAGTAGAAGAAGCAGAAGGGACGGAAAAGAAAGAATAACAAGGGTGCAAGCCAGCTGGCACCGAGTACGATCCGTGCTCAGGACGGGCCACCTTCACCTAAGGATATCTCGAGGAGGGTGCATGTTGCGGGTAGGCCGATGCTACCGACTAATCTGCTCAATGCTACAACCGGTGCTATGCGGAGTCTGCATGACAGTGTTCTTTCTTTGGAGAAGCGGCGTCTCTCCGAGAATGATGTGGCCCACCTGGTTTTCGTGGCCAAGGTGCCAGAGGGCAAGGGCTTTGTCGAGAGCGCCATCGGGGGTATGATCGTCCTGCGGTTTGATGACATCTTCGCTATGTTTAACCTTCATCCGCTGCACTACACCTTCATTCGGCTATTTTCGCTCAGTATGGAGATGCGGATCATTAAAGGCAAGACCCCGGACATCGTGATAGTCGACCCCTTCTACATGCGTGCCAAGATCTTGGGCAGCGCTGGGGACCGGCAAGTCGCGAGTTCATACCTCGAAGGCGTCATTCTGGCGAACCCAGATAAGGATAACTTCCTCGTGCCTTACTTTCTCGAGTAAGTCATCCCCTCACCGCCCCGTAACATATGATTTCTTAGATTTCGATCGTTCTTTTTTTTTTCTAACATTCCGTGTTTTGTGCAGTGACACACATTGCACACTCATCGTCTTAAGCCCGAAATATTTCATGGCCACGTATTTTGACTCGGACCGTCAGTCGAAGAAATACTACACAAATATCAAGAAAGTTCTTGATGATGCTCTCCCTGGCTACGCCAAATCTGGAGGCACCTTCAGGAGGCCAATTTGTAGGTACGACAAGCACGTGTTCACCCACGTAACGACGTTCCCCTGCGTCAAGCAGCCGCCTGGCGGTCAGAAGGATGCCTACTACGCCCTCCATAACATGCGGGCGATCATACGGGACCATAATCACCTTCTTCTACCAAATAATCTCAAAGATTGGGCCGCACGCTTGTCGGTAATCCAGGACGCGGACATCAGACAAGAATTCTTTCGCATCTAGTCAAAGTTTGCGGAAATCATCCATCAAGATGTCCTTCGTACCTCGGGGCAGTTCTACCTCAAATATCAACCGTCCAACAGTGAAATAGAAACAACGCTACAAATGCAGGCTGACAACGATCGCGATTTCATGACCATCACGAAAGATGGCGGCTTCATCCACACTCCGGTCCTTGAGTCGAGTCAAAAGTAATGGTGTTATGTAGTTCTGAAATATCGACTAGCTCATGTTGTAATTAAACATTAATGAACTTGTATGTCTCTTTGGTTTGGACAGTTGTTCAACTTATATGTAATTGATGCTATTTATTAGTAGGACCATGAATCATGTTATTAATGTGTTGCTTTTCTCTTCCGATCCTTTTGTTGCATACTTATATATTGCTTATGTATTGTCTGTGAATTGCTACTAACATTTTGTTTGTCTAGTGCATAGAGATGTCGTCGTATGTCGTGTACAAGGGTAAGGTTCCCGGAGTCTTCGATGACTGGGAGGAGTGTCGGAGACAGGTTCACCGTTTCAGCGGTAACAGTTACAAAGGGTAAACCACTAGGGCGGAGGCGGAAGCTAGATACACGTGATATCTAGCGGGAGAGAGGAGGGAGCGGAGGAGGAACCGGATGAAGACCAGTTTCATCGCGATGATGCTCATCGTGACCGCAACTCTCTTCTATGTGATGGTAGTTTAGATATCGACTTGTAATGTGAAGACAAACTCGCTACTCGCGGTCTCAAGACTTGTAATGTTCTAACTTCATTCGGTATTTTGAATTCGGGGACTAATATGATGAATTGTATTCGGAGACTAATCTTCTATTGTATTCGATAAATCTGCTGTTTATATGTTGTGCTGTTTATATTCTGTGTTGTAATGTATTTTGTAACCTGTGCAAATATCAGAAAAGCAAAAAAAATCCTAATATTCATAGTAGTGGCGGACCTTGTTGAGCATTAGTGGCGCACCAGGGCTAAATACCAGTGGCGCATTATGGGCCATAGTAATGGCGCACTTGGGGGCATACATGAAGGTAAATATGGCCCCCTAGGAGGCATAGTAATGGCGCACCGTTGGACATAGTAATGGCGCACTGCCAGGTGCGCCACTATTGTCTGGTATACTAATGGCGCACCAAGGGTGCGCCATTAGTACTTGTTACTAGTGGCGTGGTGATAGTGGCGCACCTATAGTGCGCCATTAATGGCCAAAATAGGTGCGCCACTAACATGCCTTTTTCTAGTAGTGCGAGCTGGCCACAAGGCAGGGGGGCGCAGCCAGGGGGTAGGGCACGCCCTCCACCCTCGTGGAAACCTCGTGGCCTTCCTGGACTACTTCTTAATTTCCTATTTTCTAAATTTTCCAGAACGGAGAAAATTTGCCATTAGAACTGTTTTGGAGTCGGTTTACTAACCGTACCACATACATATTCCTTTTCGGAGTCTGAAATGTTCTGGAAAGTGTCCCTTATGTATTCCTCCGGGGTTACGATTTCAATAACATTAGTTTCAACATTTATAGGATTACCTGAGATATAATGTTTGATTCTTTGACCGTTCACCACCTTCGGATTTGTGCCTTCAAAGTTGTTGATTTTTATGGCTCCAGAACGATAGACCTCCTCGATAACGTAAGGACCTTCCCATTTAGAGAGAAGTTTTCCTGCAAGAAATCTTAAACGAGAGTTGTATAGCAACACATAATCACCTACATTAAACTCACGCTTTTGTATCCTTTTGTCATGCCATCTTTTAACTTTCTCTTTAAACAGTTTGGCATTCTCATAAGCCTGGGTTCTCCATTCATCAAGTGAGCTAATGTCAAATAACCTCTTCTCACCAGCAAGCTTCAAATCATAATTGAGCTCTTTAATGGCCCAATATGCCTTATGTTCTAGTTCGAGAGGTAAGTGACATGATTTTCCATAAACCATTTTATACGGAGACATACCCATAGGATTTTTATATGCAGTTCTATAGGCTCATAATGCATCATCAAGTTTCTTGGACCAATTCTTTCTAGATCTATTAACAGTCTTTTGCAAAATTAATTTGAGCTCTCTATTACTCAATTCTACTTGACCACTAGACTGTGGGTGGTAAGGGGATGCAATTCTATGATTAACATCATACTTAGCAAGCATTTTACGAAAGGCACCATGAATAAAATGAGAACCACCATCAGTCATTAAATATCTAGGGACTCCAAACCTCGGAAAAATAAATTCTTTAAGCATCTTAATAGAGGTGTTATGATCAACACTACTAGTTGGAATAGCTTCTACCCACTTAGTAATGTAATCAACAGCAACTAAAATATGTGTATACCCATTAGAGGAAGGAAACGGTCCCATATATTACCAATTCTTTGACATTCATCACAAGATAAGACAAACTTACGGGCATCTTTGAAGAGAGTAGGCCAATAAAAACCGGATTGCAATACCTTACGTGCAGTTCTAGCTCCAGCATGGTGTCCTCCATAAGCTTCGGAGTGACACTTGCGTAGGATCTATTCCTGTTCATGCTCAGGTATACAACGTCTAATAACACCATCTACTCCTTCTTTATAAAGGTGTGGGTCATCCCAGAAATGATGTCTTAAATCATAGAAAAACTTTTTCTTTTGCTGGTATGTGAAACTAGGTGGTATAAATTTAGCAACAATATAATTAGCATAATCAGCATACCATGGAGCAGAGCGAGAAGCATTTATGACATTTAATTGTTCATCAGAAAAGCTATCATCAATAGGTAGTGGGTCATCAAGAACATTCTCTAACCTAGACAAGTTGTCTGCAACGGGGTTCTCAGCTCCCTTTCTACCAATAATATGTAAATCAAATTCTTGTAGCAAGAGAACCCATCTAATAAGTCTAGGTTTAGCATCTTTCTTTTCCATAAGGTATTTAATAACAACATGATCAGTGTGAACAGTTACTTTAGAATCAACAATATAAGGTCTGAACTTATCACAAGCAAATACGACAGCTAAAAATTCCTTTTCGGCAGTAGCATAATTTCTTTGGGCATTGTCTAGAGTTTTACTAACACATTGGATAACATTTAATTTCTTATCAACTCTTTGACCTAGAACAGCACTTACAGCATAATCGCTAGCATCACACATAATTTCAAAGGGTAAATTCCAATCAGGTGGCTGAATAATAGGTGCAGAAATCAATGCTTTCTTAAGTATTTCAAACGCTTCTACACAATCATCATCAAAGACAAAAGGAATATCTTTTTGTAAGAGATTAGTCAGAGTCCTGGAGATTTTAGAGAAGTCCTTAATGAACCTCCTATAAAAACCGGCATGAGCAAGGAAACTTCTTATACCTTTGATGTCCTTGGGACACGGCATCTTTTCAATAGCATCGACTTTAGCTTTATCAACTTCAATACCTCTTTCAGAAATTTTATGCCCCAAGACAATACCTTCATTAACCATAAGGTGGCACTTCTCCCAATTCAAGACAAGGTTAGTTTCTTCACATCTCTGCAAAACTAGATCAAGGTTGCTCAAGCAATCATCAAAAGAAGTTCCATATACGGAGAAATCATCCATGAAAACCTCAACAATATTTTCACAAAAGTCAGAGAATATAGCCATCATGCATCTTGGAAAGGTAGTAGGTGCATTACATAAACCAAAAGGCATACGTCTATAAGCAAAGGTACCGAAAGGACAGGTAAAGGTGGTCTTTTCTTGATCCTCTTTTGACACATGTATTAGAGAGAAACCAGAATAACCATCTAGAAAGCAAAAATGTGTATGTTTGGATAATCTTTCTATCATTTGATCAATAACAAGTAAGGGTAATGATCCTTTTTTGTAGCTTTATTTAGTTTACGAAAATCAATTACCATTCTATAACCTGTAACAATTCTTTGTGGGATCAATTCATCTTTATCATTAGGAACAACAGTAATACCTCCCTTCTTAGGGACACAATGGACAAGACTTACCCACTAACTATCAGCAACGGGATAAATTATACCTACCTCCAGAAGCTTTAGTATTTCTTTCCTTACCGCTTCTTTCATCTTAGGATTTAACCGTTGTTGGTGATCAACAACCGGTTTAGCGTCTTTTTCCAATTTTATTTTGTGATGGCATAGAGTGGGACTAATGCCCTTAAGATCATCAAGAGTATATCCAATAGCAGCACGGTGCTTCTTCAGAGTTTTCAATAATTTCTTTTTCTTCATGCTCTGAAAGGTTAGCACTAATAATAACAGGATATATCTTTTTCTCATCAAGATAAGCATATTTTAGAGTATCAGGTAATGGTTGAAGTTCAAACACGGGATCACCCTTGGGTGGAGGAGGATCCCCTAGGATTTCAACATGCAAGTTGTGTTTCAAAATAGGTCCCTGTTTAAAGAATACTTCATCTATTTCCCTTCTTTCATTCATAAACATATCATTTTCATGATCTAGCAAATACTGTTCTAAAGGATCACTAGGAGGTACGACAATAGAAGCAAGACCAATAATTTCATCTTTACTAGGCAATTCCTCATCACGGGGTTGTCTACGAAACTTAGCAAAGTTAAACTCATGAGACATATCCCCCAAACCAATAGTAACAACATCCTTTTTGCAATCTATCCTAGCATTAACAGTAAAGGGTCTACCAAATATAATGGGACAAAAGCTATCTTGTGGAGAACCAAGAACAAGAAAATCAGCAGGATATTTAACCTTCCCACACAAGAATTCAACATCTCTAAAAATCCCAACTGGTGGAATAGTGTCTCTATTGGCAAGCTTAATTGTAACATCAATTTCCTCTATCTTAGCAGGTGCAATGTCATGCATAACTTCTTTGTATAAGGAATGAGGTATTGCACTTGCACTAGCACCCATATCACATAAGCCATCATAACAATGATCTCCTATTTTAACAGAAATAACAGGCATGCCTACAATAGGTCTATGTTTATCTTTAGTATCAGGTCTAGCAATTCTAGCATTTTCCTCACAGAAGTAAATAACATGCCCATCAATATTATCGGCCAAGAGATCTTTAACCATAGCAATACTAGGTTCAACTTTAATTTGCTCAGGGGGTTTGGGTGTCTTAATGTTACTTTTATTGACCACCGTTGAAGCTTTAGCATGATCCTTTATTCTAACAGGGAAAGGTGGTTTCTCAATATAAGCAGTAGGAACGACAGGATCATATTATAAGTGATACTCTTTTCTTCAACTTTAATACGTGGAACTACCTTTACTTCAATGGGAGGATTATATTTAAACCACTTCTCCTTAGGGAGATCAACATGAGTAGCAAATGATTCACAGAAAGAAGCTACTATATCAGAGTCAAGTCCATATGTAGTGCTAAATTCACGGAAAACACCGGTATCCATAAAAGATTAAACACAATCAAACTTAGGTGTTATACCTGACTACTTACCTTCGTCGAGATCCCAATCTTCAGAGTTGCATTTAATCATTTCCAATAAATCCCATTTGAATTCAATAGTCTTCATCATAAAAGATCTAGTACAAGAAGTATCAAGCATGGAGCTATTATTGAGAGAAAGCCGAGCATAAATTTTTTGAATAATCATTTCTCTTGAGAGCTCATGATTGGGGCATGAATATAACATTGACTTAAGCCTCCCCCAAGCTTGAGCAATGCTTTCTCCTTCGCGAGGCCAAAAATTATATATATATATATATATATATAATTATGATCATGATGAACAAGATGCATAGGATAAAACTTCTGATGAAATTCCAATTTCAATCGGTTGTAGTTCCATGATCCCATATCATCACATAGCCTAAACCATGTCAATGCCTCTCCCTTCAAAGATAAAGGAAAGACCTTCTTGTTGATAACATCCTCGGGCATACCTGCAAGCCTAAATAATCCACAAACTTCATCAACATAGATTAGGTGCAAATCAGGATGTAATGTTCCATCTCATGTAAAAGGATTAGCTAGCAGTTTCTCTATCATACCCGAAGGAATTTCAAAGTAAACATTTTCAGCAGGTTCAGTAGGTTGAGGAGCAACTCTTTGCTCTACTGGTCGGGGTGAAGATACCCCGAACAAGCCCCTCAAAGGATTACTTTCCATAGTAACAAGTGACAGTAAATTTCAGCACACTATATAAAATTTTCCTTACCAAATTCCACCTACCAAAGGCGCTTCACTCCCCGTCAACGGCGCCAGAAAAGAGTCTTGATGACCCACAAGTATAGGGGATCTATCGTAGTCCTTTCGATAAGTAAGAGTGTCGAACCCAACGAGGAGCAGAAGGAAATGACAAGCGGTTTTCAGTAAGGTATTCTCGACAAGCACTGAAATTATCAGTAACAGATAGTTTTGTGATAAGGTAATTTGCAACAGGTAACAAGTAATGAAAGTAAATAAGGTGCAGCAAGATGGCCCAATCCTTTTTGTAGCAAAGGACAAGCCTGGACATACTCTTATATAGAGAAAACGCTCC
This sequence comes from Aegilops tauschii subsp. strangulata, assembly GCF_002575655.3. Taxonomy (NCBI): domain Eukaryota; kingdom Viridiplantae; phylum Streptophyta; class Magnoliopsida; order Poales; family Poaceae; genus Aegilops; species Aegilops tauschii. Next base: position 546,715,813 of record NC_053041.3, read on the forward strand.
CGAGGACACATGGGAATTATCGTCAAGCTAGTTTTCATCACGCTCATATGATTCGCGTTCGTTACTTTGATAATTTGATATGTGGGTGGACCGGTGCTTGGGTGCTATCCTTTCTTGGACAAGATCCCACTTATGATTGACCTCTATTGCAAGCATCCGCAACTACAAAAGAAGTATTAAGGTAAACCTAACCATAGCATGAAACATATGGATCCAAATCAGCCCCTTACGAAGCAACTCATAAACTACGGTTTAAGCTTCTGTCACTCTAGCAACCCATCATCTACTTATTACTTCCCAATGCCTTCCTCTAGGCCCAAACAATGGTGAAGTGTCATGTAGTCGACGTTCACATAACACCACTAGAGGGAGGCAACATATATCTCGTCAAAATATCGAACGAATACCAAATACACATGACTAGTTATAGCAAGACTTCTCCCATGTCCTCAGGAACAAACGTAGCTACTCACAAATCATATTCATGTTCATAATTAGAGGGGTATTAATATGCATAATGGATCTGAACATACGATCTTCCACCAAATAAACGAACTAGCATCAACTACAAGGAGTAATCAACACTAATACACTAGTAGAAAAAGGGTCAAATGTCAAGCACATTAGTGCCGGTTTGCTTTTGAGCTGGCACTAATGTGTGCATTAGTGCCGGTACCAACGGCTAGCCAGCCGCTTTCATTAGTACCGGTTCGTGGCCGACCTTTCGCACCGGTTCGTGCCACGGACCGGTACTAAAGTGAGTGGTCGCAGGATGTTGTCAGCCGGGGCCCCTCTAGCACCTTTAGTACCGGTTCATGGCACGAACCGGTGCTAAAGGTCGTCCTACATAAACCCTTCGTCCACCCGAGCTCGCTCTGTTCTTCCCCTTTCCCCTCTCCTCTCTGTTCTTCCCCTCTTCCTCTCGAGCTCATCACACATTTTGCCCAAAATTTGTCAAGATTTGAAGGCCCCCATCCATTCAAATGATCACAAAGGTTAGCAACTTTGTCCTTTCATCTCTCATTGCTAGATTAGCTCTTGCAATGCTTTGTATAGTGATTAATTTATGAGTTTAGTAATTTGGTAGAAAATATATGTGCTAGTATTTGATTTATATGCAATTTGTGGTCAAAACTAACACTTAGTTTGCATATGTAGGTGTGGTTTACTTAGTGCCTTCTAAATCTCCGTCGTAACCACAGTCGATCGCCCGCACCGTTCCGTCACCGGCACCACCTTGTGGTGAGCCTCTTGTTCATGAATGTTTTACATTACCAAATTGATGTTTGTGTGATTTGGATATATAGTTACTCGTATAATTATCTTACCCGTACGTTGTTTGTTATACATAGTGCCATGGTTTTGATATCCGTCCCCGTCGGCCCTCGTCCTTGTTATGATTCGGATGTGGTATATTCTCTTTTAAAACTAGTTGTTGCATTTCGTGTTTATGACAAATTATGCCCATCAAGTTGACATAGATATTTTTGTCTAGGAGGTTTGTGAACCGGAAATTCCAACCGACCCTATTGTCGAGAGGTTAAATTTAGTTGAAAGAGAAAACGATTATTTGAAAGAAAAATTGAAAAGAATTGAGGGGGAGAAGATGGAATTGGAGTTGCATGTTGCCGATGTCGTCGATGATCACATGATCAAGATGGAGAAAATGTGCTTGAAGATTAGAAAGATTAGAAAATATGCCATGGATAGTGAGGCTTGGTATCATTATGCTGTTGGATCAATTGTTACCTTAGTTGCGATCTTGATCGCATTTGTTGTTGCATTTAAATTCTTTAGTTAGAGAGTTATTTGTTTGTTGCATTTAAGTCTTGTATGATCTTTATGTATGAACTTGTATTAATTTGGTCTATTCGGTGTTGTGTAATGAAGATGAGCCAACAATGGATGTACGATGACCGATTCTCTCCCGAGTTCATTAATGGCGTGCAAACTTTTCTGCTTGCGGCTGTGGCAAACAAGCGGGCGGATGGTTTTATGTCTTGTCCATGTTTAGTCTGTAAGAATGATCACAATTACTCTACGTCAAGAACCATTCACGTCCACCTGTTTAAGTCCGGTTTCATGCCCCACTATAATGTTTGGACCAAGCACGGAGAAAGAGGGGTTATGATGGAAGACAATGAAGAAGAAGAGGACGACGACAACTATCCTGGCCATGGGTTCCCTGAATACGATGATACAACAATGGGGGAAGAAGCTGAGCCGACAATGCGGGAAGAAGCTGAAGAAGAGGCATCAGATGAGCCCGCTGATGATCTAGGTCGGGCCATGGCCGATGCAAAGAGAAACTGCGCAAGTGATTTGGAGAAGAAGAAGTTGCAGCGCAGGTTAGATGACCACAAGAAATTGTTGTACCCAAATTGCGAAGCTGACAAGAAAAAAGTTGGGCACCACACTGGAATTGCTGCAATGGAAGGCAGAAAATGGTTTATCTGACAAGGGATTTGGAAAGTTGCTAGTAATGATAAAGAATATGCTTCCAAAGGACAACGAATTGCCCGAGAGTACGTACGAAGCAAAGAAGGCTGTCTGCCCTCTAGGGTTAGAGGTGCAGACGATACATGCATGCCCTAATGACTGCATCCTCTACCGCGGTGAGTACGAGGATTTGAACGCTTGCCCGGTATGCGGTGCATTGCGCTATAAGATCAGGCGCGATGACCCTGGTGATGTCGAGGGCGAGCCCCCCAGGAAGAAGATTTTTGCCAAGGTGATGTGGTATGCTCCTATAATACCACGGTTGAAATGTTTGTTCCAAAACAAAGAGCATGCCAAGGCGATGCGATGGCACAGAGAAGACCGTAAGAAAGACGGAAAGTTGAGAGTACCCGCTGACGGGTCGCAGTGGAGAAAAATTGAGAGAAAGTACGGGAAGGAGTTTGCAGATGATGCAAGGAACGTATGGTTTGGTCTAAGCGCAGATGGCATTAATCCTTTTGGGGAGCAGAGCAGCAACCATAGCACCTGCCCTGTGACTCTATGTTTGTATAACCTTCCTCGTTGGTTGTGCATGAAGCGGAAGTTCATTATGATGCCAGTGCTCATCCAAGGCCCTAAGCAACCCGGCAACGACATTGATGTGTACCTAAGGCCATTAGTTGAAGAACTCTTACAGCTGTGAAATGGAACAAGTGTACGTGCGTGGGATGAGCACATGGGGGAAGAATTTGACCTAAAGGCCTTGCTGTTCGTGACCATCAATGATTGGCCTGCTCTCACTAACCTTTCAGGACAGTCAAACAAGGGATACCACGCATGCACGCACTGTTTGGATGATACCGACAATATATATTTGGACAATTGTAGGAAGAATGTGTACCTGGGACATCGTCGATTTCTTCCGAGCAGGCATCCCGTAAGAAAGTAAGGCAAGCATTTCAAAGGTGAGGCGGATCACCAGACGAAGCCTCGCCACCGTACTGGTGCTCATGTACATGATACGGTCAAGGATTTGAAGGTAGCCTTTGGAAAGGGTCCTGGCGGACAACCTGTTCCGAATGACGCTGACGGACGCGCACCCATGTGGAAGAAGAAATCTATATTTTGGGACCTGCCCTATTGGAAAGATCTAGAGGTCCGCTCTGCAATCGACGTGATGCACGTGATGAAGAATCTTTGCGTGACCCTGCTTGGCTTCTTGGGCGTGTATGGGAAGACAAAAGATACACCTGAGGCACGGGAGGACCAGCAACGTATGCATGGAAAAGATGGCATACATCAGGGTCATGCCAGCTACGCTCTTACTAAAGAAGAGAAGGAAATCTTCTTTGAATGCCTGCTCAGTATTAAGGTACCGTCTGGCTTCTCGTCGAATATAAAGGGAATAATAAACATGGCAGAGAAAAAGTTCCAGAACCTAAAGTCTCATGACTGCCACGTGATTATGACGCAACTGCTTCCGGTTGCATTGAGGGGGCTTCTACCGGATAACGTTCGATTAGCCATTGTGAAGCTATGTGCATTCCTCAATGCAATCTCTTAGAAGGTAATCGATCTAGAAATCATACCAAGGTTAGAGAATGATTTGGTACAATGTCTTGTCAGTTTCGAGTTGGTGTTCCCACCATCCTTCTTCAACATCATGACGCACGTCCTAGTTCACCTATGCAAAGAGATTAGCGTTTTGGGTCCTGTATTTCTACACAATATGTTCCCCTTTGAGAGGTTCATGGGAGTCTTAAAGAAATATGTTCATAACCGTGCTAGGCCAGAAGGAAGCATCTCCAAGGGCCATGAAAATGAGGAGGCGTTGAGTTTTGTATTGCTTTATTCCTGACCTTAAGCCGATTGGTGTTCCTGAATTGCGGCATAAGGGTAGACTGGATGGAAAAGGCACGCTAGGAGGAAATCCAAAAATATGTATGGACGGACATTCTCTCACTGAGGCACACTACACAGTTATACAGAATTCCGCCTTGGTGGCTCCGTATATGGACGAACACAAGAATTTTCTACGCTCCAAACACCCGGAGCGGTCTGATGACTGGATTACACGTGAACAAACCAGGAGTTTCGCCGGCTGGTTGCAGACACGTACCATGCATGACGCCTCTATTGAAGATGACCTGTACTCGCTGTCCCAGTTACCATCTTTGAATATAATGACTTTCAAAGGGTACGAGATAAATGGTAATACATTTTACACGATCGCCCAAGATAAGAAGAGCACCAACCAAAATAGTGGTGTCCGCTTTGACGCAACAACCAAGACGGGAAAGGAAACATATTATGGTTACATAGAGGAGATATGGGAACTTGACTATGGACGTGATTTGAAGGTCCCTTTGTTTCGGTGCAAATGGGTCAATATGACACGATATGGGGTAACGGAAGACCCGCAGTATGGAATGACAACAGTGGATCTCAACAATCTTGCGTATGCAGATGAACCATTCGTCCTAGCTAATGATGTGGCACAGGTTTTCTATGTGAAGGATATGCCTACCAAGCCGAGAAAAAGAAAAGATAAGGAAGCGAATGCATCATACGATGAGCCAAAGCGCCACATAGTTCTTTCTGGGAAGAGAAACATCGTGGGAGTGGATGACAAGACAGACATGTCAGAAGATTATGAAAAGTTTGATGAAATTGCTCCATTCACAGTGAATATTGACCCGAGCATCTAGTTAAATGATGAAGATTTTCCATGGCTACGGCACAAAGGGACATACGCAAAGAAAAAGTTTCACACCCAAAGATCTGGGATGTGATCGGCTTCACTATCATCAATTTCTTCTGTGCTTCACACCCAGGAGGGAATCTCTGTAATAGTTATGGTAGTTATGTGTTTTGGCATTTGAAACGCGAAGAAATTTTATGTGCAAACAAATTCTTTCACGCATTTACTAATTTTTTCAGCTAAATGACCCTGAAATTGAAAAGCATTTCAAATGAACTCAAAAAAGGTTGAAAGTTGGCATGGTATCATAATTTCACCCACATAGCATGTGCAAAAAAGTAGAGAGGGTTACCGCAAAAACTGGATGCACTTCATGTATAAATGGACAATCTCTTTCGAAGTATCAGGGTTTCGGACGAAAACTCATCTGTTACAAAGGCATTTCATTTTTTAAATAACCTAAGTATTACCAAATTGAATATAATGATAAAACACACTAATATTAAACATAAGAAAAAAGAATCACTGAAAATCTATTTTCAAAGTTAAGTTATTCACAAACTAGTGATTCACACAAATTTCAAATAATTCAAAATGTAAACTATTCAAATTTGTAAACTACCGGCACTAATAGAAAGTTTGTAATATTTTGTACCTAAAGCAAAAATATTCACAAAGAAACTCTAAATACAGCAAAAAACAACTCAAAAATAAATAAAACAAAAGTAAATAAAGCAAAAATAAATAAGAAAATAAAAAAGCCCACCTTCTGCGCCACAACGGCCTGCATACGACTAGAAACCCGACCTGTTGTTGGGCCAGGATGGAGGCCCGCAAAGGCCCAATAGGCCCACAGGGCAGCATAGAACAGGTAGGCCCACAAGGCCTGCAATAGAGAGGAGCTCGAGAAAGCTGCCGCAGCGGGGCTTATAAGCAGGTGCGGGCGCCCTTCGGCTAGCGAGGTGGGACTAAACTTGCCCGCACCGCACCTGCGCCACCGCACCCCTTTAGTACCGGGTCGTGGCTCCAACCGGTACTAAAGGGGGGTCTTTAGTACCGGTTGGTGCCACCACCCGGTACTAAAGGTGTGCGCTTCCCGCCGCTACACCTGGCAAAATGAGACCTTTAGTACCGGTTGGTGGCTCCAACCGGTACTAAAGGTGGGTTCTATATAAGAAAACACTTCAAAAAATTTCGGCAGTTCGTTCTCCCTCTGCTTCTTCTCCTCTGCCCCGTCGCCGCCGCCCCTCGTCACCGCCCCCGTCGCCGTCCGTCGCCGTCGCCGCCGCCCTAGTCGCCGTTCCCGTCGCCGTCCCCTCTGCCTCGCCATTGCCGTCGCCGTCGCCCGCGCTGTGAGCCCCTCTCCCCGGCCCCTCTCCTCCCTCCAATCGAAGCCACCGCGCCGCCGGTGCCGTAGGGTGCACACGCGCACGCGCACACACACACACACAGGCACACAGAAACACACACATGATTCTGTTTTTCTGTTTTTTATACAAATGTTTTAGATGAATTATTTAATTAATTAGATTAATGTCAAATAAAATATAGAAATGTTAGAAATTTTAGAAATGTTAGTTTATCTAGATGAATTCGATTAATTTCAAATTGTTATAGAAATGTTAGAAATGTTATAGAAATGGTAGTTTTTAGTTTCTTATAATTTTAGTTATAGAAATGTTAGCAATTTTTCTGTTTTTTGGTTATAGAAATATTATAAATGTTATAGAAATGTTAGTTATATATGTAGAAATGTTAGAAATTTTAGAATTAGTTTTAGCTAGATGAATTAGATTAATGTCAAGTTGTTAGACGATGATCGATGTTTTTTTCAGTTTCTTATAATTTTAGTTATCAGAATCCAATCATTTAAAAAATGTTACTTTTTGCGGGCATATAGTATTTGTTCTCGACGATGCCCGGCCCGCATCCTCGCCGTCGACCCGTTCGCAACGACGTCCGGCTGACCCAAGTCCGAGATTGGGCTCCGCCGGGCTGGCACTGGGAGGTGCTACCTGGAGGGGCGCGCCGCTTGGTGAGGAACCCGGCCTCGGGTCCCGTCGTCGACCCTGATCTCCTTTGGTGGCGTTCGCGTGGGCCACATTCGGTGCAGAGGGAGCCAGCCCCGCCGGAGGTGGTGCGTCGTCGTGTCAGGGAGGAGGACGAGCACGTCCATCGCTACGTGGCTGCTATCGACGTCAGGTTCTCCAATACCTAGCAGGTTCTTTCGGCAGATGAGCGGAGATATGATCCTGTGATGGTTCCTTGTCTTTGGGTGTCCACCGCCCGCGCCCCAGGAACAGCGAGTGGCCTAGATTCTTCTATAGTATTCGATCTTTATTAGCTACCTAGCCAGTGATGTATTCGAGATTATATATTATTTGAGACGATGTATTCGAGATTATATATTATTCGAGACGATGTATTCAAGATTATATATTAGAAAAGACGATGTATTCGAGATTATACATTATTCGAGACGATGCATATTATGTACTATATGATTCAGTTTTTCCTTATTGATTGCATCCATGCATTGTAATTTGAATACTAAATTGTTTTATATTTCTTCTGTATTAGTTAAGTAAAAGCTATGGCAGACAATACCGGCAGAGA